>NC_069500.1:1070027407-1070627407 GCF_027579735.1 Bombina bombina
ACTATGGTGATTATACTTAGTTTTATATCTTCAATCAAAAGTTTGTTATTTTAAAATAGCACCGGAGTGTGTTATTACCTCTCTGGCAGAGTTTGAAGAAGAATCTACCAGAGTTTTGCTATGATTTTAGCCGGAGTAGTTAAGATCATATTGCTGTTCTCGGCCATCTGAGGAGTGAGGTAAACTTCAGATCAGGGGACAGCGGGCAGATGAATCTGCATAGAGGTATGTAGCAGTTTTTATTTTCTGACAATGGAATTGATGAGAAAATCCTGCCATACCGATATAATGTCATGTATGTATACTTTACACTTCAGTATTCTGGGGAATGGTACTTCACTAGAATTACACTGTAAGAAATACATAAAGCTGTTTAATAACTAGAGATTATGTTTAACGTTTTTGCTGGAATGTAAAATCGTTTTCATTTGCTGAGGTACTGTGTGAATAAATGTTTGGGCACTATTTTTCCACTTGGCAGTTGCTTAATCTGTTTTTCTGACAGTTTCTGTTCTCCCTCACTGCTGTGTGTGAGGGGGAGGGGCCGTTTTTTGGCGCTTTTTCTATGCATCAAATATTTCAGTCAGCAACTCATTGTATTCCCTGCATGATCCGGTTCATCTCTACAGAGCTCAGGGGTCTTCAAAACTTATTTTGAGGGAGGTAATTTCTCTCAGCAGAGCTGTGAGAATTATAGTTTGACTGAGATAAAAAACGTTTATTCTGTAATTTGTTTCCTGCTTTCAGAATTTGTTATCTTTGCTAATGGGATTAAACCTTTGCTAAAGTTGTGTTGTTTACAAGGATTGAGGCTATAACTGTTTCAATTTATTAATTTTCAACTATCATAGATCTTCTGTGCTTCTTAAAGGCACAGTACATTTTAATATTATTCTAATTGAATTGTATTTCCAAGTTGCAAGTTTATTTGCTAGTGTGTTAAACATGTCTGATTCAGAGGATGATACCTGTGTCATTTGTTGCAATGCCAAAGTGGAGCCCAATAGAAATTTATGTACTAACTGTATTGATGCTACTTTAAATAAAAGTCAATCTGTACAAATTGAACAAATTTCACCAAACAACGAGGGGAGAGTTATGCCGACTAACTCGCCTCACGTGTCAGTACCTACATCTCCCGCTCAGAGGGAGGTGCGTGATATTGTAGCGCCGAGTACATCTGGGCGGCCATTACAAATCACATTACAGGATATGGCTACTGTTATGACTGAGGTTTTGGCTAAATTACCAGAACTAAGAGGTAAGCGTGATCACTCTGGGGTGAGAACAGAGTGCGCTGATAATATTAGGGCCATGTCAGACACTGCGTCACAGGTGGCAGAACATGAGGACGGAGAACTTCATTCTGTGGGTGACGGTTCTGATCCAAACAGACTGGATTCAGATATTTCAAATTTTAAATTTAAACTGGAAAACCTCCGTGTATTACTAGGGGAGGTGTTAGCGGCTCTGAATGATTGTAACACAGTTGCAATACCAGAGAAAATGTGTAGGTTGGATAAATATTTTGCGGTACCGACGAGTACTGAGGTTTTTCCTATACCTAAGAGACTTACTGAAATTGTTACTAAGGAGTGGGATAGACCCGGTGTGCCGTTCTCACCCCCTCCGATATTTAGAAAAATGTTTCCAATAGACGCCACCACAAGGGACTTATGGCAAACGGTCCCTAAGGTGGAGGGAGCAGTTTCTACCTTAGCTAAGCGTACCACTATCCCGGTGGAGGATAGCTGTGCTTTTTCAGATCCAATGGATAAAAAGTTAGAGGGTTACCTTAAGAAAATGTTTGTTCAACAAGGTTTTATATTGCAACCCCTTGCATGCATTGCGCCGATCACGGCTGCAGCGGCATTCTGGATTGAGTCTCTGGAAGAGAACATTGGTTCAGCTACTCTGGACGACATTACGGACAGGCTTAGAGTCCTTAAACTAGCTAATTCATTAATTTCGGAGGCCGTAGTACATCTTACTAAACTTACGGCGAAAAATTCAGGATTCGCCATTCAGGCACGCAGGGCGCTGTGGCTAAAATCCTGGTCAGCTGATGTTACTTCTAAGTCTAAATTGCTTAATATACCTTTCAAAGGGCAGACCTTATTCGGGCCCGGGTTGAAAGAGATTATCGCTGACATTACAGGAGGTAAAGGCCATGCCCTGCCTCAGGACAAAGCCAAAGCCAAGACTAGACAGTCTAATTTTCGTTCCTTTCGTAATTTCAAAGCAGGAGCAGCATCAACTTCCTCTGCACCAAAACAGGAAGGAGCTGTTGCTCGCTACAGACAAGGCTGGAAACCTAACCAGTCCTGGAACAAGGGCAAGCAGACTAGGAAACCTGCTGCTGCCCCTAAAACAGCATGAATTGAGGGCCCCCGATCCGGGATCGGATCTAGTGGGGGGCAGACTTTCTCTCTTCGCCCAGGCTTGGGCAAGAGATGTTCAGGATCCCTGGGCGCTAGAGATAATATCTCAGGGATACCTTCTGGACTTCAAATACTCTCCTCCAAGAGAGAGATTTCATCTGTCAAGATTGTCAACAATCCAGACAAAGAAAGAGGCGTTTCTACGCTGCGTACAAGAGCTCTTGTTAATGGGAGTAATCCATCCAGTTCCACGATCGGAACAGGGACAGGGGTTTTACTCAAATCTGTTTGTGGTTCCCAAAAAAGAGGGAACTTTCAGACCAATCCTGGACTTAAAGATCCTAAACAAATTCCTAAGAGTTCCATCGTTCAAGATGGAGACTATTCGGACAATTTTACCTATGATCCAAGAGGGTCAATACATGACCACTGTAGATTTAAAAGATGCTTACCTTCACATACCGATTCACAAAGATCATTATCGGTACCTAAGGTTTGCCTTCCTAGACAGGCATTACCAGTTTGTGGCTCTTCCATTCGGATTGGCTACAGCTCCAAGAATCTTCACAAAGGTTCTGGGTGCTCTTCTGGCGGTACTAAGACCGCGGGGAATCTCGGTAGCTCCATACCTAGACGACATTCTGATACAAGCTTCAAGCTTTCAAACTGCCAAGTCTCATACAGAGTTAGTGCTGGCATTTCTAAGGTCACATGGATGGAAGGTGAACGAAAAGAAAAGTTCACTCGTTCCACTCACAAGAGTTCCCTTCCTGGGGACTCTTATAGATTCTGTAGAAATGAAGATTTACCTGACAGAGGACAGGCTAACAAGACTTCAAAGTGCTTGCCGCACCCTTCATTCCATTCAACACCCGTCAGTGGCTCAATGCATGGAGGTAATCGGCTTAATGGTAGCGGCAATGGACATAGTACCCTTTGCACGCTTACACCTCAGACCACTGCAACTGTGCATGCTAAGTCAGTGGAATGGGGATTACTCAGACTTATCCCCTTCTCTGAATCTGGATCAAGAGACCAGAAATTCTCTTCTATGGTGGCTTTCTCGGCCACATCTGTCCAGGGGGATGCCATTCAGCAGACCAGACTGGACAATTGTAACAACAGACGCCAGCCTTCTAGGTTGGGGTGCCGTCTGGAATTCTCTGAAGGCTCAGGGACAATGGAGTCAGGAGGAGAGTCTCCTGCCAATAAACATTCTGGAATTGAGAGCAGTTCTCAATGCCCTCCTGGCTTGGCCCCAGTTGACAACTCGGGGGTTCATCAGGTTTCAGTCGGACAACATCACGACTGTAGCTTACATCAACCATCAGGGAGGGACAAGAAGCTCCCTAGCTATGATGGAAGTATCAAAGATAATTTGCTGGGCAGAGTCTCACTCTTGCCACCTGTCAGCAATCCACATCCCGGGAGTGGAGAACTGGGAGGCGGATTTCTTAAGTCGTCAGACTTTTCATCCGGGGGAGTGGGAACTTCATCCGGAGGTCTTTGCCCAAATACTTCAACGTTGAGGCAAACCAGAGATAGATCTCATGGCGTCTCGACAGAACGCCAAGCTTCCTCGTTACGGGTCCAGATCCAGGGATCCAGGAGCAGTCCTGATAGATGCTCTGACAGCACCTTGGGACTTCAGGATGGCTTACGTGTTTCCACCCTTCCCGTTGCTTCCTCGATTGATTGCCAGAATCAAACAAGAGAGAGCATCAGTGATTCTAATAGCACCTGCGTGGCCACGCAGGACTTGGTATGCAGACCTGGTGGACATGTCATCCTGTCCACCTTGGTCTCTACCTCTGAAACAGGACCTTCTGATACAGGGTCCCTTCAAACATCAAAATCTAACTTCTCTGAAGCTGACTGCTTGGAAATTGAACGCTTGATTTTATCAAGACGTGGATTTTCTGAGTCAGTTATTGATACCTTAATACAGGCTAGGAAACCTGTTACCAGAAAGATTTACCATAAGATATGGCGTAAATACCTATATTGGTGTGAATCCAAAGGTTACTCTTGGAGTAAGGTTAGGATTCCTAGGATATTGTCTTTTCTACAAGAAGGTTTAGAAAAGGGTTTATCTGCTAGTTCATTAAAGGGACAGATCTCAGCTCTGTCCATTCTGTTACACAAACGTCTGTCAGAAGTTCCTGACGTCCAGGCTTTTTGTCAGGCTTTGGCCAGAATTAAGCCTGTGTTTAAAACTGTTGCTCCACCATGGAGTTTAAACCTTGTTCTTAATGTTTTACAGGGCGTTCCGTTTGAACCCCTTCATTCCATTGATATAAAGTTGTTATCTTGGAAAGTTCTATTTTTAATGGCTATTTCCTCGGCTCGAAGAGTCTCTGAATTATCAGCCTTACATTGTGATTCTCCTTATTTGATTTTTCATTCGGATAAGGTAGTCCTGCGTACTAAACCTGGGTTCTTACCTAAGGTAGTTACTAACAGGAATATCAATCAAGAGATTGTTGTTCCTTCTTTATGCCCAAATCCTTCTTCAAAGAAGGAACGTCTACTGCACAACCTGGATGTAGTCCGTGCTCTAAAATTTTACTTACAGGCAACTAAGGAATTTCGACAAACGTCTTCTCTGTTTGTCATTTACTCTGGGCAGAGGAGAGGTCAAAAAGCTTCCGCTACCTCTCTTTCTTTTTGGCTTCGTAGCATAATTCGTTTAGCTTATGAGACTGCTGGACAGCAGCCTCCTGAAAGAATTACAGCTCATTCTACTAGAGCTGTGGCTTCCACTTGGGCCTTCAAGAATGAGGCCTCTGTTGAACAGATTTGCAAGGCTGCAACTTGGTCTTCGCTTCATACTTTTTCCAAATTTTACAAATTTGACACTTTTGCTTCATCGGAGGCTATTTTTGGGAGAAAGGTTCTTCAGGCAGTGGTTCCTTCTGTATAAAGAGCCTGCCTATCCCTCCCGTCATCCGTGTACTTTTGCTTTGGTATTGGTATCCCAGAAGTAATGATGACCCGTGGACTGATCACACTTAACAGAAGAAAACATAATTTATGCTTACCTGATAAATTCCTTTCTTCTGTAGTGTGATCAGTCCACGGCCCGCCCTGTTTTTAAGGCAGGTAAATATTTTTTAATTTATACTCCAGTCACCACTTCACCCTTGGCTTTTCCTTTCTCGTTAGTCCTTGGTCGAATGACTGGGAGTGACGTAGAGGGGAGGAGCTATATGCAGCTCTGCTGGGTGAATCCTCTTGCACTTCCTGTTGGGGAGGAGTAATATCCCAGACGTAATGATGACCCGTGGACTGATCACACTACAGAAGAAAGGAATTTATCAGGTAAGCATAAATTATGTTTTTTACATTTCTGCAGTGCTTGTGTTTAGCTGTAATTTTCCTCTTGCTCATTTACTGTACCCACACATATTATATACCGTTTTTCTCGCCATTAAATGGACTTTCTAAAGATACCATTATTTTCATCATATCTTTTAATTTACTATAAAAAAAATTATAAAATATGAGGAAAAATGGAAAAAAACACACTTTTTCTAACTTTGACCCCCAAACTCTGTTACATATCTACAACCACCAAAAAACACCCATGCTAAATAGCTTCTAAATTTTGTCCTGAGTTTAGAAATACCCAATGTTTACATCTTCTTTGCTTTTTTTGCAAGTTATAGGGCCATAAACACAAGTAGCACTTTGCTATTTCCAAACCATTTTTTTAAAAAATTAGCGCTAGTTACATTAGAACACTAATATCTTTCAGGAATCCCTGAATATCCCATGACATGTATATATATATTTTTTTTTGTAGACATACCAAAGTATTGATCTAGGCCAATTTTGGTATATTTCATACCACCATTTCACCGCCAAATGCGATCAAATACAAAAAATTGTTCACTTTTTCACAAATTTTTTCACAAACTTTCGGTTTCTCACTGAAATTATTTACAAACAGCTTGTGCAATTATGGCATAAATGGTTGTAAATGCTTCTCTGGGATCCCCTTTGTTCAGAAATAGCAGACATATATGGCTTTGGCATTGCTTTTTGGTAATTAGAAGGCCGCTAAATGCCACTGCGCACCACACGTGTATTATGCCCAGCAGTTAAGGGGTTAATTAGGGAGCTTTTAGGGAGCTTATAGGGTTAATTTTAGCTTTAGTGTAGTAGACGACCCCAAGTATTGATCTAGGCCCATTTTGGTATATTTCATGCCACCATTTCACCGCCAAATGCGATCAAATTAAAAAAAACTTTAAATTTTTCACAATTTTAGGTTTCTTACTGAAATCATTTACAAACAGCTTGTGCAATTATGGCACAAATGGTTGTAAATGCTTCTCTGGGATCCCCTTTGTTCAGAAATAGCAGACATATATGACTTTGGAGTTGCTTTCTGGTAATTAGAAGGCCGCTAAATGCTGCTGCGCCTCACACGTGTATTATGGCTAGCAGTGAAGGGGTTAATTAGGGAGTTTGTAGGAAGCTTGCAGGGTTAATTTTAGCTTTAGTGTAGAGATCAGCCTCCCACCTGACACATCCCACCCCCTGATCCCTCCCAAACAGCTCCCTTCCCTCCCCCACCCCACAATTGTCCCCGCCATCTTAAGTACTGGCAGAAAGTCTGCCAGTACTAAAATAAAAGGGTTTTTAAAAATAATAAAAAAATGTTTTAGCATATTTACATATGCTACTGTGTAGGATCCCCCCCTTAGCCCCCAACCTCCCTGATCCCCCCCAAAACCGCTCTCTAACCCTCCCCTCTGCCTTATTGGGGGCCATCTTTGGTACTGGCAGCTGTCTGCCAGTACCCAGTTTGCAAGAAAATATGTGTTTTTTTATTTTTTCCCCCGGTTTTTCTGTAGTGTAGCTTCCCCCTCCCCACAGACCAACCCCCACCACCTAACTGATGCGTTTTTTATCTGATTTTGTACATTTTTTTAACCTTTTAAGAGTGGCTCTCTCTGCACCGGATGGCTTAAAAATGTTATTGCAGGATGCCTCCATATCGAGGCATCACTGCAATAACCGGAAAGCAGCTGGAAGCGAGCAGGATCGCTTCCAGCTGCTTTCCACACCGAGGACGTGCAGGGTACGTTCTCAGGCATTAACTGCCTTTTTTTTGAGGACGTACCCTGCACGTCCTCGGTCGTTAAGGGGTTAAGTAACTTTCCAAATTACTTCTATTATCTAATTTGTTATGTTCTTGGTATCCCTTGTTGAACAAGATACCTAGGTAGGCAGAGCAGCTGCTGATTGGTGGCTACACATATATGCCTCGCCATTGGCTCACCCAATGTGTTTAGCGGCATCCAGTAGTGCATTGCTGCTCCTACTACTAAGGATACCAAAAAAAAGCAGATTAGTTAACAGAAGTAAATTGAAAAGTTGTTTAAAATTGTATGTTCTATCTGAATCATGAAAGAATTGTTTGGGGTTTCATGTCCCTTTTAATTGTAGACCGTTTCCTATGTATATGCGTAATGTAAATGAGCTGTTTACTGCATTGAACATATCTGCATGCAAAATGTGCTTTCAAAGCATATACAGTTTTCTTCTGTTAAGTGTGATCAGTCCACAGGTCATCATTACTTCTGGGATATTACTCCTCCCCAACAGGAAGTGCAAGAGGATTCACCCAGCAGAGCTGCATATAGCTCCTCCCCCCTACGTCACTCCCAGTCATTCTCTTGCACCCAACGACTAGATAGGATGTGTGAGAGGACTATGGTGATTATACTTAGTTTTATATCTTCAATCAAAAGTTTGTTATTTTAAAATAGCACCGGAGTGTGTTATTACCTCTCTGGCAGAGTTTGAAGAAGAATCTACCAGAGTTTTTGCTATGATTTTAGCCGGAGTAGTTAAGATCATATTGCTGTTTCTCGGCCATCTGAGCAGAGGTAAACTTCAGATCAGGGGACAGCGGGCAGATGAATCTGCATAGAGGTATGTAGCAGCTTTTATTTTCTGACAATGGAATTGATGAGAAAATCCTGCCATACCGATATAATGTCATGTATGTATACTTTACACTTCAGTATTCTGGGGAATGGTACTTCACTAGAATTACACTGTAAGAAGTACATAAAGCTGTTTAATAACTAGAAATTATGTTCAACGTTTTTGCTGGAATGTAAAATCGTTTTCATTTGCTGAGGTACTGAGTGAATAAATGTTTGGGCACTATTTTTCCACTTGGCAGTTGCTTAATCTTTTTTCTGACAGTTTCTGTTCTCTCTCACTGCTGTGTGTGAGGGGGAGGGGCCGTTTTTTTGGCGCTTTTGCTACGCATCAGATATTTCAGTCAGCAGCTCATTGTATTTCCTGCATGATCCGGTTCATCTCTACAGAGCTCAGGGGTCTTCAAAACTTATTTTGAGGGAGGTAATTTCTCTCAGCAGAGCTGTGAGAATTATAGTTGACTGAGATAAAAAACGTTTATTCTGTAATTTGTTTCCTGCTTTCAGAATTTGTTATCTTTGCTAATGGGATTAAACCTTTGCTAAAGTTGTGTTGTTTACAAGGATTGAGGCTATAACTGTTTCAATTTATTAATTTTCAACTGTCATAGATCTTCTGCGCTTCTTAAAGGCACAGTACGTTTTTAATATTATTCTAATTGAATTGTATTCCAAGTTGCAAGTTTATTTGCTAGTGTGCTAAACATGTCTGATTCAGAGGATGATACCTGTGTCATTTGTTGCAATGCCAAAGTGGAGCCCAATAGAAATTTATGTACTAACTGTATTGATGCTACTTTAAATAAAAGTCAATCTGTACAAATTGAACAAATTTCACCAAACAACGAGGGGAGAGTTATGCCGACTAACTCGCCTCACGTGTCAGTACCTGCATCTCCCGCTCGGGAGGTGCGTGATATTGTAGCGCCGAGTACATCTGGGCGGCCATTACAAATCACATTACAGGATATGGCTACTGTTATGACTGAAGTTTTGGCTAAATTACCAGAACTAAGAGGTAAGCGTGATCACTCTGGGGTGAGAACAGAGTGCGCTGATAATATTAGGGCCATGTCAGACACTGCGTCACAGGTGGCAGAACATGAGGACGGAGAACTTCATTCTGTGGGTGACGGTTCTGATCCAAACAGACTGGATTCAGATATTTCAAATTTTAAATTTAAACTGGAAAACCTCCGTGTATTACTAGGGGAGGTGTTAGCGGCTCTGAATGATTGTAACACAGTTGCAATACCAGAGAAAATGTGTAGGTTGGATAAATATTTTGCGGTACCGGCGAGTACTGAGGTTTTTCCTATACCTAAGAGACTTACTGAAATTGTTACTAAGGAGTGGGATAGACCCGGTGTGCCGTTCTCACCCCCTCCGATATTTAGAAAAATGTTTCCAATAGACGCCACCACACGGGACTTATGGCAAACGGTCCCTAAGGTGGAGGGAGCAGTTTCTACTTTAGCTAAGCGTACCACTATCCCGGTGGAGGATAGCTGTGCTTTTTCAGATCCAATGGATAAAAAATTGGAGGGTTACCTTAAGAAAATGTTTGTTCAACAAGGTTTTATATTGCAACCCCTTGCATGCATTGCGCCGATCACGGCTGCAGCGGCATTCTGGATTGAGTCTCTGGAAGAGAACATTAGTTCAGCTACTCTGGACGACATTACGGACAGGCTTAGAGTCCTTAAACTAGCTAATTCATTCATTTCGGAGGCCGTAGTACATCTTACTAAACTTACGGCAAAGAATTCAGGATTCGCCATTCAGGCACGCAGGGCGCTGTGGCTAAAATCCTGGTCAGCTGATGTTACTTCTAAGTCTAAATTGCTTATTATACCTTTCAAAGGGCAGACCTTATTCGGGCCCGGGTTGAAAGAGATTATCGCTGACATTACAGGAGGTAAAGGCCATGCCCTGCCTCAGGACAAAGCCAAAGCTAAGGCTAGACAGTCTAATTTTCGTTCCTTTCGTAATTTCAAAGCAGGAGCAGCATCAACTTCCTCTGCACCAAAACAGGAAGGAGCTGTTGCTCGCTACAGACAAGGCTGGAAACCTAACCAGTCCTGGAACATGGGCATGCAGACCAGGAAACCTGCTGCTGCCCCTAAAACAGCATGAATTGAGGGCCCCCGATCCGGGATCGGATCTAGTGGGGGGCAGACTTTCTCTCTTCGCCCAGGCTTGGGCAAGAGATGTTCAGGATCCCTGGGCGCTAGAGATAATATCTCAGGGATACCTTCTGGACTTCAAATACTCTCCTCCAAGAGAGAGATTTCATCTGTCAAGGTTGTCAACAATCCAGACAAAGAAAGAGGCGTTTCTACGCTGCGTACAAGAGCTCTTGTTAATGGGAGTAATCCATCCAGTTCCACGATCGGAACAGGGACAGGGGTTTTACTCAAATCTGTTTGTGGTTCCCAAAAAAGAGGGAACTTTCAGACCAATCCTGGACTTAAAGATCCTAAACAAATTCCTAAGAGTTCCATCGTTCAAGATGGAGACTATTCGGACAATTTTACCTATGATCCAAGAGGGTCAGTACATGACCACTGTAGATTTAAAAGATGCTTACCTTCACATACCGATTCACAAAGATCATTACCGGTACCTAAGGTTTGCCTTCCTAGACAGGCATTACCAGTTTGTGGCTCTTCCATTCGGATTGGCTACAGCTCCAAGAATCTTCACAAAGGTTCTGGGTGCTCTTCTGGCGGTACTAAGACCGCGGGGAATCTCGGTAGCTCCATACCTAGACGACATTCTGATACAAGCTTCAAGCTTTCAAACTGCCAAGTCTCATACAGAGTTAGTACTGGCATTTCTAAGGTCACATGGATGGAAGGTGAACGAAAAGAAAAGTTCACTCGTTCCACTCACAAGAGTTCCCTTCCTGGGGACTCTTATAGATTCTGTAGAAATGAAGATTTACCTGACAGAGGACAGGCTAACAAGACTTCAAAGTGCTTGCCGCACCCTTCATTCCATTCAACACCCGTCAGTGGCTCAATGCATGGAGGTAATCGGCTTAATGGTAGCGGCAATGGACATAGTACCCTTTGCACGCTTACACCTCAGACCACTGCAACTGTGCATGCTAAGTCAGTGGAATGGGGATTACTCAGACTTATCCCCTTCTCTGAATCTGGATCAAGAGACCAGAAATTCTCTTCTATGGTGGCTTTCTCGGCCACATCTGTCCAGGGGGATGCCATTCAGCAGACCAGACTGGACAATTGTAACAACAGACGCCAGCCTTCTAGGTTGGGGTGCCGTCTGGAATTCTCTGAAGGCTCAGGGACAATGGAGTCAGGAGGAGAGTCTCCTGCCAATAAACATTCTGGAATTGAGAGCAGTTCTCTATGCCCTCCTGGCTTGGCCCCAGTTGACAACTCGGGGGTTCATCAGATTTCAGTCGGACAACATCACGACTGTAGCTTACATCAACCATCAGGGAGGGACAAGAAGCTCCCTAGCTATGATGGAAGTATCAAAGATAATTTGCTGGGCAGAGTCTCACTCTTGCCACCTGTCAGCAATCCACATCCCGGGAGTGGAGAACTGGGAGGCGGATTTCTTAAGTCGTCAGACTTTTCATCCGGGGGAGTGGGAACTCCATCCGGAGGTCTTTGCCCAAATACTTCAACGTTGGGGCAAACCAGAGATAGATCTCATGGCGTCTCGACAGAACGCCAAGCTTCCTCGTTACGGGTCCAGATCCAGGGATCCAGGAGCAGTCCTGATAGATGCCCTGACAGCACCTTGGGACTTCAGGATGGCTTACGTGTTTCCACCCTTCCCGATGCTTCCTCGATTGATTGCCAGAATCAAACAAGAGAGAGCATCAGTGATTCTAATAGCACCTGCGTGGCCACGCAGGACTTGGTATGCAGACCTGGTGGACATGTCATCCTGTCCACCTTGGTCTCTACCTCTGAAACAGGACCTTCTGATACAGGGTCCCTTCAAACATCAAAATCTAACTTCTCTGAAGCTGACTGCTTGGAAATTGAACGCTTGATTTTATCAAGACGTGGGTTTTCTGAGTCAGTTATTGATACCTTAATACAGGCTAGGAAGCCTGTTACCAGAAAGATTTACCATAAGATATGGCGTAAATACCTATATTGGTGTGAATCCAAAGGTTACTCTTGGAGTAAGGTTAGGATTCCTAGGATATTGTCTTTTCTACAAGAAGGTTTAGAAAAGGGTTTATCTGCTAGTTCATTAAAGGGACAGATCTCAGCTCTGTCCATTCTGTTACACAAACGTCTGTCAGAAGTTCCTGACGTCCAGGCTTTTTGTCAGGCTTTGGCCAGGATTAAGCCTGTGTTTAAAACTGTTGCTCCACCATGGAGTTTAAACCTTGTTCTTAATGTTTTACAGGGCGTTCCGTTTGAACCCCTTCATTCCATTGATATAAAGTTGTTATCTTGGAAAGTTCTATTTTTAATGGCTATTTCCTCGGCTCGAAGAGTCTCTGAATTATCAGCCTTACATTGTGATTCTCCTTATTTGATTTTTCATTCGGATAAGGTAGTTCTGCGTACTAAACCTGGGTTCTTACCTAAGGTAGTTACTAACAGGAATATCAATCAAGAGATTGTTGTTCCTTCTTTGTTCCCAAATCCTTCTTCGAAGAAGGAACGTCTACTGCACAACCTGGATGTAGTCCGTGCTCTAAAATTTTACTTACAGGCAACTAAAGAATTTCGACAAACGTCTTCTCTGTTTGTCGTTTACTCTGGGCAGAGGAGAGGTCAAAAAGCTTCTGCTACCTCTCTTTCTTTTTGGCTTCGTAGCATAATTCGTTTAGCTTATGAGACTGCTGGACAGCAGCCTCCTGAAAGAATTACAGCTCATTCTACTAGAGCTGTGGCTTCCACTTGGGCCTTCAAGAATGAGGCCTCTGTTGAGCAGATTTGCAAGGCTGCAACTTGGTCTTCGCTTCATACTTTTTCCAAATTTTACAAATTTGACACTTTTGCTTCATCGGAGGCTATTTTTGGGAGAAAGGTTCTTCAGGCAGTGGTTCCTTCTGTATAAAGAGCCTGCCTATCCCTCCCGTCATCCGTGTACTTTTGCTTTGGTATTGGTATCCCAGAAGTAATGATGACCCGTGGACTGATCACACTTAACAGAAGAAAACATAATTTATGCTTACCTGATAAATTCCTTTCTTCTGTAGTGTGATCAGTCCACGGCCCGCCCTGTTTTTAAGGCAGGTAAATATTTTTTAATTTATACTCCAGTCACCACTTCACCCTTGGCTTTTCCTTTCTCGTTGGTCCTTGGTCGAATGACTGGGAGTGACGTAGGGGGGAGGAGCTATATGCAGCTCTGCTGGGTGAATCCTCTTGCACTTCCTGTTGGGGAGGAGTAATATCCCAGAAGTAATGATGACCCGTGGACTTATCACACTACAGAAGAAAGGAATTTATCAGGTAAGCATAAATTATGTTATTTTTGCAAATCTAGAATATTTTTTTTGGTTACATCTCTTGTAAACCCTCCTTCTGCAGCCAGAGGCAAAATGTAAATTAAAGGACTGGGAAATGAGTGGTAAAAGCGCCATATATCTTTTTAAAAATGACAAATTTTGGAGTAAAATAGCGCTTTTACCACTCATTCCCCAACTTTGTAACCTTTTTTTAACCTCTAATTTTCTGCCTGTCTCTAAGCCACTACAGACAGCCTTTCATCTTGTTGCATTTTTATAGCTTTCTACAGAAATACACTGCTAGTTCATGTGTGCACCATATAGATACCATTGTGCTCACTCCTGTGGAGTTATTCATGAGTCAGCACTATCTGGCTAAAATGCAAGTCTATAAATAGCACTGAGAGAAGGGTAATCACATGGGTAAAAGTATATTAATATAACAATGTTGGTAGTGCAAATAGGGTTGCCACCTTTTGCCCAAAAAATTCCTGGACACTTTTTAAGTGGGCGTGGAGAGGGCATGGTTTGGGCGTGGCTTGTCACAGCCTCAAATTCATTATGAAATTATATATATATGACACAGCAGGGAAGCTTATGTAACCCTCTATTGTAGTAGACCTGCTATATTTTTGTGTGTGATGGCAGGCAAATTGTGGTGCATTACTCAGATCATATAAATACCTCTTATCATACAAAACACCAAAAGCAAACATAAATATGAACTTTCTGGCGGGGGAAATTGCGATGACAATGGGCAGAGTTGTTTTTTTGTGGTTGTCTGAGGTACTAATGTATTAGTGTGTGTATCAATATAAATATATTGTAATGAATATCTAATCACATGTTCTGAACAGGTAAATGTGAGCTTCACACGTGAATGAATCACTGTCAAACAAATCAAATATAAAAATTAGCATCGCCTTAATTTTAGCAGCGTAGTCAGTGGTTCTTTGTAAAAATGAATCAAACAAAATAAATATCCCACTTACAAAATACAAACATTTAATCCTGCCGTTATCAGATAGATCTCATTGTTCTGAGTTATGTGGCTTAAAACGTTCCCAAAATAAAATCAAATGAATATAATAATAACCTCTTATGAAGGTATAAAAAAAACTAAGGTATAAAAATAACCTGCTTAATACCACGGGTAAACATTTGACGACACCACTATTGAAAAATAAGTGCTGCTCAAACGTTGCCCCCTTTTTTAATCTTAGATTTTTAGAAGAAAACCATTAACCGTGATGTCTTTTCACCAAAAGGCAATCTTTTTATTTAAAACGAGGAGGGTCACGGACAGCAGAGGAACGAGAATCCCAGTTACCTGTTCGTAGACAGCAGCTGGAAATGGAATGCCTGAGCTAGACAGTGGACTATGCGTGTGTTTGTTTGAGGGGGGGGGGCATGCAATGCCCTGTCACAGGACCGTCTCTCCTGCAGGCTCCACCTACCCGGTTAGTAACCCTGGGATAAGCGCTCCTCTGGCCAGCTTATTTTTTTTAAAGTCTGTGCTCGAGTCACTGCTGCGCCAGCGGAGCGCTTAGCCCGGGGCATTTGAGGCTAGTTCCGGGACACAGGACACAGAGCCTTAGACCGGGACTGTGCAAAGCTGGGGAATGGGTAGTAAAGGCATTATCTCTCTTTTTAAACAATAACAATTTAACAACACACAGAGTAAACCATTTTGTTCAGAACAAATAGTTTTATTTTAGTGAATTTTTAAGACAACTTAAATGGTTGCTTTCTCCTGCTTGTATAGGCCTGCTTTTGTGATGATCATGCACGAAGCAAAGTTTTCAAAACTGAAAAGGGCAAGGAGCCCCCCTGTCCTAAATGTGGCCATGAAACTCAGCAGACCAAGGATCTCAGCATGTCAAGTAAGATCTACATTTGCTTTCATCTTTCCCATTTCTTTAATATACTTAGTTGTTCAATATGCCATTTTTTCACTCCAGTTGCTTTTTTTTTTTGTAAGCATTTTCCAGTTGCACCAGATAATAAATCCCTATTCTCATTATTTTTGGAAGAAATGTCTAACCTTCTTTGGATAGCTTTTATTTAAAGAGACATTTAACTATTTGAGACTGTAATATAAAATGTTTAATTATGTGTAATTAGAAACAAATTGCATTGTACTGATTTATTTTTCCCCCTTTTTCCTGTTAATTCTGAAAGTTTTGGGTTTTCTCATAACAAGGAAGGATTCTCACAGCAGTGCTTCCATTTGTATCTCTGCGAGAACAGCTAACTGAGTGATTATATGTGTAACTTGTTTCTTAAAGGTGTATGTGTGTATGTATGTGTATAGATATAGAGAGAGAGAGATACATATATATATATATATAGAGAGAGAGAGAGAGATACATATATATATATATAGAGAGATATATATATATATATATAGATATATATATAGATATATATGAGAGATTATAATATATATATATATATATATATATATATATACACAAAGCCTACACACCCCTGTTAAAATGTCAGGTTTCTGTGATGTAAAAAAATGTGACAAAGATAAATCATTTCAGAACTTTTTCCACTTTTAATGTGACCTATAAACTGTACAACTCAATTGAAAAACAAACTGAAATCTTTTAGGTAAAGGGAAATAAAAAACTAAAATAATATGGTTGCATAAGTGTGAACACCCTCTTATAACTGGGGATGTAGCTGTGTTCAGAATTAAGCAATAACATTCAAAATCATGTTAAATAGGAGTCAGTACACACCTGCCATCATTTAAAATGCCTCTGATTAACCCCAAATAAAGTTTAGCTGCTCTAGTTGGTCTTTCCTGACATTTTGTTAGTCGCATCCTACAGCAAAAGCCATGGTCCGTAGAGAGCGTCTAAAGCATCAGAGGGATCTCTTTGTTAAAAGGTATCAGTCAGGAGAAGGGTACAAAAGAATTTCCAAGGCATTAGATATACCATGGAACACAGTGAAGACAGTCATCAAGTGAAGAAAATATGGTGCAACAGTGACATTACCAAGAACTGGATGTCCCTCCAAAATTGATGAAGACAAGAAGAAAACTGGTCTGGGAGGCTGCCAAGAGGCCTACAGCAACATTAAAGGAGCTGCAGGAATATCTGGCAAGTACTGGCTGTGTGGTACATGTGGCAAGACGGAAGCCTTTTCTTACAAAAAAAAACATCCAAGCCTGGCTAAATTTTGCAAAAACACATCTGAAGTTTCCCAAAAGCATGTTGCAAAAGGTGTTCTGGTCGGATGAAACCAAAGTTGAACTTTTTGGCCATAATTCCAAAAGATATGTTTTGCGCAAAAACAACACTGCATATAACCAAAAGAACACCATACCCACAGTGAAGCATGGTGGTGTCAGCATCATGCTTTGGGGTTGTTTTTCAGCTAGAACTGGGGCCTTAGTCAAGGTAGAGGGAATAATGAACAGTTCCAAATACCAGACAATATTGGCACAAAACCTTCAGGCTTCTGCTAGAAAGCTGAACATGAAGAGGAACTTCATCTTTCAGCATGACGACCCAAAGCAGACATCCAAATCAACAAAGGAATGGCTTCACCAGAAGAAGATTAAAGTTTTGGGATGGTCGAGCCAGAGCCCAGACCTGAATCCAATTCAAAATCTGTGGGGTGATCTGAAGAGGGCTGTGCACAGGAGATGCCCTCGCATTCTGACAGATTTAGAGTGTTTTTGCAAAGAAGAGTGGGCAAATCTTGCCAAGTGAAGATGTGCCATGCTGAAAAACTCCTATCCAAAAAGACTGAGTGCTGTAATAAAATCAAAAGGTGCTTCAATAAAGTATTAGTTTAAGGGTGTGCACACTTATGCAACCATATTTAGTTTATTTTTTTATTTCCCTTTACCTAAAAGATTTCAGTTTGTTTTTCAATTGAGTTGTACAGTTTATAGGTCACATTAAAGGTGGAAAAAGTTCTGAAATGATTTATCTTTGTCACATTTTTTTACATCACAGAAACCTAACATTTTAACAGGGGTGTGTAGACTTTTTATACAATACATAAACTGTTTAAGTGTCCATGGAATCATGAAAAGTTTCCAATCCCTTACAAACCCAATTGCAGGAGTTAAACACAGTCCTACAGGGTTGATAGTCTTACAATTATATGCTTTAACAGACAAGAGCATGTAATTTTTCGATTATAATGGCCCTTTAAAATTTGCACTTAAGTTCTTATAAGCCTGAAAGCTGCATAGTTATTTTTTCCCTCATGTATCTCAAGAAAAATGCAGAGCAATGCACCAATGACTTCTCCAGGAGAGCAATAAATCCTGTTAAATGTTTAAATAGTATTGATTTTTCACCTTAAGCAATTTAATTCTTTTCTATGCTCTTTTTCTAATGCTAAATGAAGCTATTTCCCAATTACAATTTGTTCTATTTTCAACATCTTTATTAGAAACAAAAAAAGCATACATTGAAATAGGGGGCTACATACTCAGTAGCACTAAGCAAGACATTTATTTCTTCTGTTCTTAGCACGTTCCCTAAAGTTTGGAAGGCAGACTGGGGCTGATGATGGAGATGGTGCTTCCGGCTATGAAAATTACTGGAAAAATCTGGCATCTGGTGGAAATAACGACTATGATGACTACGATGAGGAAGAGGAGGATGACGATGCGGAAGATGAAGAGTGTGAAGAAGATGCTGAAAAAGATTCAGATAATGAGGCATCAGAACTATTTGGTCACTTGAATTTAGGCAACACATATGCTAGTGGCTATGCCCATTACGAGGAATCTTAAGACTGAGATTTCATTTATGAGACATTTTAATACTATCAGGAGAATTAACTTTTTTTGTATCAGTTACATTGCACAATAAGGAGGTTATTTAATATTGCAACATCTCCGTCTAGTTTGTTTTTTTAAAAATTTCATAGAACTGATACAGCAAGAATATACTTTATATGGTAGAATGGAGAAACATTGGTTGAAATTGTGCATCTGTATGTAATGAATTATTACAAAAACTTTGATAAAGCACTTTATGTTCATAGTTAGAGGTTTTGCAGTGGCTTTTATTTAACTACTATGGAGCAGGCCACATGCTAACAAATGTTTTATCAACTCGTAGTAAAATTATTAAGACTTAAAGATTTTTGATGTTGCTAAATATTATTATAGTGACATTACACTCTAATAATCATTTTGTATCATGCATATGGAAGAGCACTATGTAACTTCATCCACTGCTTTTTGTTTCCAAAATTAAAACGTATAGAAAGTGCGTTGGTGCAATACTGGTCTGTGGGATAGACCAGTATTGCATTAACATGTACTTTATATTGGTTTTAACTGGCTAATATGCAAAACTTCCACAACAATTTTGATAAGTGATGCCCACAATCACAAAAGTAGGGTTTTTATCAGTACAGATACACCCATTTTACAAAAAAACTCACATTTTTGCTACAAAAAATAAAAAATTTAATTTCCCTTTAACCTTAAGTCAGTTACTGTATTGAAAAATGCATTCAAAATACAATTATAAAAATGTATAAAAGAAAATTATTCTTTGTGCTTTAATGTCAAGTGCAGTTTGCTATAAATCTAGTTTGTTGCCTGTTACGGCAGCTAATGTGCAGGAACTGACACATGTAACTTTTACAAAATAAAAGAACCCTGATAATTACATCTGGTGAATGTATTAAAGTTTATGGTAGCAAGTTTGTCATTTGGTATCATTCTTGTCCACCTACACCTGTGACTTATGCAGCAGTATTGTCCACCTACACCCTTGATTTATCTGGCAGACAGATCTTCTTTGTTTGTTACAATATATACTGCTTTAAAATATATTAACACAAATACTTAAAAGGAGACTATATTCCTAATACTGTGAATATGGTTTTACCACTCTAGTACTGGTAGGTTTGCTACTGTTACAGTAAAATTGTAGAATACAGTTTTGAAATGCATAAAGATACTCAGTTCACACTGTGGCCAATGATAGCGAGAATCACAGAGGCACCACACAGCTGGCTGATAATTCCAATGGACAAACACACACCAAAGGGCAGCTCTCCAAAAAGATAGACGATATCTGTATAGTAAAAGGAACAAAAAAGAAGGCGCTCCAATGGCGTATTATCTCTGGAGTAAGGTCCCCAACACAATACTGAATCACCCCTTAGGGAAAGGTAATTGCAGATTCCAAGCACTTATCTCAACGTGCAATATTAGACGGTCTGGGTAATTAGGAGCTCCCCAGATAGCAATCTTGCTTTTCTGAACCAAATATGTGAATATATCTCTGAACTGTATAGAACAATTGTAGACATTACTTATATCTAAACATCTAAAACCTGTGAAAGCTTTCATATGTCACAATTACCAAATCATTCACTGTCACCACTTCAGGCAGATAGTTTAGGAGCTTGCAGTTGTAGTGTTGTACTAGTAATTTAGAAGCCCAGAAAAATGACATGCTCCTGAATAATCTTATATCTCAGATGTTTCAATAACTTCTGGGTATGTATTAAACTATACAAAAAATATTTAACGATGGGGATATCTGTTGCTTTCACACAAACATAAGGTGCTTCCTGGTCAATTTCCCACTGTATTACTAACTAGTAAATTGTAGTGTGAAACTTGCAGGGGAATATCTGCTCCTTACTTCAAGCATCAATGGGATAAAACAAATCACATTGACATACACACGCAGACACACACACACACACACACATACACTAACACACACACATTCATTCACACACTGACATACACAGTCACACATCTTGATTAAAAGCTTTAGAACATGCAATAAACAAGCATACAACCAAAATAAAACATGCAAACTTAGATTAACAATAACACACACTTCAAGCTTAGACATACCTTCACATTAACTACTCAGCTGCTCCCTGCAGCTCTGATGTTCCTTACAGCTAACTCAGTAGTTCAGATTCACAACTGTGCAGTTTCTGGATCAGTGGTGCTATACATAAGTATAGCCATGAGTATATAGCCTAATGATTCAGTGGCACATTGCTGCATTCTTCTGAAGAATAGACAACACTAAAGACTACGGTCTGAAACTGCTTTCTGTCAGGCAGTAACCTATGCTCGCCCTCTGCTGGCTAGGAAGAAAAATGCAGGACTTTTAAAAAAATGTAAGGAACAAATGCCTTTCCGGGATAGTAGGACAATTGGGACTCAGTATGGTAAACCCTGTCGAGTTCAAGCTGAAACACTGTATTTTTGAAACTCAACCAATTTAAATAAATTACCAAGCTCTCCAACCCATTACAAACCTGAAAACTTTAAGGATCCAAAGAAAGTCACGGCTATTGTATAAAGGCCTTTGTGGAACAAATACCTAAACTTTCACAGGTATGTTAGACAAAAAGATAATGTACACCCCTCAAGTTATTGTGCAACATGTCAGGTTCAGCAGGGAAGTGAGAGTGCTGCCGCTGCACTAACCTCTGAGAGACGGCTGAGGGGTTCCTGTCCTGCCATTGTGTCTCATAATTAGGCACTCTAATCCACCCCATGCACACTGATCAGCGTGGTGCGCTGTCTACAAGGCCGATAAACAGACGGCAGTGCAGTATTTGTGGCCACATTAAATAATATAAAAAGCTGTGGCTGCATACGTAATGATTAATTTATGCCATTGCCAATAATCATTTTGCACTGCTAGTCGTTTTACCCCTGCCCTTAGTGCTCCCCCCTGGCCTGGAGTGAGAGGTAATGGTTAATAAGTTTATTGAATATGCAGCATGCAACATACAAATTGTATGTTGCATGCTGCATATTCAATAAACTTCAATGGATCTGGACTCTCTACAAACTAAAATCTAGTTTAGGCAGAATTTCCTATTTAGGGTTGTGACTGTGTGTGTGTGTGTGTTGGATTTTGTACTTACCGGTACAGTAGGGCAGCAGGGTACAGGCAGCAGCTGATCTAAGAGTCTTCTTAAATTGATGCAGTACAGCAAGTCAAGACGACTCCGTTCAGGCTAAAAAAATGACAGGTCACAGGAGGCAGCAGTCTCTTCTTCCCGCCAGTACCGTGCTGTCAATGCTGCTCCCTTGCGCATGCGCAGGGAGCCAATCAACACCGGTCATGTTCTCCTGGTGCTGTCAATTACCAGGAGAACATGACCATCTCTGATTGGCTCCCTTGCTAGGAGGCATCAAGAGGGATGCCTCCTATTGGTCTTAATTTTGTGTGCTAATATTTTGACAGCACACAGGTGGCGCTCCAGCACGGCTTTTCCTATGACCCATGTAGTGCTATGGAGAGAAGTGGTCCTGTACCTGCCTCTCCATAGCGCTACATGGGGTGGGAAAAAAAATAGCAAATTTTTTTTTTTGGCAATTTTTTATTTATTAAAATTGAACTAAACTTTGCCCCAATATGGCAGGGGAGGCCCTGCCTCCTATGACTGCACATCCCTGGTTTACTTGTTCTGCCACAATACTGCATGCCACATATGCAATCGACCAAATAAACTACATAGCAACTATCACAACTTAACCTAGTTTTGATAGGAAATGTTTCATTAGTTACATTGGATTTATATTCAGTACATTTATTATCCAAAAATATGCAAGTTCCACACCAGGATTTCCCACATTTGAAAACACTCTTAGTAGCCCCTAGAAATGAGAGAGAATTATTTTTCCTCTGTTTGCTAATTTTAGTGGAAACCACCTTACTGGGTGCCAAAGCATTCTTCAGGGTCGGTGCCTTCTTGATTAAATATATCGGTTTTTCTCCAATACAATCCTTTAGAATTGGATCCGGAGACAAAATTGACCAATGTCTATTAAAAGTTTTAATTATCTCTTTGTAATTACTATTAAATTTAGTAATAAACTTAGTGGAATTACCAAATCTATTATTAAACCTACTGGTATGAACTTTCCTTTCAAAAAAGATTCTCTAGTCAGTGCAAGTACTCTTTCTTTACACTCAGTAATAGATCTAGGATTATATTTCTTGTCTAAGAACCTTTTCTCTAATATTTTAGATTCACCCAAAAAATCCTCAACATTGGTACAATTGCACCTTATGCGCCGAAATTGACTAAAGGGCATATTGTCCAACCATTTAGGATGGTGGTTACTGCAGCAATTGATATAACTATACATCATGCTGTATATTAGAGTAGAGCGCAGTGACATCACAGCTAATCCACCACCTTTCATTATTAGCAATAGGCACAGCATGATTTGGGATAAATGGCAGTAAAATATTTTCTTGATTTGGATTGTTTTCTCCCTAAAATCCAATGTGATTTCCTATTGGATTCTATCAAGTTAACCCATAATTATTTTGTTTATTTAGATAAATTTTATCTTCAGATCTGTGGAACGGCCATGGGAACGTGCTATGCCCCAAGTTTTGCTAACCTTTTTATGGGGTATTTCGAACAGAGCTTTTTGTACACTTCTAAGTTTTGGGCAAGCGTTGTATTCTATGGGCGTTTCATAGATTATTTTTTTTTATTTGAGGGGGTTTCAAGGAATTGTTACTGGATTTTGTTAAACATCTTAATTTCAATGTGTGGGGTATCTCTTTTTCTCATTTGATTGAAAAGGAGACCATTAATTTTTTGGATGTAACATTAAAATGGGGTAATGATGGTAAACTGATTTCCACTAGTTATTTTAAACAGGTGGATACTAATAGTTATATCAATCGTCTCAGTCACCACCATCCTAAATGGTTGGACAATATACACTTTAGTCAATTTCTGTGCTTTAGGTGCAATTATTCCAATGTTGAGAATTGTTTGGGTGAATCTAAGATATTAGAGAAAAGGTTCTTAGACAAGAAATATGATACTAGAGATATTACTGAGAGTAAAGAAAGAGTACTTGCACTGAATAGATAATATTTTTTTGAAAGGAAAGTTCATACCAGTAGGGTTAATAATAGATTCGGTAGTTCCACCAAGTTTATAACTAAATTTAATAGTAATTATAAAGAGATCATTAAAATTCTTAATAGACATTGGTTAATTTTGTATCTGGATCCAATTCTAAAGTATTGTATTGGAGAAAAAAACGATATGTGTATTCAAGAGGGCACCAACCCTGAAGAATGATTTGGCACCCAGTAAGTGGTTTCCACTAAAATTAGCAAACAGAGGAAAAATAATTTGCTCTCATTTCCTGGGGCTACTAAGGGTGTTTTCAAATGTGGGAAATCCTGGTGTGGAACTTGCATATTTTTGGATAATAAATGTACTGAACTTAAATCCAATGTAACTAATGAAACATTTCCTATTAAAACTAGTTTAAGTTGTGATAGTTGTAGGGTATTTGGTCGATTGCATATGTGGCATGCAGTATTGTGGCAGAACAAGACGGATCTTGATAAAGCCTATTGGCGAAACGCGTAGACGTTCTCTACACTACAAAGAACTGGACACCCATTAAACTCACCCCACTTTAAAAGAAGCAGAGGGAAAGAAAGTTTAAAACAAACGGCCGTTTGTGAATTCAAGTCCGAGTTCCCATACACGCGCTGGAGGCGTGCATCGCGAATACCTGTTTCAGGAGGCTGCCCGGGAAACACAGAACCCAAACTGCAGGGTTAAAAGTTGCTTCAAGCCGGCAGCATAAAAGAAACTCATACACGCAGGAGCGTGGTCCAGGTTTCGATACCAAAGAGCGTGGTCCAGGTTTTGATACCAAAGAAACTTGCTTTATACAAAGAGGAAAGGCAGAATACATACACCGGTAAGAAACATCTCAATTCCATCAGACACAGATGTGTCAGAAGACCCGGTAAGCCCATCCTTATACATAAATAGAACTATCTATATTACAGCCAAGTCTACAAGTTATAGAAAACACCAAAAGACAGTGTAAAGACAAGTGAATTACATAATTACAATTTATTGAATTATGAAGAGAGACATTGTTACTTTATGATTGAAAACAGCAATACTGAGGGAAAAAAAGCCACTACAACTGCGGCACCATATTACTAAGGTGGAATAGGTTAATAAAATTAGAAAGGTGGAATTATTTAGAAAGATCACCCAAAACGCCTAATATTGTATTGTTTTTATATAACACAACATTGTTTATTTTAAATCCAGGGAGACGTCCCTAACATATACCAATGCATTATATATTTTTATTCATGTTTTAAATAAATGTACTTTTGTTAAAACTGTATAGAGGTCTCCAGACTATCTTATTTAGCTCACAGCGCTCCTTTACTCCATATTGTTCTGTCACTTTGTAATTGTATACGGTAATTATAGGGAAGATTACCTGTGAAGGAGCTTTAAGATTAGATTCCAGGCGCAGTTTCTTATATATTTATTTTCAATATGTTACGCAGCCTTCTCCTCAAGTGTCCTAAAAACTCAGCATCCATTCTACCAGTGCCCTGCGATTCCTCAGAGACTTCTTCTGGAGTTATCTTGCAAGACATCGCTTCCTGCTTATGCTAGTTGGTCTCGGGTGCGTTGTCGGATTTTCCCATGCTGCAGGGAAAGCGCAAGAGGAAAACTAAGCATTCAGCGAGCGAGGTCTCTGTCACAGTTGTTGCTATCTGAGGTCACCTCCCAGATGTCTGAGGGAGGGGATACTTCAGTAGCTTCTGAGGATAAAATCTCAGTTTCTGACAGTATGATTCCTCCTGCTGATACTCAAGTAGTATCTTCAGGTTTAAGCTAGTTCACCTCCAGCTATTACGTAAGGAGGTTTTAGCTACTCTGGAATGGCATCATGGTTGTTGTTAATTTTAGGTTTTATTCATGCTAAGGAATGCGAGAGAACGGAAATCATTCCTATATTGAAGGAGAGTGTCCCTTAGCTGACTTCTCATGGAATCTTGGCAGATACACCCCGTGGACGGGACAAGTTCCAAGCTAGCCAGGAGATCTTCTATTCCCATAGAGGATAGTTTTTCCCCTTTCAGGATCCCATGGACAAGTAGTGGGGTTGCTCGAGAAAGCATTATAGGTTTGATATTGCTACCTTTAGCGGCAGCATACTAGGTCATATATTGTCTGGTTATATTTGGAAAGACACTTTCTTCAAAGAAATCTAGAATAGGATAAGGTCCTTAAGTGGCCAATTCCTTTCTTAAAGTTACTTCCCATCAGGCATTATGCAAGGAACTAAATTTTCTGGCTTACCATATTGGCTCGCAGAACTTTATGGTTAAGATCTATCTGGGTCTGAGGACATCAAGTCTTAAATCTGGGTAGGAGGTTTCTTCTACCTGGGAATGATAGTTTCTGTTCCGATTTAGGAACAGGGTCTGAGATTTATTACAATCTGGTTGGGGTTCCCAAACAAAGAGGGAACCTTCATTACATTCTCCCTCTGATCCTAGTGGGTCAATTTATGAGAACAGTGGATTTAAAGGACGGGTACCTGCATGTTCCCTTTCACAGGGATCATTACAAGGGTTTGTTTTCTAGGCAAACTTTTTCAATGCGGGTCTCCCCCCTTCAGACTTACCAAAAATCCCAGAATTTTCTCAGAGTTTCTGGGGTCGCTGTTGGTGGTTAGGCATTTCAGTGGCACCTTTTCTGGACAACATCCTGGTACAGGCGCCATCCTTTCAATTAGCTAGGAAAGATTTTCCTGGTTCCTATTTCAAGGGCTACCTTCTTCTGAGTCTTAATAATTCCCTATCTATTTAGTTTTTTCTTACAGAAATCAGGAAATCGAAGATTTCTATTCTGGTCTAGTCGTTCAGTTTACTCCTCAGCCATCAGTGGCTCAGTACATGGAGGTAACGGGGCTGATGGTAGTGACATTGGACATCTTCCTCTTTTGCTTGGTTCCGTCTCAGACCTCTGCAATTAATCATGCTCAGACTTTGGAACGGAGATTAGACAATTTCTCTCCTCAAGTTCTTCCGGAACAGGAGACAAGGGATTCTCTTCAATGGTGATTGACTCAGGATCATCTATCCCAGGGGACTTGCTTCATAGACAATCTTGGGGATTGTGACAACAGATGCAAGCCTTGTAAGTTGGGTCCCCTAGAGGCTCGGGGACTTCTGACTCAATCAGAGTCTGCTCTTTCCATTAAAATTCTGGATTAGTAATTAAGATGATCCGTGGACTCATCATGTCAAAAAAGAAATAAATTTATCAGGTAAGCATAATTTTTTTTTTTTTTTGTGTTTTATCACTTTTTAAATAAATCACTTCTTACTGATACATTTTGAAGTGTTTGTTCTTATGTTCCTGCTATCCTGTATGGTGCTCGATGAACACTGTGGGAAATCAGGGAAACTGCTTATACCGAGTGTGAGCTATCTGGGGAGCTCCTAATTACCCAGACCTAATATTGCATTTTGAGATGCTTGTAATCTATGAGTACCTTTCCTAAGGGGTGATTCAGTATTGTGTTGGGGTCCTTACTCTAGAGATAATATGCCATTGGAGCGCAGCCTTCTTTTTTGTTTCTTTTAGAATATAGTGTTATCATTTTAGAAATAGACATGTATGCTTCACTGGTCTATGATTAAGGCTAGGCTAGCCTTAGACTGCCCACTTGCAGATTATTACGCTATATATGCTTTTAAGGAACAATGTTTGAATATATGTTACTATATGAAATAAAACAGGAGTTTTTAACAGAGTCTTTCTCTTGCTTTGCTTTACTGATGGGCCTATGATTCAGTTACTGTGTTTAATTAGAAGACAGCTCCCTCTAGAGCAGGTGTATCCTGAAACAACCTACAAGCATTTGGTTAAAACGTCTGTTTCATGTAGTGCAAAGACTAAATTTCATCATGTCATAAGCCATAAGCTTTAGGTTCACACTTGAGCTTTTGTCAAATGGAACAACATTTTGGTATTAACATGGGCAGGGCTTTGAGCAGGCTGCATAATTTCCTCCACACCAAACTTGTCAAATCACGTGTTCATGAACCTCGCTTTTGCACATGGCTACAGTGATGCTGGAACAGGAAACGGCCTTCTCCATAAGCATCCAGTTGTCTAAAATGTATACTGAAGTAACTTCACTGGAACTAAGAGACCTAGCCCAAACCCTGACAAACAGCCCCAGACCATTACCCCTCCTTAACCAGCTGTCTTCTTGCATTTCTCCACACCCAGATTCTTCCATCAGACTGTCAGATAGTTAAGTGTGATTCATCACTCCAGAGAACATTTTTCCACTGCTCCAGAGCCCAGTGTCGTCATTCTTTGTAGTAATTTTATTCTTGGAAAGCCTTCTGTTAACCTGTGAAAACACTTATGTCAAGGGGATGTGTTTGCTCTGGCAAGACCACGGTGGATCTTTTGGTGACATGTTTTCAGATGATGAAAATCTTTCTCCTCCAAATTAGGTTTTGGAAACTTACAAATATTATTAAAGAAATGCAATCTTTCCACTTTGGGTCAGAACACTCTTTTGGACAAAATCTCTGAGATAGAATGTCCTTCAACTAGGTTGTTCATCTTTATTCAAGGCAGTTGGCCTAAAAGGGACCGTCTAGCCCAAATGAGTTAATGATTAAGGTTAAAAAACTTGAGTGTTTTACATCTGAAACCATTGAAGGCACCACTATCTCTGACACTTTCCATTGCCCTTCATCTATACATACTTAGTTCAAATGAGAACACATTTTGAGAGCAATAATAAGCACTATAGACAGGTGCTTAAAAAAAAGAAAAAAGGGTGCTGTTGTAATACCAGTATGTTTTTTTACCTTAAAAATGAGTGATTCTATAAATGCCCATTTCTTTTATAAAGGCAGTGAAAGTCCACGATCCATTATTCCTGGGAATTATATTCCTGACCACTAGGGGGAGGCAAAGGTGTGCATGTCGACTTTTGTTTTGAGCTTTTACTTAGTGTGCGTTGGCTTATGTGCGTGCCATTTTTTTCTGTGCTTTTTATTCTTTACACTTGTCATTCGCACATCAGTAGGTGCGCTATTTGACGTTTTTGTGTTTTTTTTAGCATGCTTTGTGTTTTTGGTTAATTTTTGTGCGGGTCTTATGTTTGCCTGTCGCCAGGTTAGTGCTTATCTGATATTATATGGATATTTAAAGCTCCTGAAATTTGCTTAAATCTTTTGTGAGGGCATAATATTTCATTACTTCCAAGAGCTGCTTTATTTGGGTGTAAGGTTGCTTTATTTACCCTCTCTGTTATTGCTATGTTTAAATCATTGTTTGCATTTTGATTTTTTCATTGCCTTCCTGTTACTTTTTATTATGAATCAAACAGTCCCAGGTTAGACCGGCAATAGGGTAATGTCCTCCGTGGGAATGGTGCACAGTGAACAAGCTGGCGACCTCCAGCTCACTATACAGCAACTCCATATTCCACAGCACCATGTATTCTTAACAGAATCTTTTATTGAAGCATAACGACAGCACAAGTATGCGACATCTCTGGATCACAGTCTCTTACTCATGCATACATAGCTATGTACCTGTGTCTTATTTAAAGATACCAACAACCAATCAGAACCTCTTACAATTTTAACACCTGCATAGATAAATTCTTACTTGCAGAAAGCGCACTGCCATCTACTGTTCACAAAAATTATTACATGTTACACATATAAAAAACACAGAATAAAAGTGCCTGAGGAAGCATATGTACATATCTGGAATATAATATAAAAAAAATAATTCATATATTTTTCATATTGTAATTAATAATGGAAAACCTTATACTTTTCAGGATAAGTACAGTCGATATATCTAGAGAAATACGGAAAAATCAATTCTCTATTTAACCCCTTTTGGGTACATGGCATCCAATTTATGGAAACAATAGATAAGTAAAAGTTAAGCGCTACAAGCAAGGGTGTGGGAGAGGACTATAATAAAAATACAATTTATACTGCTATATATTAGAGGGTGTGTGTAAAGAATTCAAGGGCCAAAAAAAAGTGTCTAAACGTTAAAAATCAAGAGACAAGAAGGGACTGTATTTATATCCAACACTAAAATAGTGTATAATAAACAACGTCAATCTAAGGTGTATCTAAAAGAAAATATATACTCGATACAAGCAAGAGGTTGCGATTTATATTTAAGAATTGATTTATTTAAAGCTAAATATTAAAACAGTGTATCAAAGAAAGTACATATCTAAAACAAACGTATCTAAAATAGGCTAGAAAGCAGGGACGTCTCCCTTAAATGGTAATAATTGCCAAATGAACTTTAAAAGATCAGAATTATTCAGTACTTGCGTTTATATAGTATAGGCAACAGTAGAGCAATAATATGTATCCTTGGATTTCCAGTTGCAAGTAAAAAAGACAAAGGTAACTGTCAGATGTAAGGCCGTACTGTATATGGCTTGGCGTTACCGGATGATACTGATTGCGCCTTTTTGTGTGGCTCCTGCGTGACCGTTGTAACCTCACGTGTGGTAATAGTGTACGGAGTTCTCGTAGTAGCCCCTATTCCGTACATATTGCGGAAGTCTTGGGGGAGTGGAAAGATACTTTGCAGTCACAGAGAGTGACTTGTATTTTTCTTTGTGTGTTATAATGGGAAAAGATGATCCTCAAGGATTAGTTGTTTGTAGCTTGCAGCTAGGCCTAGCTGCCTTGTGTGTTTATAGTGTGATCCTCTAGTCGCAATCAGCGACCGCAAAGATCAGCCTTTCAGTCTCAGTCGTTTAATACGACCACCAAGTTTTGTCACCCGAGGATTCCTTAGTTGCTACTAGCAACCAAAAGAAACAAACTACATCCTTTGCTACAAGTTGCTACATCGCGACCGCAAAGCTTGCAAGCTACAAACAACTAATCCTTGAGGATCATCTTTTCCCATTATAACACACAAAGAAAAATACAAGTCACTTTCTGTGACTGCAAAGTATCTTTCCACTCCCCCAAGACTTCCACACATATTGCGGAATAGGGGCTACTACGAGAACTCCGTACGCTATTACCACACGTGACGTTACAACGTTCACGCAGGAGCCACACAAAAAGGCGCAATCAGTATCATCCGGTAACGCCAAGCCGTATACAGTACGGCCTTACATCTGACAGTTACCTTTGTCTTTTTTACTTGCAACTGGAAATCCAAGGATACATATTATTGCTCTACTGTTGCCTATACTATATAAACGCAAGTACTGAATAATTCTGATCTTTTAAAGTTCATTTGGCAATTATTACCATTTAAGGGAGACGTCCCTGCTTTCTAGCCTATTTTAGATACGTTTGTTTTAGATATGTACTTTCTTTGATACATTGTTTTAATATTTAGTTTTAAATAAATCAATTCTTAAATATAAATCGCAACTTCTTGCTTGTATCGAGTATATATTTTCTTTTAGATACACCTTAGATTGACGTTGTTTATTATACACTACTTTAGTGTTGGATATAAATACAGTCCCTTCTTGTCTCTTGATTTTTAACGTTTAGACACTGTTTTTTTGGCCCTTGAATTCTTTACACACACCCTCTAATATATAGCAGTATAAATTGTATTTTTATTATAGTCCTCTCCCACACCCTTGCTTGTAGGGCTTAACTTTTACTTATCTATTGTTTCCACTATTTTTTGTCTTCCTGGAGGGGAATTCATAAGTTAAGCTGGGTCTCATCTTTTAGCGCTTGTAATTTCCTTTTCTAATCCAATTTATGGATCCAGAACGCCTCTCTTTGTTTTAGAAGCCGTTCTCTACTTCCCCCTCTTCTAGGTATATCGACTTGATCTATGATTTGCCACCTAAGTTGATTGAAATTTTTTTTTTTATATTATATTCCAGATATGTACATATGCTTTCTCATGCACTTTTATTGTGTCTTTTTATATGTGTAACATGTAATCATTTTTGTGAATAGTAGATGGCTGTGCACTTTCTGCAAGTAAGAATTTATCTATGCAAGTGTTAAAATTGTAAGCGGTTCTGATTGGTTTTTGGTATCTTTAAATAAGACACAGGTGCATAGCTATGTATGCATGATTAAGGGACTGTGATCCCGAAACGTTGCATACTTGTGCTTTTGTTATGCTTCAATAAAAGATTCTGATAAGAATACATGGTGCTGTGGAATATTGAGTTACTTTTTATTATGGAGCATACTGATTCTGTCCCCTCTTCTATTATTACTAGTACATCAGAAGCTAGATTCTCTGAACACTTTCCTACTAATATACAGTGTATTATTTGCAATCTGATTGATATAATCCACCCCCTGCTCTGATTTGCAAATCATGTATGGATCATCTTATACATTTTTCTCTTGCTTTTAAGGGTGTCTGTCCTCCCTCTGTTTGCTCTACATAGATGATTTCTTCAGATTTTGCTCCAGGTTTTAAAGATTTTGTACACTCCAAGTAAGTGTAAGAAAGTGGTTTATGATAATACCTTTACTAGCTTATCTGATTTGAGTGCTTCTGATTTATCCTCTGAGGGTGAAGTATTTTCAGAAGATCAAGAGTCAGTCTCTGATCAGAAAACCAAATCTTCCTTTTTTTGTTTTGTTTAAGCTTGAACATCTTTGTTCTCTCTTAAGAGAAGTGTTATGTACCTTTGGGTTCAGGATTCTAAGGTTAATTTTGTAAAACAGCTGGATTTAATATTTAAGCCCTCTATTAAGTTACCTGAAGTATTTCCAGTTTCTAATGCTATCTTTGAGGTTATTTCTAAAGAGTAGTCTAAGCCTAGTATCCCTTTTAATCCTGTTCAAAGATTTAAAAATGTTTCCTTTACGTGCTTCCAATTTAGAACTTTGGGAAACTATTCCTAAAGTAGATGGGGCTATTTCTACTTTTTCTAAACATACTTTTCCTCTGGAGTATAGTACCTCTTTAAGAGACCCTATGGATATGAAAATGAGAGTCTCCTCATTTAAAGCAGGTTTTCTTTTTAGGCCAGCACAGCAATTGCCATTGCCTGTGTTGCAGCAGCTTCTACTCTTTGGTGTGAGGGTTTATCTGACACACTTTCTGATAGTGAAGAGTTTTCTAATCAATTGAAACTCTTGAAGACACCTAATGCTTTAATTTGTGATGCAGTTGCTTATAATATTAAGATCAATGCTAAGAATAATCACTGTCTTCTCAATCTAGACTTCTGTCTCGTGTTCCAATGAATCATGTAAAGGCAAGAGCCTTTTTTTCAGTCAATGTCAGATATGGAGTTTGTGAGTGTAACAGTTCCAATTGGAACAGGGCAGGGTTTATATTCCAACCTTTTATTCCCAAGAAGGAAGGCGCTTACAGACCTGTTCTAGATTTCAAAACTTAAAACAAGTTCTCAGGGTTCCTTCTTTCAAGATGGAAACTATTTGAACTATCCTTCCTCTTGTTTAACAGGCACAATTTATGTCCTCTATGGATCTGAAGGATACTTATCTTAATATCCATATTCACAGGTTTTATCAGCAATTTTTATGGTTTGCATTCCTGGTCAAGCATTTTCAGTTTGTTGCTCTTCTGTTTGGCCTTGCTACCGCTCCCAGAATCTTTACAAAGATTCTTGGGACTCTCTTAGCGGTAATATGAGGTGTATCAGTAGTTCTTTACCTGGGCAATATCTTGGTACAGGCTCAATTTTTACATTTAGCAGTATCTCATACCAATAAACTTCTGTTGTTTTTTCAAGATTATGGTTGGGAAAATAAACTTTCCAAAAAAGTTATCTATCCCTTCAGTCCAGGAATACTTTTTTAGGTGTAATTATCACCTCAGTCTCCATGAAATTACTCTCAGGTTGTGTAAATCTTCAGTCCGTTCTGTCAGGGAATAGGTGAGTGACATTATGAAATATATATATTTACATACATACATACATACATATATGATGTAGAGAGAGAATTAATTTGTATATGAAAATCTGGCTAATGTAAGTTGCATTAAATTCTAAAATCAGACTTTTCAGCCCAGACCCTCTCTACACTCAATATACAGACTGCAGTTTGATATATTTCTAAATAACTCAATTAAAATAATTGCCCTGATACTTACCTATTTCAGGATGCCCCCTGTAGACAACAGATGTAAGATGTTCAGTCTGAACTAATATTTGAATATACAAAAATTCTCAGAGAATGTGGCCCTTATCATCAAAGTGTTAATTACCTTATGCTGAGTTCAAATACACGAAGTTTAGACTTACGTCTCTATGGAAAATTGCAGGAGAAACTTAAGAAAGTCTTTTAAAACCTGTGTATTTTGAAAGCATATAAGATTAAAACTTTAAAACTTAAATATATGAATTGTATAATTATTAGATCTATTTACAATACTCAGATTATATAAATAATATATATATTGTTCTGGGAGATATACCTTTATGCCTGATATACTATTTTAGATAAGTGTCTGCTGTATTGAGTGGGTAGCTGTATTTATGAATTTAAAATATTTGACTGTATTTCAAAATTAAACTACATTTATTTTTCTTTGTTTCAGGAAGCTGGTGTATATAGAGGCCTATGTAATATAAAGGCCTATGTAATTTGTGCTGTAAATTATAGCATATGAAGATTTACTAGATATGGAATGATATGATTCTATTAAAATCAAATGATAGTATGACTATCAACTGATATACAAAAAAGTCTAACGGCTAGATTTAGAGTTCTGCGGCCAAAGGGGTGCATTAGCTGCGCGTGTATTTTTTCCCCCGCACCTTTTAAATACCGCTGGTATTTAGAGTTCACAGAAGGGCTGCGTTAGGCTCCAAAAAGGGAGCGTACAGGCATATTTACCGCCACTGCAACTCTAAATACCAGCAGTGCTTACGGACGCGGCCAGCTTCAAAAACGTGCTCGTGCATGATTCCCCCATAGGAAACAATGGGGCAGTTTGAGCTGAACAAAAACCTAACACCTGCAAAAAAGCAGCGTTCAGCTCCTAACGCAGCCCCATTGATTCCTATGGGGAAACACTTCCTATCTCTGCACCTAACACCCTAACATGAACCCAGAGTCTAAACACCCCTAACCTTACACTTATTAACCCCTAATCTGCCACCCCCACTATCGCTGACCCCTGCATATTATTTTTAACCCCTAATCTTCCGCTCCGTACACCGCCGCAACCTACGTATCCCTATGTACCCCTAATCTGCTGCCCCTAACACCGCTGACCCCTATATTATATTTATTAACCCCTAATCTGCTGCCCCCAACGTCGCTGCCACCTACCTTCAATTATTAACCCCTAATCTGCCGACCGGACCTCACCGCTACTATAATAAAGTTATTAACCTCTAATCCACCTCACTCCCGCCTCAAAAACACTATAATAAATGGTATTAACCCCCAATCTGCCCTCCCTAACATCGCCGACACCTAACTTCAAGTATTAACCCCTAATCTGCCGACCGGACCTCGCCGCTACTCTAATAACTGTATTAACCCCTAAAGCTAAGTCTAACACTAACACCCCCCTAAGTTAAATATAATTTTATTCTAACAAAATAAATTAAATCTTATTAAATAAATTATTCCTATTTAAAGCTAAATACTTACCTGTACAATAAACCCTAATATAGCTACAATATAAATAATAATTATATTGTAGCTATTTTATGATTAATATTTATTTTACAGGCAACTTTGTATTTATTTTAAACAGGTACAATATCTATTAAATAGTTAATAACTAATTAATAGCTACCTAGTTAAAATAAATAAAAAATTACCTGTAAAATAAATCCTAACCTAAGTTACAATTAAACCTAACACTACACTATCAATAAATAAATTAACTAAACTATCTACAATTATCTACAATTAAATACAAATAAATACACTAACTAAAGTACAAAAAATAAAAAAAGAACTAAGTTACAAAAAATATTTTTTTTTTACAAACATTATAAAAATATTACAACAATTTTAAGCTAATTACACCTACTCTAAGCCCCCTAATAAAATAACAAAGCCCCCCCAAATAAAAAAATGCCCTACCCTATTCTAAAATAAAAATTGTAAAGCTCTTTTACCTTACCAGCTCTTAAAAGGGCCTTTTGCGGGGCATGCCCCAAAGAATTCTGCTCTTTTGCCTGTAAAAAAAAACCCATACAATACCCCCCCAACATTAAAACCCACCACCCACATACCCCTAATCTAACCCAAACCCCCCTTAAATAAACCTAACACTAAGCCCCTGAAGATCTCCCTACTTTGTCTTCACCACGCCGGGTATCACCGATCCGTCCAGAAGAGGGTCTGAAGTCTTCATCCTATCCGGCAAGAAGAGCTCCTCCAGAGGGTCCAAAGACGAGGACATCCGGACTGGCAAACATCTTCATCCAGGCAGCATCTTCTATCTTCTTCCATCCGGCGCGGAGCGGGACCATCTTCAAGCAGCCAACGCGGAGCCATCCTTCTTCACCGACGGACTAACGACGAATGAAGGTTCCTTTAAGGGACGTCATCCAAGATGGCGTCCCTCGAATTCCGATTGGCTGATAGGATTCCGATCAGCCAATAGAATGCAAGCTCAATCTGATTGGCTGATTGGATCAGCCAATCCGATTGAACTTCAATCTGATTGGCTGATTCCATCAGCCAATCAGATTTTTCCTACCTTAATTCCGATTGGCTGATAGAATCCTATCAGCCAATCGGAATTCGAGGGACGCCATCTTGGATGACGTCCCTTAAAGGAACCTTCATTCGTCGTTAGTCCGTCGGTGAAGAAGGATGGCTCAGCGTCGGCTGCTTGAAGATGGTCCCGCTCCCCGCCGGATGGAAGAAGATAGAAGATGCCGCCTGGATGAAGATGTTTGCCGGTCCGGATGTCCTCTTCTTGCCCAATAGGATGAAGACTTTGGACCCTCTGGAGGAGCTCTTCTTGCCGGATAGGATGAAGACATCGGACCCTCTTCTGGACGGATCGGTGATACCCGGCGTGGTGAAGACAAGGTAGGGAGATCTTCAGGGGCTTAGTGTTAGGTTTATTTAAGGGGGGTTTGGGTTAGATTAGGGGTATGTGGGTGGTGGGTTGTAATGTTGGGGGGGGGTATTGTATGTTTTTTTTTACAGGCAAAAGAGCAGAATTCTTTGGGGCATGCCTGCAAAAGGCCCTTTTAAGGGCTGGTAAGGTAAAAGAGCTTTACAATTTTTATTTTAGAATAGGGTAGGGCATTTTTTTTATTTTGGGGGCTTTGTTATTTTATTAGAGGGCTTAGAGTAGGTGTAATTATCTTAAAATTGTTGTAATATTTTTATAATGTTTGTAAAAAAATTTTTTATTTTTTGTAACTTAGTTCTTTTTTTATTTTTTGTACTTTAGTTAGTGTATTAATTTGTATTTAATTGTATTTAATTGTAGATAGTTTAGTTAATTTATTTATTGATAGTGTAGTGTTAGGTTTAATTGTAACTTAGGTTAGGATTTATTTTACAGGTAATTTTTTATTTATTTTAACTAGCTAGCTATTAATTAGTTATTAACTATTTAATAGCTATTGTACCTGGTTAAAATAAATACAAAGTTGCCTGTAAAATAAATATTAATCCTAAAATAGCTACAATATAATTATTATTTATATTGTAGCTATATTAGGGTTTATTTTACAGGTAAGTATTTAGCTTTAAATAGGAATAATTTATTTAATAAGATTTATTTTATTTCGTTAGATTTAAATTATATTTAACTTAGGGGGGTGTTAGGGTTAGGGTTAGACTTAGCTTTAGAGGTTAATACATTTATGAGAGTAGCGGTGAGGTCCGGTCGGCAGATTAGGGGTTAATAATTGTAGGTAGGTAGCGGTGACGTTAAGGGGGGCAGATTAGGGGTTAATAAATATAATATAGGGGTCGGCGATGTTAGGGGCAGCAGATTAGGGGTACATAGGGATAATGTAGGTTGCGGCGGTGTGCGGTCGGCAGATTAGGGGTTAAAAAAATTTAATAGAGTGGCGGCGATGTGGGGGGACCTCGGTTTAGGGGTACATAGGTAGTTTATGGGTGTTAGTGTACTTTAGAGCACAGTAGTTAAGAGCTTTATGAACCGGCGTTAGCCCAGAAAGCTCTTAACTCCTGGCTTTTCTCTGCGGCTGGAGTCTTGTCGTTAGAGTGCTAACGCTCACTTCAGCCAAGACTCTAAATACCGGCGTTAGAAAGATCCCATTGAAAAGATAGGATACGCAAATGGCGTAGGGGGATCTGCGGTATGGAAAAGTCGCGGCTGGAAAGTGAGCGTTAGACCCTTTCCTGACTGACTCCAAATACCAGCGGGCGGCCAAAACCAGCGTTAGGAACCCCTAACGCTGGTTTTGACGGCTAACGCAGAACTCTAAATCTAGGTGTAATATACATATATCTATATTGAATTATAACTACTAGTTCACTCATATAAATATGACTTTTATATACATCTTTTAACATATTATGAGTAGGAAATATATATATATATATATATATATATATATATATGTATTTTAAGTGTACCCATGTTTAGTCTCAAAAATACACGCTCAGTTATATTAGATGGGCCATATACTGAACAGATAGTTTATTTATACTAGGAAATAATAAATATATTGAATATACATTTAAGAACATATACTTTTCTGTAGTAGTATTTGCTAATGAAACTACATTCCGTTGCCTATTGTCCCCCTGGTGTTCAATACGAGAATTACAACCGAAGGGTATTTTAAATTGTCAGGGGATTTAAAATGACCATATGCATTTCCAAGGGCCAATGAGAGATAAGCTCAGACTAAAAGGGCGTACCCAGAGAATTCCATTGGGTGATTTAGAAATGAAGGTGAAATTGGTCTCAGACAAAAAAACACACTTTGATTTGGAGCCTGATTTGGAATAACTCTCTGTGTTTGTGATACCCTGTTTGCAAAAATACCTTCACTTATAACTTTGGAAAACTCTGAAAAAAGCTGAACTCTCTTAATGGTATCTAGTATAGTATTGCGATCTAATACTTTTAAAAGTTTATAGCAAAGATATTCTTTATAGCCATAGTTTAATTGAAGCTGTATTTAAAGAGGTAATTTATAAGTTATAATTCATATTTCACAAACCTGTGTAGTCTATAAAAATTATTTCTAGCATTAAATTTAAATGATTTACTATTAAGAGGTAAGGATTTTTGTATTTTGAAGTCATAAGTTAATTTGAGTTACTGTGGTATATTTTAGAAATGGCATTTTTTTTATTGTGGCTATTTAATGCTATATTAAAGGTACAATGACCCCAAATTTTTTATTTTGTGATTTAGATAGAGCATGCAATTTTAAGCAACTTTCTAATTTACTCCTATTATCATTTCTTTTATGTAATTAGCAAGAGTCCATGAGCTAGTGACGTATGGGATATACATTCCTACCAGGAGGGGCAAAGTTTCCCAAACCTCAAAATGCCTACAAATACACCCCTCACCACACCCACAAATCAGTTTTACAAACTTTGCCTCCTATGGAGGTGGTGAAGTAAGTTTGTGCTAGATTCTACGTTGATATGCGCTCCGCAGCAGGTTGGAGCCCGGTTTTCCTCTCAGCGTGCAGTGAATGTCAGAGGGATGTGAGGAGAGTATTGCCTGTTTGAATTCAATGATCTCCTTCTACGGGGTCTATTTCATAGGTTCTCTGTTATCGGTCGTAGAGATTCATCTCTTACCTCCCTTTTCAGATCGACGATATACTCTTATATATATATACCATTTCCTCTGCTGATTTTCATTTCAGTACTGGTTTGGCTTTCTACAAACATGTAGATGAGTGTCCTGGGGTAAGTAAGTCTTATTTTCTGTGACACTCTAAGCTATGGTTGGGCACTTTTTTAATAAAGTTCAAAATATATGTATTCAAACATTTATTTGCCTTGACTCAGGATGTTCAACATTCCTTATTTTCAGACAGTCAGTTTCATATTTGGGATAATGCATTTGAATCAATCATTTTTCTTACCTTAAAAATTTGACTTTTTTTCCCTGTGGGCTGTTAGGCTCGCGGGGGCTGAAAATGCTTCATTTTATTGCGTCATTCTTGGCGCTGACTTTTTTGGCGCAAAAAATCTTTTCTGTTTCCGGCGTCATACGTGTCGCCGGAAGTTGCGTCATTTTTGACGTTCTTTTGCGCCAAAAATGTCGGTGTTCCGGACGTGGCGTCATTTTTGGCGCCAAAAGCATTTAGGTGCCAAATAATGTGGGCGTCTTATTTGGCGCTAAAAAAATATGGGCGTCGCTTTTGTCTCCACATTATTTAAGTCTCATTTTTCTTTGCTTCTGGTTGCTAGAAGCTTGTTCCTTGGCATTTTTTCCCATTCCTGAAACTGTCATTTAAGGAATTTGATCAATTTTGCTTTATATGTTGTTTTTTCTCTTACATATTGCAAGATGTCTCACGTTGCATCTGAGTGAGAAGATACTTCAGGAAAATCGCTGTCTGGTGCTGGAACTACCAAAGCTAAGTGTATCTGCTGTAAACTTTTGGTAGCTGTTCCTCCAGCTGTTGTTTGTATTAATTGTCATGACAAACTTGTTAATGCAGATAATATTTCCTTTAGTAATGTACCATTACCTGTTGCAGTTCCATCAACATCTAATGTTCAGAGTGTTCCTGATAACATAAGAGATTTTGTTTCTGAATCCATCAAGAAGGCTATGTCTGTTATTCCTCCTTCTAGTAAACATAATTTTTTTTTTAAAACTTCTCTTTATACAGATGAATTTTTAAATGAACATCATCAATTTATTCGTTCTTTACTTAAAGAAGTACTAATTGCTTTAGAAATTGAGGATTCTGGTCCTCTTGATACTAAATCTAAACGTTTAGATAAGGTCTTTAAATCTCCTGTGGTTATTCCAGAAGTTTTTCCTGTTCCTGGTGCTATTTCTGAAGTAATTTCCAGAGAATGGAATAATTTTGGTAATTCATTTACTCCTTCTAAACGTTTTAAGCAATTATATCCTGTGCCGTCTGACAGATTAGAATTTTGGGACAAAATCCCTAAAGTTGATGGGGCTATTTCTACCCTTGCTAAACGTACTACTATTCCTACGTCAGATGGTACTTCGTTTAAGGATCCTTTAGATAGGAAAATTGAATCCTTTCTAAGAAAAGCTTATCTGTGTTCAGGTAATCTTCTTAGACCTGCTATATCATTGGCTGATGTTGCTGCAGCTTCAACTTTTTGGTTGGAAACTTTAGCGCAACAAGTAACAGATCATGATTCTCATAATATTATTATTCTTCTTCAACATGCTAATAATTTTATCTGTGATGCCATTTTTGATATTATCAGAGTTGTTGTCAGGTTTATGTCTCTAGCTATTTTAGCTAGAAGAGCTTTATGGCTTAAAACTTGGAATGCTGATATGTCTTCTAAATCGACTCTACTTTCCATTTCTTTCCAGGGTAACAAATTATTTGGTTCTCAGTTGGATTCTATTATCTCAACTGTTACTGGTGGGAAAGGAACTTTTTTAACACAGGATAAAAAATCTAAGGGTAAAAACAGGGCTAATAATCGTTTTCGTTCCTTTCGTTTCAACAAACGAAAGGAACGAAAACGACCTATGCATTCATTGGACATTAAATTACTTTCTTGGAAAGTTTTGTTCCTTTTGGCGATCTCTTCTGCCAGAAGAGTCTCTGAATTATCTGCTCTTTCTTGTGAGTCTCCTTTTCTGATTTTTCATCAGGATAAGGCGGTGTTGCGAACTTCTTTTGAATTTTTACCTAAGGTTGTGAATTCCAACAACATTAGTAGAGAAATTGTGGTTCCCTCATTATGTCCTAATCCTAAGAATTCTAAGGAGAAATCGTTGCATTCTTTGGATGTTGTTAGAGCTTTGAAATATTATGTTGAAGCTACTAAGTCTTTCCGAAAGACTTCTAGTCTATTTGTTATCTTTTCCGGTTCTAGAAAAGGCCAGAAAGCTTCTGCCATTTCTTTGGCATCTTGGTTGAAATCTTTAATTCATCATGCCTATGTCGAGTCGGGTAAAACTCCGCCTCAAAGGATTACAGCTCATTCTACTAGGTCAGTTTCTACTTCCTGGGCGTTTAGGAATGAAGCTTCGGTTGATCAGATTTGCAAAGCAGCAACTTGGTCCTCTTTGCATACTTTTACTAAATTCTACCATTTTGATGTATTTTCTTCTTCTGAAGCAGTTTTTGGTAGAAAAGTACTTCAGGCAGCGGTTTCAGTTTGAATCTTCTGTTCATGTTTTTCATTAAACTTTATTTTGGGTGTGGATTATTTTCAGCAGGAATTGGCTGTCTTTATTTTATCCCTCCCTCTCTAGTGACTCTTGCGTGGAAAGATCCACATCTTGGGTAGTCATTATCCCATACGTCACTAGCTCATGGACTCTTGCTAATAACATGAAAGAAAACATAATTTATGTAAGAACTTACCTGATAAATTCATTTCTTTCATATTAGCAAGAGTCCATGAGGCCCACCCTTTTTTGTGGTGGTTATGATTTTTTTGTATAAAGCACAATTATTCCAATTCCTTATTTTATATGCTTTCGCACTTTTTTCTTATCACCCCACTTCTTGGCTATTCGTTAAACTGATTTGTGGGTGTGGTGAGGGGTGTATTTGTAGGCATTTTGAGGTTTGGGAAACTTTGCCCCTCCTGGTAGGAATGTATATCCCATATGTCACTAGCTCATGGACTCTTGCTAATATGAAAGAAATGAATTTATCAGGTAAGTTCTTACATAAATTATGTTTTTTTCTTTTTGCTCTTGCTATCTTTATTTGAAAAAGAAGGCATTTAAGCTTTTTTCTTGGTTCAGACCTCTGGACAGCACTTTTTGATTGGTGAATGAATTTATCCACCAATCAGCAAGGACAACCCAGGTTGTTCCCCAAAAATGGGCCTTCATCTAAACTTACATTCTTGCATTTCAAATAAAGATACCAAGAGAATAAAGAAAATTTGATAGGAGTAAATTTGAAAGTTAATTAAAATTTCATGCTCTATTTGAATCACAAAAGAAAAAAATTTGGTTCAGTGTCCATTTAAGTGGTATATGTTGAGTTGATAAATTTGTGTAAAAATCTCTGGTTGATTATTTAAAGTATTATAAGACTATTTTTGGGTAATATGGTGAACTGTATTCCCTGGTAATTGCATCAGAACTCTGGGATATTTTCAGTTAAAGGGGCAGTATACACCAGCATTTTTATTGTATTAAAAGATAGATAATCCCTTTATTAGCCATTCCCTAGTTTTGCATAAACAACACAGTTATATAAATACACTTTTTTATCTCTGTGATTATCTTTTATCTAAACCTCTGTAAACTAACCACTTATTTCAGTTCTTTTGACAGACATGCATTTTAGCCAATCAGTGCTGGCTCCCTGGAACTTCACGTGCGTGAGCACAGTTGTCTATATGACACACATGAACTAACACCCTCTAGTGGTGAAACACTGTCAAAATGCCCTGAGATAGGAGGCGGCCATCAAGGGCTTAGAAATTAGCATATGGACCTCCTAGGTTTAGCTTTCAACTAAGAATACCAAGAGAACAAAACAAAATTGGTGATAAAAGTAAATTGGAAAATTGTTTAAAATTACATGCCCTATCTGAATCATGAACGTTTATTTCGGACTAGACTTTCCCTTTAAGGTTAATTTATAGAAATATTGTGTCCATGCATGGGATAATAGACAATATCTATTGAATAGTAATTAGTCTAAATGTTTTATAGCCTGCTTGATATAGGATATTGTAACAACTAGACATATATTTGGTTATAATCAATACACTATTTTCTGCATAAATATAATCAATATTAATATTTATAATAATTTTATTGTCATAATTTCTAGATATCTCAATAGCATTTTGGAATACACTACAGAGATTGTATAATGTTTCACTGGAGTGTATTGACAAATTCTACTATATTCATTGGATATATTGCTGACAATAATTTTATACCGCTATTAATATTCATAATTACAATATGTAACATGTTGTTGGCAATTGCTGCTGATAAATATACCAACATTACTGGAGGACACTCCTAAGACGTATCAACAGTTCGTTCTCCATCTGTAGATTTTTTTATAGAAGTCTTAGGTCTGATAATAGCAGCCTCAAATGCTATTCCATTTGCTCTGTTTAACACGAGGCCTCTAAAGCTTTGTATGCTTCATCAGTGGCGCAGAGAGCAATTCCTAAATCATTTCTGCAGTTCATATTCCAAGGGTGAGCAATTGGGAAGCAAACTTTCTCAAAGGGTTCAGATCTCTGTTCTTTCTGTCTTGTTTCCTGATATCCAGAATTTTGTTCAGGCCTTAGTCAGGATTAAGCCTGTGATTAAAACAATTTCTCTACCTTGGAGTCTTCAATTGGTTTTAACAGTTTTGGAGGTTTTTACTTTTAAACTATGCATATATTGGATATTCAGCTTTTGTCATGGAAGGTCTTGTTTCTTTTGGCTATTTCTTCTGCTTGAAGAGTTTAAACATTCTTTGCTCTTTGTTGTGAGCCTCTTTATTTTGATTTTCATCAGGATAAGGCAGTTTTGAGAATTGTGTTTGACTTTTTGCCTAAAGTGTTTTCTTCTGATAACTTCAATCGGGAGATTGTTCCTTCTTTTTGTCCTAATTCAAAGAGTTCTAAAGAGACGCTTTAAAGTAATATTTACAGTCTAATAAGGATTTTAGACAATCTTCTGTTTGTACATTTTTCTGGTTCCAGGGTCAGAAGACTATACTGCCTTTCCATTTTGGTTGAAGCTTTTAATTTTTAAAGCTTACTTGGAGAAGGGTCAGTCTCCTCCTAAATAGATTACTGCCCATTCTAACAGATCAGTTGCTAACTCTTGGGCCTTTAAGAATGAGGCCTTAGTTGGTCAGTTTAAGTATGCAACTCTATTTTTTTTTCCATGCACCTTTTCTCTTGTTAAGTGTATCCAGTCCACGGATCATCCATTACTTATGGAATATATTCTCCTTCCCAACAGGAAGCTGCAAGAGTCCACCCACAGCAAAGCTGCTATATAGCTCCTCCCCTAACTGCCATATTCAGTCATTCTCTTGCAAGCCTCAACATAGATAGGAGGTTGTGAGAGTCTGTGGTGCTTTCTACTTAGTTTATTCTTCAATCAAAAGTTTGTTATTTTTAAATGGCACCGGAGTGTGCTGTTTATCTCAGGCAGTATTTGGAAGAAGAATCTGCCTGCGTTTTTCTATGATCTTAGCAGACGTAACTAAGATCCATTTGCTGTTCTCACACATTCTGAGGAGTGAGGTACTTCAGAGGGGGAATGGCGTGCAGGTTTTCCTGCAGATAAGGTATGTGCAGTAAAATATTTTTCTAGGAATGGAATTGACTAAGAAAATACTGCTGATACCGAAGTAATGTAAGTAAAGCCTTAAATGCAGCGATAGCGACTGGTATCAGGCTTATTAATAGAGATACATACTCTTGTAAAAATGTGTTTTAAAACGTTTGCTGGCATGTTTAATCGTTTTTTTAACATATGTTTGGTGATAAAACTTATTGGGGCCTAAGTTTTTTCCACATGGCTGGCTTAAATTTTGCATAGAAACAGTTAACTGAAGCTTCCCACTGTTGGCTGTGGCAGTTTGTTGTGTCTGTTTTTAAAAACGTCTATGTCATTTTTTTTTAAAATTTTTTTTTTTTATCTGTTTTTTGCATTAAGGGGTTAATCATCCATTTGCAAGTGGGTGCAATGCTCTGTTACCTTATTACATGTACTGTAAAAATTTCGTTTGTTTTACTGCCTTTTTTTTTCACTGTTTTTCAAATTTTGACAAAATTTGTTTCTCTTAAAGGCACAGTAACGTTTTATATATTTGCTTGTTAACTTGATTTAAAGTGTTTTCCAAGCTTACTAGTCTCATTATTTGTCTGTTCTAACATGTCTGACATAGAGGAAGCTCTGTGTTCATTATGTTTTAAAGCCATGGTGGAACCCCATCTTAGAATGTGTACCAGATGTACTGATTTCATGTTAAACAATAAAGATCATTTTTTGTCTTTAAAAACATTATCACCAGAGGATTCTGTCGTGGGGGTAGTTATGCCGACTAACTCTCCCCACGTGTCAGACCTTTTGACTCCCGCTTTAGGGACTCACGCTCAAATGGCGCCAAGTACATCAAGGGCACCCATAGCGTTTCTTTACCAGGGGATTCTGTCGAGGGGAAAGTTATGCCGACTAACTCTCCCCACGTGTCAGACCCTTCGACTCCCGCTTCAGGGACTCACGCTCAAATGGCGCCAAGTACATCAAGGGCGCCCATAGCGTTTATTTTACAAGACATGGCAAAGGTGGTGAATAATATTCTGGCAGCAGTATTAGTCAGACTACCTTAAATTAAAGGAAAGCAGTTAGCTCTGGGGGTAGATACAGAGCATACAGACGCTTTAAGAACCATGTATGATACTACCTCACAATATGCTTAGTCTGTGGGTGATTTTTTTTTTTTTGACTCAGGGAAGATGATTTAACCTGATTCTGATATTTCTACATTTAAAATTTATGCTTGAGAACCTCCACTTGTTGCTCAGGGAGGCTTTGGCTGCTCTGAATGAATGTGTACAATCGCAGGGCCAGAGAAATTGTGTAGACTGGATAAATAATATGCAGTGCCGGTGTGTACTGATGTTTTTCCAATACCTAAAGAGGTTTACTAAAAATTTTTTAATAAGGAATGGGATAGACCAGGTGTGCCGTTCTCTTCCCCTCCTATTTTTTAGAAGAATGTTTTCTAATAGTTACCACCACACGGGACTTCTGGCAGACAGTTCCTAAGGTGGAGAGAAGAGTTTCTACTCTAGCTAAGCGTACCACTACCTCTGACGAGGACAGTTGTGCTTTTTAGATCCAATGGATAAAAAATGTTTATTCAACAGGGTTTTATCCTGCAGCCCCTTGCATACATTGCTTCTGTCACTGCTGCTGCGGCGTTCTGGGTTGAGTCTCTTGATGAGGCTTTACAGTTAAGCGACTCCATTGGATGAATATATTTGACAAGCTTATGCTAGCCAATTCCTTTGTTTTCTGATGCCTTGTTCATTTGACTAGACTAACGGCTAAGAATTCTGTTTTTTACTATACTGGCGCGCAGAGCGCTATGGCTTATATCATGGTCAGCTGTCGTGACTTTAATAAATAAGCTACTTAACTTCCCTTCAAGGGGCAGACCCTATTCGGGCCTGGTTTGAAGGAGATTATTGCTTATATCACTGGAGGAAAAGGTCATGCCCTTCCTCAGGATAGGTCTAAATCAAGGGCAAAAAAAAAAAAAAAAGGTCTAATTTTCGTGCCTTTTAAAAACTTCAGGGCAGGTGTGGCATCCTCTTCCTCTAAGGCAAAACAAGAGGGAATTTTTGCTCAGTCCAAGGCGGTCTGGAGACAATCGGACCTGGAACAAAGATAAGCAGGCCAAGGAGCCTGCTGCTGCCTCTAAGGCAGCATGAAGGAACGGACCCCTATCCGGTAACGGATCCTATAGGGGGCAGACTTTCATTCTTCGCCCAGGCGTGGGCAAGAGATGCCCAGGATCCCTAGGCATTGGAATTTATATCCCAGAGATATCTTCTGGATTTCAAAGATTCCCCCCCAAAAAAAGGGGAGATTTCGCCTTTCACAATTATCTGCAAACCAGATAAAGAAGGAGGCATTCTTACATTGTGTACGAGATCCATCCAGTTCCAAGAGAGGAACAGGGACAGAGTTTTTACTCAAATCTGTTTGTGGTTCCCAAGGAGAGGGAACCTTCAGACCTATTTTGGATCTAAAGATCTTAAACAAATTCCTCAGAATTCCGTCATTTAAGATGGAAACTATTCGTACCATCTTAACTATGATCCAGGAGAGTCAATAGAGGACTACAATGGATTTGAAGGATGCTTATCCTCACATTGTGATGCATAAAGATCACCATCGTTTTTCAGGTTTGCCTTTCTAGGCAGGCATTACCAGTTTGTAGCTCTTTCCTTTGGGATATCTACAGCCCCAAGAATCTTTATGGAGGTTCTGGGGTCGCTTTGGCGGTCCTTAGACCGCGGGGCATAGAAGTGGCCCCTTATTTAGACGACATCCTGATACAGGCGTCAAACATCCAAATTGCCCAGTCTCATACGGACGTAGTACTGGCATTTCTGAGATCACATGGGTGGAAAGTGAACAAGGAAAGAGTTCTCTATCCCCAATCTCAAGGGTTTCCCTCTTAGGGACTCTGATAGATTCTGTAGAAATGAAAATTTACCTGACGGAGTCCAGGTTGTCAAAGTTTCTAAATTTCTGCCGTGTTTTTTTCATCCCATCCGCGCCCTTCGGTGGCTCAGTACATGAATGAAATCGGCTTAATGGTAGCGGCAAGGGACATAGTACCGTTTGCACGTCTACATTTCAGACCGCTGCAACTATGCATGCTCAGTCAGAGGAACGGGGATTACACAGATTTGTCCCCCTGTTAAACCTGGACCAAGAGACCAGAGATTCTCTTCTCTGGTAACTATGTCGGGTCCATCTGTCCAAGGGTATGACCTTCCGCAGGTCAGATGGGACAATTGTTACAATAGATGCCAGCCTTTTAGGTTGGGATGCAGTCTGGAACTCCCTGAAGGCTCAGGGATAGTGGACTTAGGAGGAGACCCTCCTTCTAATAAATATTCTGGAACTGGGAGTGATATTCCATGCTCTTCAGACTTGGCCTCAGTTAGCAACTCTGAGGTACATCATACTCAGTCGGACAATATACACGACTGTGGCTTACATCAGCCATCAAGGGGGAACAGAAGTTCCCTAGCGATGTTAGAAGTCTTACAATAATTCACTGGACAGAGACTCACACTCTTGTCTATCAGCTATCCATATCCCAGGTGTTGAGAACTGGGAGGTGGATTTTCTAAGTCGTCAGACTTTTCTGCCGGGGGAGTGGGATTTCCTCCGGAGGTCAAGACCAAGCAGGAGAGGGCTTTGGTGTTTTTGACAGCGCCTGCGTAGCCACGCAGGACCTGGTATGCAGATCTGGTGGACATGTCATCCTTTCCATCACGGTCTCTGCTTCTGAGACAGGTCCCTCTACCTCAGGGTCCTTTCAACCATCTAAATAGAATCAATCTGAGATGGACTGCCTGGAGACTGAACGCTTGATGTTATCAAAGCATGGCTTCTCCGAGTCAGTCATTGATACCTTAATACAGACATGAAAGCCTGTCTCTAGGAAAATTGAACATAGATATGGTGTAAATATCTGATTGTTATGAATCCAAGGGTTACTCATGGAGTAAAGTCTGGATTCCCAGGATATTATCTTTTCTCCAAGATGTTTTTGAGAAAAGGGTTGTCAGCTAATTCCTTAAAAGGGGACAGATTTTTACTCTGTCTATTTTTTTTTTTTTTTTTTTGCACAAGTCTGGCAGGTATTCTAGACGTTCAGGCATTTGGTCAGGCTTTGGTTAGATCCAAGCCTGTGTTTAAAACTGTTGCTCCGCCATGGAGCTTAAACCTGATTGTTAAGGTTCTTCAAGAAGTTCCGTTTGAACCTTTTTTGTTCCATAGATATCAATCTTTATCTTGGAAAGTTCCTTTTGGGTAGCTAATTCCTCGACTCGTAGAGTCTCCAAGTTATCTGTGTTACAATGTGATTCTCCTTATCTGGTCCTTCGTACGGATAAGGTAGTCCTGCGTACCAACCTGGGTTTTTTCCTAAGGTGGTATCTAACAAGTACATCACTCAAGAGATAGTTGTTCCATGCTTGTATCCTAATCCTTCCTCAAAGAAGGAACGTCTATTACACAATATTGGACGTGGTTTGTGCTTTAAAGTTTTACTTACAAGCTACTACAGTTTTCATCAAACGTTCACCTTGTTTGTTGTCTATTCTGGACAGAGGAGAGGTCAAAAGACTTCAGCAGCCTCTCTGTCTTTTTGGTTAAAAAGCATAATTCATTTAGCTTATGAGACTGCTGGACAGCAGCCTCCTGAAGGGATTACAGCTCATTCTACTAGAGCTGTGGTTTTCACTTGGGCCTTTTTTAAATGTGGCTTCTGTTGAACAGATTTACAAGACGGAGTCTTGGTCTGCGCTTCATACTTTTCAAATTTAACAAATTTGATACCTTGCTTCTTCGGAGGCTATTTTTGGGAGAAAGGGTTTTTTACAGGCAGTGGTAACTTCCGTTTAAGTACCTGCCTTGTCCCTCCCATCATCCGTGTACTTTAGCTTTGGTATTGGTATTCCATAAGTAATGGATGATCCGTGGACTGGATACACTTAACAAGAGAAAACATAATTTATGCTTACCTGATAAATTTATTTCTCTTGTAGTGTATCCAGTCCACGGCCCGCCCTGTCACTTTAAGGCAGGTAATTTTTTCATTTGAACTACAGTCACCACTGCACCCTATGGTTTTTCCTTTCTCTGCATGTTTTCGGTCGAATGACTGAATATGGCAGTTAGGGGAGGAGCTATATAGCAGCTTTGCTGTGGGTGGACTCTTGCAGCTTCCTGTTGGGAAGGAGAATATATTCCATAAGTAATGGATGATCCGTGGACTGGATACACTACAAGAGAAATAAATTTATCAGGTAAGCATAAATTATGTTTTTGTATTGCTCTTATTTTTTTACCTTCTTTTTTCTTGGCTTGGCTATACATCAGACTACTTTCCAGTAAGGTGGGAGGGGTTTTAAAGTCTCTCAAATTTTGGGATCTTTGCCTCCTCCTAGTGGCCAGGAGTATAATTCCATAGAGTAATGGATTGTGGACTCTCACCACCATGAAAGAAATTAAAAGGACACTAAATACATTTCATGCGCCTCCCTCTAATTATGGGTGCCACCATGTTGGAACTTAGGTTACATTGCAGGTATCTGAAGGAGAGTCGCTGAACATGTGCAAACACATCAGACCTGGAATGTAATAAAAAGTACATTTGAACATGGCAGCGTCCATGACTAGCTAGAGGGCGGAACTACCTCAATATTATGTAAAATGTATTTAGTGTTTAATTTCACTTTAATTTATTAGGTTAGCATAAATTATATTTCTTTCCAAAAGTAGGGAGAGTCCACGACTTCATTCATTACTGTTGGGAATATCAACACCTGGCCACCAGGAGGAGGCAAAGACACCCCAGCCAAAGGCTATAAATATCCCTCTCACTTCCCCTATCCCCCAGTCATTCTTTGCCTTTGTCACTATAGGAGGATGGCAGAGAAGTGTTAGAAGACAATTTTAGTCCATTAATGGGAACTTTCCCTTCAAGTGTGGAATGGGGTGTTTGAGTAACCACGTAATCCTCTCAGTGAGAGTTGTGGTGAAAGCTGGCTCTAGATGTCGCAGGGAACGTTCTCTGACCACTATCTAGAGTTAAAGCTATCACCTCCTGGGAAATCAGTGTTACTGCTTTACACAGTTTTCGCCTTCTCTTCGGGTCCCTGTCAGATGTGTGTGGTGAGACTGTCAGAGCTTGAGGCCCTGTACTTGCTCAAAGAAGAAAAAATGGGGTTTATTTAGCAGCGGTAAAAAAAGCTAGGAAATGATGATACCAATCTAATTTATGTTTTATACAATCTTGTTTATTTAAAAATTCTTATAACACATAAAAACAACAGCCAATGCTATTCCTCATTAATAAAGGGACGTCTCCCTTATACAACACTTATAAAAACAGACTAGAACAATATATTGATAAACCCTAGAATTCCAGGTATAAAGGAATTGATTCTATAGATAACATATGGCAAGCAACAAATTTCTAAGATAAATGGTGAATTGAATAATTTCAAAGGCACAAATGTTTCAATCCTAATATATTAAAAGCAAATGGATTCAGCGCTAATGTTCAAATTTATTAAACTGTAATTAGAAGGTGAGCGTAACGGCTTTGGTTCAACTGTGATTAGAAGTTGAGCGAAACAGCTTTACAGTACTTCAGTAACAAATACCGTTATAAAGTTACACAGTTACTTTCCTTGGACATATAATTGGCTCAGGTGTGCTGCATAGTTAAAAAGGCAAAAAACAGCCGTTATTCTGATTTAGGTGCCAAAAACAATCGTGGTTAATGGAAATGGTTAATTTAGCATATGAATACCTTGATGTCTTTAAAGTTCAGTTTGCGTGTTTTAAAAAACCGTGGTGCAAATTAGTGTAGAGGTACCTTAATCTGTCCTGGTTGCAACCGCTGATATTCTTCACTGTGAGGGATTCACAGACTGTTTGTTCCTGGTGCTTCTGATAAGTCACCTGACCTTCTCTTTGATTCAGAGGTCAGGGGTGATGTGGTGATGTAGTTATCCTTTTTTTTGTTTTCCTTTCTTCTTATAGCCCAAATATTGTTTTCATCTGGGTTCCCTCAGACTTCTTAAGGTTTGAAGAAATCTTTGGTCAGTGTTTAGCAGTAACACCGTATTCCCTGAAGTTACCAAAGGCAGATTTTAACTTGCAGGGTCAGGAGAAAAGTTTAAAGTTGCAGGGTCACACAGCTTTGTGACAGTAGTAAATGAAGTTTAGTAGAGTGTAGCAGGTCCCATTCAACGCGTTTCACCCTTCTGGGCTTTATCAAGAATGTTAATTCTTGATAAAGCCCAGAAGGGTAAAACGCGTTGAATGGGACCTGCTACACTCTACTAAACTTCATTTACTACTGTCACAAAGCTGTGTGACCCTGCAACTTTAAACTTTTCTCCTGACCCTGCAAGTTAAAATCTACCTTTGGTACCTTCAGGGAATACGGTGTTACTGCTAAACACTGACCAAAGATTTCTTCAAACCTTAAGAAGTCTGAGGGAACCCAGATGAAAACAATATTTGGGCTATAAGAAGAAAGGAAAACAAAAAAAAGGATAGCTACATCACCAGAACGGATCATCACCCCTGACCTCTGAATCAAAGAGAAGGTCAGGTGACTTATCAGAAGCACCAGGAACAAACAGTCTGTGAATCCCTCACAGTGAAGAATATAAGCGGTTGCAACCAGGACAGATTAAGGTACCTCTACACTAATTTGCACCACGGTTTTTTAAAACGCGCAAACTGAACTTTAAAGACATCAAGGTATTCATATGCTAAATTAACCATTTCCATTAACCACGATTGTTTTTGGCACCTAAATCAGAATAACGGCTGTTTTTTGCCTTTTTAACTATCCAGCACACCTGAGCCAATTATATGTCCAAGGAAAGTAACTGTGTAACTTTATAACGGTATTTGTTACTGAAGTACTGTAAAGCTGTTTCGCTCAACTTCTAATCACAGTTGAACCAAAGCCGTTACGCTCACCTTCTAATTACAGTTGAATAAATTTGAACATTAGCGCTGAATCCATTTGCTTTTAATATATTAGGATTGAAACATTTGTGCCTTTGAAATTATTCAATTCACCATTTATCTTAGAAATTTGTTGCTTGCCATATGTTATCTATAGAATCAATTCCTTTATACCTGGAATTCTAGGGTTTATCAATATATTGTTCTAGTCTGTTTTTATAAGTGTTGTATAAGGGAGACGTCCCTTTATTAATTAGGAATAGCATTGGCTGTTGTTTTTATGTGTTAAAAGAATTTTTAAATAAACAAGATTGTATAAAACATAAATTAGATTGGTATCATCATTTCCTAGCTTTTTTTAGCCCTGCTAAATAAACCCCATTTTTTCTTCTTATCCACCATTTAGTTCTCTTTGAGGGAAGAACTTTTTTAGCAGCAGGAATCCCCCTTTAGGCGCTCCTATCACACTACACATAAAAGCCCTGTACTTGCTCCACAGCTTTAATCCTGGAGGGCAAGTCCTTTTTATTACTTTGAGGGATTATGCCTAGTAGGGCTGCAAATTCCCTGAGGTTATGGGGGCATGGAAATACACAGTTCACAGTGTGATACATTTATTATCTTCCGGATATGGGGACATTTAATACCTTTTATAATAAGAAAGGTTATTTTATTGAGCATTTGCGGCCAATCTATGTATGCTGCTTAGTTTCTTGCCAACCGGAGGGTTTTTTGAGCTAATGAAGAATGCAGATAGACGATGCAGGTAGTTTGGAGAAATTTCCCACTGGGGCCTTTTTTTACTGCTACACAGTTGATTTTCAGCTTCGCACAGTTTCTCTGCTAACTGGGGGCGGTCTCTAGATGCACACCATGTAACTAGGGCACAGTTTCTAACTGAGGCTGGTGGGAAGTTTGCTCCTGCGTAGCGATCAGCATAAGAAGTTTGCTGCAGGCATTGGGAGAGATCCTTACTTTATTCCGGTCACGTTTGTCTAGCTAGGAGATGGTGAGTACCTCAGCCAAGGCTGAGGGTAGAGGTGCCACTAAAAAGTCTAAAATGTATTTTTTGTTGCTACAATATTGAGACCTTATACCCGCTATGGAGGATTCTGATATTAACCCCTCAGAGGGTTCTATTTCAGCGATCACTGTAACAAAGGCATGCTTGTATTGTGAGGAGACAGGTTTGCCCACCTGCACAATTCTGTTCTGTCTGCTTATGTTTTGTGTTAAAAACCAAGACGGGGTCTAAATCTGGTTTATCCCCTGGTACTTTTATGCGCTCTGAGCTTTCTACCTCTCATGACTCTGTTGTCCATGAGATGCCTATTCTGCAGTCGCAGTCCCCTTTTAATCCTATGACATAGGCAGTGCCCCGTGGTGCACCTTTATCTCTGGCTGGAGGTAATTTTTTGCCAGCAGACTTTACTTCACAGCTTTAGTCTGCGGTATCATCTGCATTAAACGCTTTGCCTATCTCTGGGAAACGTAAGGGAAAGGTTAAAGGGACACTGAACCCAAATTTTTTCTTTTGTGATTCATATAGAGCAAGCAATTTTAAGCAACTTTCTAATTTACTCCTATTATGAATTTTTCTTCATTCTCTTGCTTTCTTTATTTGAAAAAGAAGGCATCTAAGCTAAGGAGCCAGCCAATTTGTGGTTCAGAACCATGGACAGCACTTGTTTATTGGTGCTGTCCAATCAACAAAGACAACCCAGGTTGTTCACCAAAAATGGGCCGGCATCTAAACTTAAATTCTTGCCTTTAAAATAAAGATACCAAGAGAATGAATAAAATGTGATCATAGGAGTAAATTAGAAAGTTGCTTAAAATTGCATGCTCTATCTGAATCATGAAAGAAAAAAATTGGGTACAGTGTCCCTTTAAGCATAGTTCCACTGACTTGGGGGTTAACACTTTTCTTCAGTCTGATTTGGCTAGTTTGTCTCACCTTTCTGAGGATGATCTAACCTCGGTTGCATCTGAAGGTGAGCTTTCGGAGTCAGAGCAGGGGCGTATTTAGGTTTTGTGCTGCCCTAGGCACTCAAAATTCTGCTGCCCCCCCACCCCCCCCCCCCAAAAAAAAAAAAAAAAAAAGATTTAGGCCCCCTTTTTTCCCTTAATATTTTTTTGGGTCAGTGTGTAAAATGTTTTTTTTTTTCTTTTCACAACAATGCAAAAGAAAATGGCTAGCAAAACACTTGCATACAGGTGGGTTGAATTGCATGCATCTCATACCATCTTCTCCCTGAGAGCTGAGAGAAGGGAGAGAAAAGAAGGGGAGGGGAGAAAAGGGAGGGAAAGGAAAGAAGGAAGGGAGGGAGAAGAGAAAAGTGTTTAGGGAGAGGAGAAAATGGGGAAGGGAGGGAAATAAAGTGATAGAAAGGAGCAAAATAGGGAGTTGAGAGAAAGAAGGGAGGGAGGAAGGATGGAAGGGAGGGAAAGAAATAAGGGAGGGAGTTGAGGGAGTGAGTGAGTTGAGGAAGGGAGTGAGTTGAGGGAGGAAGGTAGGGAGAAATGGAAAGAAGGGAGAGAGGAAGGGAGGGAAAGAAGAATACACTTTGAAAACTATCACTGCCCTTTACATGCAACAACATACAGTAATTGCCATCATTCAAGTAATGAAACTTTTTAAGTGTCCGTTTACTATTTACACCATAGGTTCATGAATGCTGAGAAAGCTAGTTATTAGTAGCTAACATACATTAGCACTGAGAGTTTATGATGAGACATCACATGAATGCTGAGAAAGCTAGTTATTAGTAGCTAACATACATTAGCACTGAGAGTTTATGATGAGACATCACATGAATGCAGAGAAATCTAACTATTAGTAGCTAACATACATTAGCACTGAGAGTTTACGATTAGACATAACAAGCTGATCTAAGCAGTGCACAGACGCATCCAGTCTGTTAGTAACTAAGACCTGCAATAAGCACTGCGCTCGCAGATCCACCACAGCTGACAAGGGAAGGCAGCATATCGGCACAAGGTCTTCTCCTCCAGTCTCATCTTGTAAGCATATCCCCGGGCAAGTTTCTCACCAAGAACACTTCCACTGCAGAAATGCCGGCGACTCTAAATGAAGTAACGGTTTAAAGGAGCACTGCCTGTAAAGAGTAACCTTAATCAGTGCACGTGCCTTGTCTTCCCTGTAAAAACCTGCACTTTATCGCTCACTGTACTGTGTGCTTGCTTTTAGAGAGAGGGGATAGGGCAGATGTGCTGCCCCTCCCAAATCTGCTGCCCTAGGCACCGACCTTGTTGGCCTAGGTCATAATACGCCCCTTAGTCAGAGGTATCTGAAATTAAATCTCCTACTCCTGAGGAACCAAATTTTAGGTTTAAGGTTGAACACCTTCGCTTTCTCTTGAAGGAGGTATTGTCTACCCTTAAGGTTCCGTATCCCTAAATTAGATAGGGTCTATGCGGAGAAGAAGGTTCCTGAAACCTTCCCGGTACCGGTAGTACGAATGGCAAAAATAATTTCTAGAGAATGGGAAATGATTGGAACTCCTTTTTCCCCTTCTTCTACCTTTCAAGAAGCTATTTCCGGTCCTGGATTCACATTTAGAGTTATGGAACTTTATCCCTAAAGTAGATTGGGCCATTTCTACTCTCGCCAAGTGTACTACTATCCCTCTAGAGGATAGCTCCTCTTTTAGAGATCCCATGGACAGAAAGTTGGAAGGCTATCTCAGAAAGATGTTTCAACATATGGGTCTCTTTTTTTCAGCCAGCGGCTGCTGTGGCAGCATTCGCAGGTGCTGCTACCTACTGGTGCGATTCGTTATCAGAACTAATTGAAGTGGAATCCTCCATGGAGGATATGCAGGAGAGGATTAAAGGGACAGTCTAGTCCAAAACAAACTTTCATGATTCAGATAGGGCATGTTATTTTAAACAATTTTCCAATTTATTTCTATCACCAATTTTGCTTTTTTCTCTTGGTATTCTTAGTTGAAAGCTAAACCTAGGAGGTTCATATGCTAATTTCTAAGTCCTTATCTCAGGGCATTTCTACAGTTTTTCACCACTAGAGGGTGTTAGTTCATGTGTTTCATATATATATATATATATATATATATATATATATATATATATATATATATAAGACTGTGCTCACGCATGTGGAGTTCCTAGGAGCCAGCACTGATGGACTAAAATGCAAGTCTGTCAAAACAACTGAAATAAGGGGCAGTTTGCAGAGGCTTGAAAACAAGATAATCACAGAGGTAAAAAGTGTATTAATATAACAGTGTTGGTTATGCAAAACTAGGGAATGGGTAATAAAGGGATTATCTATCATTTAAAACAATAAAAATTCTGGTGTAGACTGTCCATTTAAGGCTCTCAAGATAGCCAACTCCTTTATTTGTGATGCTAATATGCAAATTGTACATCTGAATGCTAAGGCTTCAGGTTTTGCAGTTTTGTCGTGTAGAGCTCTTTGGTTAAAGTCTTGGTCTGCAGATATGGTGTCTAAGACCAGACGTCTTACCTTACCATTCAAGGGGAAGATTGTGTTCAGGCCAGGACAGGAGGGAAAGGAGCTTAGCCAATCTGCTAATTTTCGTTCCTTTCGCCCGGACAAACCTCAGCGGACTCAGTCCTCCTCCAAACCTGAACAGTCCAAGAGTACTTGGAAGCCAAACCAGTCCTGGAAGAAATCCAAACAGGCCAAGAAGTCTACAGATAACAAATCTGCATTAAGGGCCGCACCCCGATCTGGGACCGTATAGAGTAGGGGGCAGATTGTCTTTTTTCTTAGAGGCTTGGGTTCAAGACATTCAGGATCCCTGGGTATTAGATGTTGTTTCCTAGGGTTACAAGATAGGGTTCAAATCTCATCCCCCAAGGGGCAGATTTCTTCTCTCAAGATTATCTACAAGACCAGAGAAAAGAGCCGCCTTTTTAGACTGCGTTCGAGATCTCGCCTTGGGAGTAATCGTCCAGGTGCCCTCATCAGAAAGGAGTCAGTTTTTACTCAAACCTCTTTGTAGTTCCCAAAAAGGAGGAAACTTATTGCCCTATTCTAAACTTAAAATGTCTCAACAAGTTTCTCAGGGTCCCCTTCTTTAAAATAGAGACTAGAAGGTCCATCCTTCCCTTGATCCAGGAAGGACCGTTCATGACCACAATCAACTTAAAGGATGCATACCTTCATGTCCCGATCCGCAAGGATCATTTTCAATTTCTGAGGTTCGCATTCCTGGACCAACACTTCCAGTTCATAGCCTTGTCATTTGGCTTAGCTACTGCTCCCAGAATTTTCACAAAGGTTTTGGGAGCTCTCCTAGCTGTGGCCAGGTCTCAGGGTATCACTGTAGCCCTGTACCTGGACGATATATTGGTTCAAGCTCCATCTTTTCCTTTAGCAAGATATCAGACAGAGTCTCTTCTGTGTCTTCTCCGATCTCATGGATGGATGATAAATCTAGAAAAGAGTTCCCTGTTTCCCAGTACCTGGGTTGTTTTTCTAGGAACTATCATAGACTCATGGTCCATGAAGATCTTTTTGACGGATCAGAGATGCTCCAAGCTGGAGGCAGCATGTCTATCTCTTCACACCATGCTAAATCCGTTGGTGGCTCAGTGCATAGAGGTAATTGGTCTCATGGTGTCCTCCATGGATATTATTCCTTTTGCTTGATTTCATCTCAGACCTCTACAACTATGCATGTTGAGGCAGTGGAACAGAGATCACACAAACTTGTTTCAACAAATTGTTCTGGCAGTCTAATGAGAGACTCTCATTCTTGGTGGCTCTGTCAAGATCACCTGGCCCAAGGCACATGCTTCCTGAGACCATCCTGGGAGATTGTGACTACGGATGCCAGCCTCTCTGGCTGGGGAGCAGTGGTCCTAAGAGGGCTCAGGGGACATGGTACAGAGAATAATCAGCTCTTCCGATCAATATCTTGGAGCTTTGGGTGATTTACAATGCTCTAAGGGCATGGCCCTTGCTCTGTCCTGCCCGGTATATAAGATTCCAATCAGACAATATCACCTCAGTGGCTTACATCAACGACCAGGGAAGGACAAGAAGTTCCCTAGCAATGATAGAGGTTTCTCAAATTATTCAATGGGCGGAATCTCACAACTGTATTCTGTCCCCGATTCACATCCTGGGTGTGGACAACCGGAGATAGACCTCATGGCTTCTCATCTCAATACCAAGCTACCCAGATACGGGTCAAGATCCTCGTACGGGTCAAGGGATCCTCAAGCGGAATTGGTAGATGCATTAGCGGTTCCATGGAGGTTTAATCTCATATCTTTTTCCTCCATTGGCCCTTGTATCAAGCAGGAGCAGGCTCTGGTGATACTAATAACTCCTTTGTTGACTTAAAGGATTTGGTTTGTGGATCTAATAAGAATGTCCTCCTCTCCTCCGCAGAGGTTACCTTATCGTGCGGACCTTCTGACTCAGGGTCCTTTACTATATCAAAATCTCGATTCTCTGAGACTGACTGCATGAAATTGAATCTTTAGTCTTACCCAAGAGAGGTTTTTCAGATAGTAGGATAGACACTTTAATCCAGGCACGCAAGTATTTACCACAAGGTATGGCATACTTACTTTCATTAGTGTGAGAAACGCAGAAACGGATTCTATAATTTCTCCAAGATGGTTTGGCAAAGCGTCTGTCCACCAGTTATCTGAAGGGTCAGATCTCAGCCCTGTCGGTCTTACTGCACAAGAGATTAGCAGATCTTCCTGACGTGCAGTCCTTTGTTTAAGCTCTGGCTAGGATCAGGCCTGTGTTTAAACCTGTTGCTCCTCCTTGGAGCCTCAACCTTGTTCTTTGTTTTTTGCAGCAGGCGCCGTTTGAGCCTATGCATTCTGTTGATCTTAAGCTTCTATCCTGGAAGATTTTGTTTTTAGTGGCTATTGCCTCAGCTCACAGAGTCTCTGAGATTTCTGCTTTACAGTGTGATCCGCCTTACCTTATTAATGCTGATAATGATAAGGCGGTTTTACGTACTAATGGCTAGTTTACGAGTTGTGCGTTAGGCTGAAAAAGCAGCTTTAACAGGTCTTAATGCTGCTTTTTCACTACCGCTGCTATTACGAGTCTTGCAGGTTTAGGCATCGCACACTTCTTTGGCCTTACCGCAAAATGACTTACCTAAACTTTGTAAACCCTTTTTTCTACGGGACTTCCATAGCGCTGATATTACGAGTCTGTCCTGGGAGTCCAAAAAGTGAGCGGTACACCCTCTACCTCCAAGATTCCTAACGCATTTTAAAGTAAGTAGTTATGAGTTTTACAATAGAACGCTGTAGCATAAAACTCATAACTAAAGGGTTACAAAGTACACTAACACCCATAAACTACCTATTAACCCCTAAACCGAGGCCCCCCGCATCGCAAACACTAAAATACATTTTTTAACCCCTAATCTGCCGCTCCGGACACCGCTGCCTCTATAATAAACATATTAACCCCTAAACCGCCGCACTCCCGCCTCGCAAACACTAGTTAAACATTATTAACCCCATATATGCCGCCCCTAACATCGCCGCCACCTACATTATACTTATTAACCCCTAATCTGCCGCTCCGGACATCGCCGCCACCTACATTATACTTATTATCCCCTAATCTGCTGCCCCCAACATTGCCGAGACCTACATTATTTTTAACCCCTAATCTGCCACCCCAATGTCGCCGCAACCTACCTACACTTATTAACCCCAATCTGCTGCATCCAATGTCGCTGCAAACTACCTACACTTATTAACCCCTAATCTGATGCCCCCAACGTCGCCGCCACTATTTTAAATTTATTAACCCCTAAACCTAAGTCTAACCCTAACACCCCCTAACTTAAATATAATTTAAATACATCTAAATAAAATTACTATCATTAACTAAATTATTCCTATTTAAAACTAAATACTTACCTATAAAATAAACCCTAAGCTAGCTACAACATAACTAATAGTTACATTGTATCTAGCTTAGGTTTTATTTTTATTTTACAGGCAAGTTTGTATTTATTTTAACTAGGTAGAATAGTTATTAAATAGTTATTAACTATTTAATAACTACCTAGCTAAAATAAATACAAAAGTACCTGTAAAATAAAACCTAACCTAAGTTACACTAATACCTAACACTGCACTACAATTATATAAATTAAGTAAATTAAATACAATTAATTAAATACAATTAGCTAAAGTACAAAAACAAACACTAAATTACAGAAAATAAAAAAACAAATTACAGATCTTTAAACTAACTACACCTAATCTAATAGCCCTATCAAAATGAAAAAAAGCCCCCCCAAAATAAAAAAAGGGCCTTTTGCGGGGCATTGCCCCAAAGTAATCAGCTCTTTTACCTGTAAAAAAAAAATACAAACCCCTCTAACAGTAAAACCCATCACCCACACAACAAACCCCCAAATAAAAAGCTAACTAAAAAAACCTAAGCTCCCCATTGCCCTAAAAAGGGCATTTGGATGGGCAGTGCCCTTAAAATGGCATTTAACTCTTTTGCGGCCCAAAGCCCTAACCTAAAAATAAAACCAACCCAATACACCCTTAACAAAAACTAACACTAACCCCCTGAAGATCGACTTACTGTTCTGAAGACCGGACGGACATCCATCCTCAAGGAAGCGGCAGAAGTCTTCATCCAACCGGGCCGAAGTCCTCAACGAAGCCGGCAGAAGTCTTCATCCAAGCCAGGCGAAGTGGTCCTCCAGAGGGGCAGAAGTCTTCATCCAGACGGCATCTTCTATCTTCATCCATCCGACGCGGAGTGGCTCCATCTTCAAGACATCCGACGCGGAGCATCCTCTTCATCCAGAGTCTTCTTACTGAATGACGGTTCCTTTAAGTGACGTCATCAAAGATGGCATCCCTTAGATTCCGATTGGCTGATAGGTTCAATCTTATTGGCTGATCCAATCAGCCAATTGGATTGAGCTTGCATTCTATTGGCTGATTGGAACAGCCAATAGAATGCAAGCTCAATCCTATTGGCCAATTGGAATTAAGGTAGAAAAAATCCTATTGGCTAATGCAATCAGCCAATATGATTGAAGTTCAATCCTATTGGTTGATCCAATCAGCCAATAGGATTGAGCTCACATTCTATTGGCTGTTCCAATCAGCCAATAGAATGCAAGCTCAATCATATTGGCTGATTGGATCAGCCAATAGGATTAAACTTCAATCCTATTGGCTGATTGCATCAGCCAATATGATTTTTTCTACCTTAATTCCGATTGGCTGATAGAATTCTATCAGCCAATCGGAATCTAAGGGACGCCATCTTGGATGACGTCACTTAAAGGAACCGTCATTCAGTAAGAAGACTAAAGAGGATGCTCCGCGTCGGATGTCTTGAAGATGGAGCCGCTTCGTGTCAGATGGATGAAGATAGAAGATGCCGTCTGGATGAAGACTTCTGCCCGTCTGGGGGACCACTTCGCCCGGCTTGGATGAAGACTTCTCCCAGCTTCATTGAGGACTTCGGCCCGGTTGGATGAAGACTTCTGCCGCTTCCATGAGGATGGATGTCCGGTCTTTAGAACTGTAAGTCGATCTTCAGGGGGTTAGTGTTAGGTTTTTTTAAGGGTGTATTGGGTGGGTTTATTTTTTAGGTTAGGGATTTGGACTGCAATAGAGCTAAATGACCTTTTAAGGGCAATGCCCATCCAAATGCCCTTTTCAGGGCAATGGGGAGCTTAGGTTTTTTTAGTTAGTATTTTATTTGGGGGGTTTGTTGTGTGGGTGGTGGGTTTTTACTGTTGAGGGGGTTGTTTGTATTATTTTTTACAGGTAAAAGAGCTGATTACTTTGGGGCCCTTTTAAGGGCTATTGATAGTTTAGGTTTATTTTTTTTTTGGGGGGGGCTTTTTATTTTGATAGGGCTATTAGATTAGGTGTAATTAGTTTAAAGATCTGTAATTTGTTTTCTATTTTCTGTAATTTAGTGTTTTTTTTTGTACTTTAGCTAATTGTATTTAATTTATTTAATTGTATTTAATTTAGGTCATTTATTTAATTGTAGTGTAGTGTTAGGTGTTAGTGTAACTTAGGTTAGGTTTTATTTTACAGGTACTTTTGTATTTATTTTAGCTAGGTAGTTATTAAATAGTTAATAACTATTTAGTAACTATACTACCTAGTTAAAATAAATACAAACTTGCCTTTAAAATAAAAATAAACCCTAAGCTAGATACAATGTAACTATTAGTTATATTGTAGCTTGCTTAGGGTTTATTTTACAGGTAACTATTAAGTTTTAAATAGGAATTATTTAGGTAATAATATTAATATTTATTTAGATTTATTGTAATTATATTTAAGTTAGGGGGTGTTAGGGTTAGACTTAGGTTTAGGGGTTAATACATTTAGTATAGTGGCGGCGACATTGGGGGAGGCAGATTAGGGGTTAATAAATGTAGGTAGGCGGCGGCAATGTTAGGGACGGCAGATTTAAATATTTAAATAGTGTTTGCGAGGCAGGAGTGCGGCGGTTTAGGGGTTAATATGTTTATTATAGTGGCGGTGACGTTGGGGCGACAGATTAGGGGTTAATAAGTGTAGGTAGGTTGCGGTGACATTGGGGGCGGCAGATTAGGGGTTAATAAATATAATGTAGGTGTCGGCGATCTTGGGGCATCAGATTAGGGGTTAATATATATAATGTAGGTGGCGGCGATGTCCGGAGTGCAGATTAGGGGTTAATAAATATAATGTATGTGTCGGCGATGTTGGGGGCGGTAGATTAGGGGCTAATAAGTGTAAGATTATTGGTGTTTAGACTCAGGGTTCATGTTATGGTGGAAGGTGTAAACATAACTTTTATTTCCCCATAGGAATCAATGGGGCTGCGTTACTGAGTTTTACACTGCTTTTTTATAGGTGTTAGACTTTTTCTCAGCCGGCTCTCCCCGTTGATTCCTATGGGGAAATCGTGCACAAGCACGTACGACCAGCTCACCGCTGACTTAAGCAGCGCTGGTATTGGAGTGCGGTAAGGAGCACAATTTTGCACTACGCTCACTTCTTGCCTTTTAACGCCGGGTTTATAAAAACCTGTAATACCAGTGCTGTAGGTAAGTGAGCGGTGAGTAAAAATTGCTTGTTAGCACCGCACAGCTTCGAACGCAAAACTTGTAATCTGGCCGTAAATTAGGTCTCCTACCTAAGGTAGTCTCGAATCACAACATCAATCAGGAGATTGTTGTTCCTTCCCTTTGTCCTAATCCTTCCTTGAAGCAACGTTTGCTCCACAATCTAGATGTTGTGCATGGCTTAAAATTATATCTTCAGGCTACTAAGGATTTCAGGCATCTTCTTCCTTGTTTGTGTTATACTCTGGAAAGCGTAAGGGTCAGAAGGCCACTGCAACTTCATTATTTTTCTGGCTGAGAAGAATCATCCGTTTGACTTATGAGAAGGCTGGATAACAGCCTCCTGAGAGGATAATGGCTCATTGCATTAGAGCAGTTTCTTCTTCGTGGGCCTTTAAGAACGAAGCTTCTATGGATGAGATTTGTAAGGTGGCTACCTGGTCTTCCTTACCTTACATACGTTTTCAAAGTTCTATAAATTTGATGATTTTGCTTCTGTGTAGACAGCTTTTGGGAGAAAAGTGTTACAGGCTGTGGTGCCCTCAGATTAGGGTCCGCCTTTTCTTTTTTTGCCCTCCCGTTTTATTTATTCAGTGTCCTCTGGAGCTTGGGTATTGGTTCCCAACAGTAATGAATGAAGTCATGGACTCTCTCTGTCTTTGGAAAGAAAACAAAGTTTATGCTTACCAGATAAATTCCTTTCTTTCCTGTTAGGGTGAGTCCACGACCCTGCACGTAATATTTTTTAGGCGGTTTGCCTGTTATTTTTTCTTCTAGCACCTCTATACTTTAATGTTTCTCCTGCTTTTCCTTGTTCCCTTGGCCTAATGACTGGGGGGATAGGGGAAGTGGGAGGGATATTTATAGCCTTTGGCTGGGGAGTCTTTGCCTCCTCCTGGTGGCCAAGTGTTGATATTCCCAACAGTAATGAAAGAAGTCGTGGACTCTCCCTGCCAGGAAAGAAAGGAATTTATCTGGTAAGCATACATTTTTTTTTTATTTATGCCTTTTGACTGGAGCTCAGGAATGCTGCCACCAAGCTTCTGAAGTGAGTTCCTGTCCAATCTGGAGGCACTAATTATTACTGTTGAATGCTTTTACTTAGTAATAAAATAGAATTTAGTATTTTTATGGGAATTTATTTTTCATAAAATAGTAAAAAGACTACTTTTTAAAAGAACATACATTTTCATCTCTAGCTAGAAGCATTTATTAAGACCTGCCTTGTCTCTGTGGCTGGATACATTCTTGTGTCACAAGGAGTCTGAAGGTATGCATAAATTATTGCACCAAGAACACTAACATTAATTAGAATACATTGTTTTAGTTTGAGTACCAGAAAGATGCAAGAAAACATCAGGGTGGATCAATAAAGGAAAAGATTACAAAACATACAGGAAAATGTTTGTAAAATTGTAAGCACAGAATGTTATTTTGCATCAAAAAGCCAGGCCTGTGGCGTTTTCATGAATTTGTGTAGTGTTTAATATTACTATCTTTTAGATGCCTATAGTGGAGGTGTTCATTCCTGCTGCCTAGGATGAATTTACATACATTCTTAATTGTGTCCCTTTTTAATTTATTAGAGACTAGCACTTAGTCCATCATTCCAAATTATATTTTGCTGGTCCTTTTCTTTGACCTTGCAAAACAATGAAGTATCTGCCTGTTCTTCCTTACTGTTAAGTGTGAAAAAGTAAATCTTTAGTTGTCTCGCCCTCTTCAATAAGCAGTTAAAGAAAGGCAGAGAGATCTCTAGCACAATCTTATCTTAAAAATGAAATATTGTTCCTCTGGCAAGGGTTTAAAGAAAGGCTCAATAGGACAACATTAGTCAGAATTTTGTTTCATTAAAAGAGATCTGGTTTAGGCTTGAAAAATGTAAGATTTAAAGTATTCATGGTTAAAGGGAGATAAAACCCAAATTCTTTCTTTCATGATTCAGATAGATCACGCAATTTTAACCAACGTTCTAATTTACTCCTATTATTAATTTTTCTTTGATCTCTTGGTATACTTTGTTGAATGAACAGCAATGCACTACTGGTTTCTTACTAAACACAAGGGTGAACCAATGACAATCGGTATATATATATATATGCAGCCACCATTCTACATTACAAGGTAATCAGCTCTTTTACCAGCCCTTAAAAGGGCTTTTTGCGGGACATGCCCCAAAGTAATCAGCTCTTTTGCCTGTAAAAAAAAAATACAGCCCCCCCAAACATTAAAACCCACCACCCACATACCCCTACTCTAACCCCCCCAAACCCCCCTTAAAAAAACCTAACACTAACCCCCTGAAGATCTCGCTACCTTGAGTCGTCTTCACCCAGCCGGGCCAAAGTCTTCATCCCATGGGGCAGAAGAGGACATCCAGACCGGCAGAAGTCTTCATCCTATTCGGGCAGAAGAGGACATCCGGACCGGCAGACATCTTCATCCAAGCGGCATCTTCTATCTTCATCCATCCGACGAGGAGCGGCTCTATCTTCAAGACCTCCGGCGCGGAACATTGGCTGATCCAATGAGCCAATCGGATTGAACTTCAATCTGATTGGCTGATAGCATCAGCCAATCAGATTTTTCCTACCTTAATTCCGATTGGCTGATAGAATCCTATCATCCAATCGGAATTCGAGGGACGCCATCTTGGATGACGTCATTTAAAGGACCAGCCATTCGTCGGGTAGTCGTCGTGCTAGAAGGATGTTTCGCGCCTGAGGTCTTGCAGATGGAGCCGCTCTTCGTCGGATGGATGAAGATAGAAGATGCCGCTTGGATGAAGATGTCTGCCGGTCTGGATGTCCTCTTCTGCCCGGATAGGATGAAGACTTCTGCCGGTCTGGATGTCCTCTTCTGCCCCATCGGATGAAGACTTCGGCCCGGCTGGGTGAAGACGACTCAAGGTAGGGAGATCTTCAGGGGGTTAGTGTTTTTTTAAGGGGGGTTTGGGTGGGTTAGAGAAGGGGTATGTGGGTGGTGGGTTTTAATGTTGGGGGGGTTGTATTTTTTTTTACAGGCAAAAGAGCTGATTACTTTGGGGCATGCCCCGCAAAAAGCCCTTTTAAGGGCTGGTAAAAGAGCTGATTACCTTGTAATGTAGAATAGGGTAGGGACTTTTATTATTATTTTTTTTTTAATTTTATTTTATTAGGGGGCTTAGATTAGGTGTAATTAGTTTAAAATTCTTGTAATATTTTTTTATTTTCTGTAATTTAGTGTTTTTTTTTGTAATTTAGCTTAGTTTATTTAATTGTAGGTATTGGTAGCTAATTTATTTAATTAATTTAATGCTAGTGTAGTGTTAGGTTTAATTGTAACTTAGGTTAGGATTTATTTTACAGATCATTTTGTATTTCTTTTAGCTAGGTAGTTATTAAATAGTTAATACCTATTTAATAACTATTGTAGCTAGTTAAAATATATACAAAGTTGCCTATAAAATAAAAATAAATCCTAAAATAGTTACAATGTAATTATTAGTTATATTGTAGCTATATTAGGGTTTATTTTATAGGTAAGTATTTAGTTTTAAATAGGATTAATTTAGTTAATAAGAGTAATATTATTTAGATTTATTTAATTAATATTTAAGTTAGGGGGGTGTTAGGGTTAGTGTTAGACTTAGGTTTAGGGGTTAATAATTTTCTTATAGTGGCGGCGGTGTAGGGGGGCAGGATAGGGGTTAATAAATTTATTATAGGTGGCGGCAGTATAGGGGGGGCAGGATAGGGGTTAATAAATTTATTATAGGTGGCAGCAGTATAGGGGGGTCAGGATAGGGGTTAATAAATTTATTATAGGTGGCGGCGGTATAGGGGGGGCCGGATAGGGGTTAATAGGAATTATGTAGGTTGCGGCGGGGTCCAGGAGCGGCGGTTTAGGGGTTAATATATTTATTATAGTTGTGGAGGGGTCTAGGAGTGGCGGTTTAGGGGTTAATAACTTTATTTAGTTGTGGGGGGCTCCTGGGGCCAGGTGGTAGAACAGTATAGTTTAGTGTGAGTGCTTAGTGACAGGGGTCATCAATAAAGCTGTAAAAAAGCCGAAGAGCAGCGAGATTGATGATTGATAACTATCACAGTCCGCTGCTCATCGCCCCGTACTTGGTGCGCAGCTTTTTGACAGATTTATTGATAACTTTTGGCTTAGTCAGGTCCGCAGCGGCGATGTGAGGCGAGTTTAGGCGAGCGTATTGGGGCCGGCGAAGGCAGGTAAGTACGGGGCTTCGTAACTAGAGGCCATAGTAAATGCTGCAAACAAGCTAAAGCACATTTATTTCTTTATTTTCTGAATCTTACATGTTCTGCTTATCATGAAGATAGTTACAAATCCAGTGCAAGTGATCTGCATATCACTATAATTGTTTGTATAGCTGTATGTGTACTAACTCAGTGGTAAAAATGTGAATGCATTGTTTAAAAAAAAATAAAAAAAAATACTGAAGCTTCAAAAGGTAATTATAGTATGTGATTGTTTTTAACTACTTGGCTTGACATTTGGCACTGTACATGTAGCATTAAAGATTCCCCAGTTTTGCATAACCAACACAGTTATAATAATACACTTTTTACCTCTGTGATTACCTTGTATCTAAGCCTCTGCAAACTGCCCCTTATTTCAGTTCTTTTGACAGTGCGTGAGCACAATGTTATCTATATGCCACACATGAACTAAAGTCCTCTAGTGGTGAAAAACTGTCAAAATGCATTCAGATGAGAGGCAGCCTTCAAGGTCTAAGAAATTGGCATATGAGCCTACCTAGGTTTAGCTTTCAACTAAGAATACCAAGAGAGCAAAGCAAAATTGGTGATAAAAGTAAATTGGAAAGTTTTTTAAAATGGCATGCCTTATTTGAATCATGAAAGTTTATTTTGGACTTGACTGTCCCTTTAATAACATCAAAACAAAGTGTGTCAAAACATTTTAAAACTGAACACAAGGATTTCATTTTTTTTAATGTACTGCAGCTACAAGTATAAGCAGATAAAATGAAGACAATGGAATCAGTTTGAATGCAGGTTTAGATAAGTTCACTTTTTACACAAGCTATTAACATACACTTTTATAAATAATGCAATCAAAAGAATAATAAATATTTTTGGTGCAATTCAAAGGAAATCAAAAGGCTGCAGTCAGAAATGACCAGAAAGTTAGCTGTATATGACACTTTAAAAAGTGTACTCTTTCAATACTGCATTCCTTTCTATCAGCTAGATTACGAGTTTTGCGTTATGCGTGAAAAAGCCTTATAACGCTGCTTTTTCCCTGCCGCTGGTATTACGAGTTTACGTAATGCCACAAAAATAACCATCTCCACTCAAATTCATAACGTAAACCCAGACCCAGTAGTTAATCTTATATCAATAACAAAAACATCCACAAATCACTTCAAAAACATTACACAAAGTACACTTACACTCATACAAACACGCCACAATATTTATTTTTGCGATTTTAAATTTTCATGTCAAAATAGAACGGATCAAAGTTATTAGATCTCGGGTGTTTGAAAAAAAAAAAGGCACACAAATCCATTTCACATTGACTTACATAGACAGACGGGAACATACACTCATCTAGCTACATCTAACTACAAATATTATCACATACATACACAAATCGATAGATACAAACAATATACAGCACATTACCTACACAAAACAGATTTTTATTATGAAATAAACTTGATTTAGCTACTTTTTCACACCAGAACATGACGTCACTCACTTTACGCTCAACACAAGTGTTGGATTTTATTTCTCAACAAATTTTTCTCCTCCATTGACTTCTATGGGGAAGGCGTGCTCGTGCACGTGACCGGCAGATTTACCTAACGCATGCAAAATGTGTAGACTTGAAAACTCGTAATACCAGCGTTACAATTGTGGTACTGACTCATTCTTTCTTGCGTTAGTCCCGCTATAACAAATAGATCAAGAAATTACTAGTTCCCTATGGAGTTATGGCTTTTACTTGTGTGAACATCACTACAACATCACATTCTTAAAGGAAATTACATTACAACAACTACAAATCACCATCACCAATACGAAATCGGTTTTAAAAATTACATCATATTTAAACGGACAAAAAATTAATTTTTACATTTCATTATTCACAAACAGTAGCCAATTGTAAACACGTATCATTTACCTCTATTAGAACATTTCATTTATTCAACTCATATGCTTGGATGAACAGCATATCTACATAGGCTCACCAGATGATGATTGGTGGATGCACATACATGCCTTTTGTCATTGACTCATACATGTGCATTGATATTCAGGCAAAAAAACACATATAAACAATGAATACATTTACATCATACAACTACATTGGAAGGTTGATTAACATTGGATTCTCTCTCAGAATCACGAAACATCAATTATGGATTTAGTGTCCCTTTATCATCACGATTCATTTACAATATACCATTATGAATTACGTACAATAAGAACAGATCGTTAGAACATATTACAGCTGTCACTTTTTGGGAAGCTACAACAATGCTATCCTGCTTCATATAAATCAGCATATTTGGGAGAGAATCACCATACATACATATATGTACATAACACGCATCACACAGCAACAAAGCACACATTTATATTTTTAATCAGCGCACAATAACAATGTTGTAAAATGCAACAACAGAACGAAGATTTGCTAACTAGACAGGCAGGTTGTTAATATGATGACGTCATTGTAAGCTTCAACCATACAGATTACAGCTTTTGGACTGTACCGCCCCTTTCAGAAGTTTCTCACTCAATACTACAATAATACATATACGTAAACGAGAGTTTGGAAGATCTTCATTATTATTGCGATTTTAATGGGACAAGTAAAATATTGACATCTTGCAAATCACTTATATATACAATACTACAGATGTCAGCCGGAAGGTCTTCATTATTATTGCGATTTTAATGGAACAAGTAAAATATTGACATCTTGCAAATCACTTATATATACAATACTACAGATGTCAGCCGGAAGATCTTCATTATTATTGCGATTTTAATGAGACGCGTAAAATATTGACATCTCGCATATCACTTATATATAGAATATTATAGATGTCACCCGTTACGTTATCCTTTTGAAACAATATTGCTGCAACATTGATCGATCAGATTCTATGCCTTGTCTATGCACATTATACCCAAGTATGCACTTTCATTCATGTTAGCTTGGACGTGTGCTTTTTACTATAACATCGCGTTTAATAAGTATTTATTACACATATGAAGAAACATCACGAATGTGCACTGTATATGTTAGATTTTACACTTTCACATTACGATTCATTGGGGGAAAACAAAATTTCAGCAAACACCTAAAAAAAACGCCCACTTTGAAAGTATTCACGCCGCTCACATACAAACAAGTGTATACAATCAGCAATCATTACGAACACACTACCATTGGAGATATTGCACTATAAATCCCCCAAACAACATGGCCAAAGCGTCCCATGTGATCAACATTGTATCAAATCGCTTTTGTGTTTTTGCATACCTTGTTACTCCTTGTGTGTTTGCTCTGCTGTTTGGCTTTGTGCTGCTTAGTTTGGCAAATATGGATGATACGCAGTTAGTTGCTATTGGTGCTATTGCACGAGTGGTGTTCAATAGAATCAGGCAGGCTCGGCGTCTCCAAGAGAGACAAAGGGCTCGTCTGGTTAGAGGTCCTTCTGTTCACAGGGTGAGGCCCACCTTGGATAGCATGAGCGACTTCAAGGTTTATGACAAGTATAGGCTCAATCGCAATCAGCTTATTAGCCTTTACGATGTACTTAAACCTCATATGGAGCCACGTAGACGTATGTGGACTGTAATCCCTGGCATGACCAAGATGCTAAGTTGCACACACGTCCTGGCCTCCGGAAGTTTTCAATCCGGAGAGGGGTACATGCATGGGCTGTCTCAGGGTACCTTCTCTGTGGTTTTTGACAACTTTCTGGATGCCATGGTATGAGTCAGTAAGCATTACATAGGATTCCCTCAAAATGATGGTGATTGGAGGCGCCTGAAGAGGGAATTCTATGCAATAGCTCGAATGCCCAATGTCTTGGGAGCAATAGATTGCACCCACATTGCGCTGCGTGCTTCAGCCGATGACTTGCACTTCCGAAATAGCAAACACTTCCATAGTCTGAACGTGCAGTTTGTTTGCGACGCACGGATGTGGATTATGCAGGTGTGTGTGAATTTCGGCGGGGCTTGTCATGATGCCCACATCCTCAGACAGTCGTCCCTGTGGCAGAAGTTTGAGGACAGACAGTTTCCCCATGGGTGGCTCGTTGGTGAGTACCTGTGCACAACATGGTTAATTAGTTAGACAATTGCCACTGTAATTGTTCGCAAACAGTTGTGTTTGTGTAATGTGCAACTTTAGGATGCAATTTACCCATTTCTTTCTTTTAGCAAATGTCTCATTTATGCGAAATACGAATAGGTAGCCTGTCTTAGCTTAAATGTGCAGCTCTAGGATGCAATTTAACCATTTCTGTCTCTTTTAGCAAATGTCTCGTTTATGCGAAATACGCATAGGTAGCATGTCCTAGCTTAAATGTGCAGCTCTAGGATGCAATTTAACCATGTCATTGTCTCTTTCCGCAAATGTCTAGTTTTAGCTCCAAATAGATATGTAGCATGTCCTAGCTTAAATGTGCAGCTCTAGGATGCAATTAAACCATTTCTGTCTCTTTTAGCAAATGTCTCGTGTATGCAAAATATGCATAGGTAGCATGTCCTAGCTTAAATGTGCAGCTCTAGGATGCAATTTAACCATGTCATTGTCTCTTTCCGCAAATGTCTAGTTTATGCGATTTTTCGTGTACACAAATGCATTGTTTTTTAAGATAATAATTTTAATGATATTTTTAATATTTGACACTTTTGTTATGTTCATTATTTATAGGTGATTCAGGTTACATGAGCCGGCCTTGGCTCATTACGCTGTTGCGTAACCCCACGGACGAGGCCCAGGAGCGCTACAATCGGGTGCACAAGTGGACTAGGGCTGTAGTGGAGAGGATGTTTGGGCTCCTCAAAATGTGCTTAAGATGCCTGGACAGGTCTGGAGGAGCCCTCCAATACAGCCCTAGTAAGATGGCAAAGATCGTTATAGCCTGCAGCGTCCTTCATAACATAGCTCAGCAGGCTGGGATGTTGCAGACTGCCCAGGCACCCCAAGACCTCCTCCAAGATGAGGAGGACAACCCTGTTCTAGAGGGGACATTCCAGGACAAGGGGCTCAATGTCAGAGACAACATCATCAACTGCCACTTCAGACAGTAAATAATAGAAGTTAGATAGGAGAATTGCCAATATGTGTGCAATTTAGGGAAATGAGAAGTAGAGAATTGTGCAAACATGTTAGTATTGTTCAACAAATGATTAGATCAAAATATAATTTTAGATTTGTATTATAGTAAGTAATTTATACATCAGATGATTCTGGCATTGACTCCTGTAATGACTTTGCCACCTGATTATCAAAGACAACATCAGATGGCAAGTATACATAATGTATGGACTGGGGAGGGGGGGTTTGCACAATGATACATCATATGGCAAACAATTTAAAATGGTGTCTTTAGTTTACACATTACTTGATTTTTAGATAATCAGAAAGGGATACTCTACCAATACTATGTGATTCAAAGTCATACATGAGTAGTTAGGTCTGCACAATGTATGACTCAGTTTCACACTTGATTGATAGAACATAACACAAAATATACTACATACGCTTAGTAAGCTAGTGATCTAATTAGTTTAGAAAATGGTTGGGGGGGAGGATGCAGAACCAAGCCACCCTTTTTTAATGATTTCATTTACACTTTATCTTCCATTAGGGAGATGACTTCATCTACAGACTGAAAGTGAAGAATTCAAGACTGAAAGTGAAAACTCCCATACTGAAAGTGAAGAATACCAATGTGATCATGTCTGTGGCATTGTCTTTCAATTGTGATGACTTTGAAAAACATAGAAAGACACGTTCACATGGTAAGTTGCGGCAATTCTCTGGAACAAGACTGGGGATGCAGGATGTATCCTATGAGACACTTATGGTTCATATTTTTTTCTTTTAATTTTAGATGGTATTTCCCAATCCTCTATTTTGAAAATGATGAATAGGATACCTAATGAAGATAAACTGATCTTTTGAAGAGAATTTCCTTTCAAAGACCATACATCCAGGTTAGTTTGCACAATGCATGCTATTTAAGAATCATAGGAAGAAGAATGTTCAAAGAATTAAGAATATATACATGTCCTATATTAGAATATGTTTATTTTAGATACATTACCCCTACTTTGTGGTAGAGAGGACTCAGATTCTGACCAATCAGACAAAGGGATACATTTTATAGTTGATATTTAGGTATATTATTTGAAGGGACATGAAATATTACATTCAATTATGTTCCTCATTGTCATACTCTGCAAGGGAGCAGGTTCAGGAGGTTGGAGCTTTTGTGCAGAGGTGTCAGGTTCTGGAGTTAAAGTTGTGTTTTGCCTGCGTGTGTCTTTCCTTTTTGGCATAATTAAACAGGTATAAGGTTTTAGGAAATAAAGGTGATGGTTTTATTTATAGGATAATTAGCAATGCAGAGATATCCAATTAGCTAAGGCAATGTCTATAGGCTGTAGTATTAGGCAGGAATACAGATCTTTGTAATAACAGGCAGGATACTTGCATATGCTGTAGATTGGAACTGTGTAATAACAGGCTGGAATGCAGGGCTTTGTAATAACAGGCAGGATACTTGCATATGCTGTAGACTGGAACTGTGTAATAACAGGCAGGAATGCAGAGCTTTGTATAACAGGCAGGATACTTGCATATGCTGTAGACTGGAACTGTGTAATAACAGGCAGGAATGCAGTGCTTTGTATAACATACAGGATACTTGCATATGCTGTAGACTGGAACACTGTAGTATTAAACAGGAAACTTGCATAGACTGCAAACTGGAACTCTATAGTATCAGGTAACAAGCAAGCAAAAGTACCTGAGTCAGTCTTTAGGAAATAGAGAATTAGGCAAGATCAATTGCCAGGAAATCAGTCCAAAAACGAAACACAGTGCCTAGGGAATATCCAGAAGAGTAGTCAGGAAATGAAGCAGAAATCAGGAACCAGGAAATCCAACAAATCTGTATTTCACTCAGGAAACAGGACCAGAGGGTCTTTCAGAGTATAACATTCAATGTCAAGGCCCAGAACTGCCAGCAAATTTCACAGATATAGCAGGCTGCTGATTAAATAATTTGTTTCAGCTGGTAAGCAGGTGGAGCCAGAGAGCCAAAGTTGCAGCAAACAGAAAAACCCAATATTCTTAGCCTGTGATCAAGCCATCTGGTGGCAGAGAGGCAAGACAACAGGCTGGGAAAGAACAGCAGCAGAAATAGAAACAGGTCCCAGGTTCAATTCCAGGCTGGGTCATGACAGTACCCCCTCCTCAAGGACGACCTCTGGGCGGACTTAGCATTCTTGTATAGCTCCAGATATTTAATTCGTACTAGCTTGCCATCAGAGGCATAAGTACAATCAGGGGGTATTATCTTTTTTGAAGGGCTCTCCAGAAGAGGATTCTGTGTACTGGAATTAGTATAGAGGGCCCCAACAGGACTGATCTTTGGTTTCTGTGCAGTTCTAGGCTTGTAGGTTCTGAAGAGGTGGGTCTGAGGAAGAGGAGGTAAAGGACCTTTTGACCGAACAGCAGTTTGAAGCACTGTCCCTTCAGTGTCAGAATCAGTATCATCTTCAATGGTTGAATAGTTAGACATTTCTTCTGAAATGCACAAAGATGAGAATGTAGCTGCATTTGGTAGGCAAATATTTGTATTCGTAGTACTAGGATTCTGTGGATGACATGTTAGTACTTCACAGGAATCAGAGTCTTTGGAAGGTGCAGTCCTAGGCTGATCAAAGTGGGGATGTAAAATAGAACCTATGCAAAGCTCGTCGCCAGAGGAATCCGAAGTGGGATTAAAGTTTGACTTCCTCTCTGTAGCCTGTCCACTTGATGATTTAGAGGTGGAGACCCCAGAACAGACTTCTTAGGGGGTCTCACTGGACAAAAAGATATTACATGCCCAGTAGCTCCACAATAGAAACATAAGCCATTAGTTCTCCTTATGGCCATTTGATCAGTGGTAAGAGGGGTTGATATCCTCCTTTGGATTGATAAAGATACAGCTTTTGGGGTAGTGGACACAGGAGTAGGAGTGCCAAACCCAGAATTTTTTTTATTGATAAAGTCTTTCAGGCTATCCTGTAAAGTCTGGAATCTTGCAGTGAAATCTTGGATAAGTGACTTCAATGCATCCGGAAGGGATTTTAGAATTTGGTTAAGTTGTAGTAGATGAGAGTCCACAGACAAAATTCGCTCTGATACTTCAGTCAAAGAGTGAATCACCTCTGCAAGCTCCGATGTAAGGCCTTGACATCCTGTCATACTCTGCAAGTAGGTTCAGGAGGTGGGAGCTGTTGTGCAGAGGTGTCAGGTTCTGGGGTTAAAGTTTTGTTTTGTCTGCGTGTGTCTTTCCTTTTTGGCATAATTAAACAGGTGCAAGGTGTTAGGAAATAAAGGTGATGGTTTTATTTATAGGATAATTAGCAATGCAGAGATATGCAATTAGATAAGGCAATTTCTTTTTCAGAGTTTCATTTGTGATGAATTCCCAATTTTTGTTGTTGTTGTAAATAAATTTATTTTCATACTATATATTTTTCTATTTTATTTTTTTAAATACATATTATTTGAGACATATCTCTATCACAGTAAGATAAGAAGAAATATATCCATCTAATAGTCTGACATGTAAACAAAATATTAATCCCATGACTGTTAAAGTAATCTATTTTACAAGCACATGCCTGATATCAAATATACTAATTTAGTTTAATGTATTGAATGAAAAATATCAACACAGCTTATTCAGATAATGTTAAAGTCAAGTATCTTACAAAATTTAAGTTGGAGTTAAATACATCCATCTATGCTTTTATTGTGTGATTTATAGATGTTAAAATAATAAAATGCTTATGACGAGGATATGTAGTATAAATTATACATAACAACTTTGTTCATTTCACTTTTAAGAAATGAAAGTGTTTAACTTACATTAAAGTGACAGTGTAGTTTAATGTTAGATTTACATTCTAATCTGTATAATCTTTCTTAGGTATCCAAAAACATTCTTACACTAAATATAGGTTATTCTGCTTTAATTATTTTTAAGGTAATATGTTAGAAATTATCTTTAAATAAAACGTAAGTTAATTTCACATTTATACCAAGCTAGTTATTGTATGCCATATTGGTTACTTTTTAGCTCTAGTGGAGTTATTTAAAGGGTCAGTTAACTATAGATATATCAAAAGATAATTTCTAGCAATTATACTCTTTACCTGTTGGATAGATATTACATATCTATAGGTATTTCCATTCCCCTTTAGTTTAGTTTATTTCTACAATGTTAACTCCACATATTCCTAATGGTTTTGTCCTTAAAGGGACATTAAAAACAAAATTGTATTTCATGATTCAGAGAGATAATACAATTTTTTTAAAACAACTTTAAATTTACTTCTATTATCTAATTAGATTCATACTTTAGATATCCTTTGTTAAAGAAATAGCAATGCACATGGGTTAGACAATGGGGGGTAGTTATCAAGCCGTCAACCTCAAATACGCTGGAATTCCGCAGCGTATTTGTGGCAAGGCTGATTCACCTTAGTTATCAAAGGCTACAGACCGGTTAAAGTAGAATTTAGTGACGTAAGCTTCGATCCGCCGGACTCAGTCTGACACAGATCGATTCTTACGTCACTCCAGATGTTCCGCACACAAGTGCGGCACTATCTGACTACTTTTGCTAGTTATCAAAAAACTAGCAGGTACGCTCGGCACTTTTCCGGCCCAGCGTACCTGGTTTTCAAACTGCCGCCCTGGAGGCAGCGGATCCCATAGGAATCAATGGGAGTCTGACCATAGCGAAAGTTCATGTTCGCTGCTGCCAGACATCCCATTGATTCCTATGGGAAGTGTCTACACCTAACACCCTAACATGTACCCCGAGTCTAAACACCCCCTAATCTGTCCCCCCTACACCGCCGCAACTAAATAAATGTATTACCCCCTATACCGGCGCCCCCGGAGCCCACCGCAACTAAATAAAGTTATTAACCCCTAAACCGCCTCTCCTAGACCCTGCCGCAACTATAATAAAGTTATTAACCCCTAAACCGCCTCTCGTAGACCCCACCGCAACTATAATAAAGTTATTAACCCCTAAACCGCCGCTCCCGGACACCGCCGCAACCTATCTTAAACTTATTAACCCCTAATCTGCCCCCCCTACACCGTCGCCACCTATAATACATTTATTAACCCCTATCCTGCCCCCCTACACCGCCGCCACTGTAATTAAATTATTAACCCCTATCCTGCCCCCCCTACACCGCCGCCACTGTAATAAAACTATTAACCCCTAAACCTAAGTCTAACACTAAACCTAACACCCCCCTAACTTAAATATTAATTAAATAAATCTAAATAATATTTCTATTATTAACTAAATGAATCCTATTTAAAACTAAATACTTACCTATAAAATAAACCCTAATATAGCTACAATATAACTAATAATTATATTGTAGCTATCTTAGGATTTATTTTTATTTTACAGGCATCTTTCAATTTATTTTAACTAGGTACAATAGCTATTAAATAGTTATTAACTATTTAATAGCTACCTAGCTAAAATAAAGAGAAATTTACCTGTAAAATAAATCCTAACCTAAGTTACAATTACACCTAACACTACACTATACTTTAATAAATTATTCCTATTTAAACTAAATACTTACCTGTAAAATAAACCCTAAGATAGCTACAATATAATTAATAATTACATTGTAGCTATTTTAGGATTTATATTTATTTTACAGGTAACTTTGTATTTATTTTAGCTAGTTAGAATAGTTATTAAATAGTTATTAACTATTTAATAACTACCTAGCTAAAAGAAATACAAAATTACCTGTAAAATAAATCCTAACCTAAGTTACAATTAAACCTAACACTACACTATCATTAAATTAATTAAATAAATTACCTACAAATAAATACAATTAAATACAATTATAAACTAACTAAAGTACAAAAAATAAAAAAGCTAAGTTACAAAAATAAAAAAAAATAAGTTACAAACATTTAAAAAATATTACAACAATTTTAAGCTAATTACACCTAATCTAAGCCCCCTAATAAAATAACAAAGCCCCCCAAAATAAAAAAATGCCCTACCCTATTCTAAATTAAAAAAGTTCAAAGCTCTTTTACCTTACCAGCCCTTAAAAGGGCCTTTTTCTTTTACAGGCAAAAGAGCTGTTTTCTTTGGGGCATGCCCCGCAAAAGGCCCTTTTAAGGGCTGGTAAGGTAAAAGAGCTTTGAACTTTTTAAATTTAGAATAGGGTAGGGCATTTTTTTATTTTGGGGGGCTTTGTTATTTTATTAGGGGGCTTAGATTAGGTGTAATTAGCTTAAAATTGTTGTAATATTTTTTAAATGTTTGTAAATTATTATTTTTATTTTTTGTAACTTAGCTTTTTTATTTTTTGTACTTTAGTTAGTTTATGTAATTGTATTTAATTGTATTTATTTGTAGGTAATTTATTTAATTAATTTAATGATAGTGTAGTGTTAGGTTTAATTGTAACTTTGGTTAGGATTTATTTTACAGGTAATTTTGTATTTCTTTTAGCTAGGTAGTTATTAAATAGGTAATAACTATTTAATAACTATTCTAACTAGCTAAAATAAATACAAAGTTACCTGTAAAATAAATATAAATCCTAAAATAGCTACAATGTAATTATTAATTATATTGCAGCTATCTTAGGGTTTATTTTACAGGTAAGTATTTAGTTTAAATAGGAATAATTTATTAAAGTATAGTGTAGTGTTAGGTGTAATTGTAACTTAGGTTAGGATTTATTTTACAGGTAAATTTCTCTTTATTTTAGCTAGGTAGCTATTAAATAGTTAATAACTATTTAATAGCTATTGTACCTAGTTAAAATAAATTGAAAGATGCCTGTAAAATAAAAATAAATCCTAAGATAGCTACAATATAATTATTAGTTATATTGTAGCTATATTAGGGTTTATTTTATAGGTAAGTATTTAGTTTTAAATAGGATTCATTTAGTTAATAATAGACATATTATTTAGATTTATTTAATTAATATTTAAGTTAGGGGGGTGTTAGGTTTAGTGTTAGACTTAGGTTTAGGGGTTAATAATTTTATTACAGTGGCGGCGGTGTAGGGGGGGCAGGATAGGGGTTAATAAATTTATTATAGGTTGAGGCGGTATAGGGAGGGCAGGATAGGGGTTAATAAATTTATTATAGGTGGCGACTGTGTAAGGGGGGCAGATTAGGGGTTAATAAGTTTAATATAGGTTGCGGCGGGGTCCGGGAGCGGCGGTTTAGGGGTTAAACTATTTATTTAGTTGCGGCGAGGTCCGGGATCAGCAGGATAGGGGTTAATAACTTTATTATAGAGGGCGACGGTATAGGGGGGGCAGGATAGGGGTTAGTAGGTATAATGTAGGTGGCGGCGTTGTCCGGGAGCGGCGGTTTAGGGGTTAATACATTTATAAGAGTTGCGGCAGGGTCTAGGAGCGGTGGTTTAGGGGTTAATAACTTTATTTAGTTGCGGGGGGCTCCGGGAGCGCCGGTATAGGGGGTAGAACAGTGTAGTTTAGTGTGGGTGCTTAGTGACAGGCTAGCAAGAAAGCTGTCAAAAAGCCGAAGAGCAGCGAGATCGGATGAGTGATAAATCTCACAATCCGCTGCTCATCGCCCCATACTTGGTGCGCGGCTTTATGACAGTTTTTTTGATAACTTAGGCGAAATTTTGCAGGTCCGCGGCGGTGATGGTAGGCGAGCTTAGGCGGGCGTATTGAACCGGCGAAGGCAGGTAAATTAGACGCGTTGATAATTACCCCCCAGTGCATCTATGTGCAGCCACCAATCAGCAGCAACAGAGCCTATCTAGATATGCTTTTCAGGAAAGAATATCAAGAGATAAAAGCTAATGAGATAATAGAAATAAATTAGACGTTTTTTTTAACATTCTATTATCCATCTAAATCATGAAAGAACATATAGTTTAATGTCCCTTTAAGGTAAAGCTGTATAAATACAGCCATTGGAAGATGTTTCATTCACAGTGGGGCAAACAATACAGAAGGTAATACAAATATGCTTTATTCTCAGGTTATCCTAAGTTTGAGAAATGGAGATGCATAGGTTTATGATCAGCTAAGCATTACTGGGAAATATCTTCTTATTTGTGGGTGGGCAACAATGCATATTTACAATGTTTAGACAGATGTATTTAGATAAATTTAAAGATTGCATATTAGCTCATTAAAGGGACGGTAATTCAAAAGCGTTTCTTTCAGGATTCCTAAAGAAAATATATTTTTAAACATTAAAATGTACTTATATAATCAAATTTCTTTCAAATTTCTATTCATTATTTCCTTTACAACCATATCTAGATATGCTCAGTAGCTGAAGATTGGTGGATGCACAGAGATGCCTTGTGTGATTGGCTCAACCATGTGCATTGCTATTTCTTCTGTAAAGGATATCTAAAGAATAATCTAAATAGATTGAGTTACACTTTAATTTATAAAACTGTATTCTCTCTCCAGATCATGAAAGAAAATATTTGTGTGTAATGTCCCTTTAAAAATAAAGACGCCGTTGCCCAATAACATATGTGAGCAGTTCAGACAAATACAAGCTCAAGGTTTATTTACTAATAATGAACAAACATGTATTTTGAAATTTATAAACAGATTATCCAAGTTCTGTCCATTATAAATACAAATTTCGCATTTCAGAAATATAGCGTGGGAAATGTATCTTGCAACACGAGATTTGCATCTTTAAAAATTCTATTCTAATGCCACACACTAGCACACAATCGATGTGCATTATAAATACATTTAATAGAGCAATATCAATACTTCACAATAAGTCACAATATTTCTTTAATAAACAATAAATACATACAATGTTTACTATTTTCAAATAAAATTTATTTATATTAAATAACCTGATCGATATTAAACATCGAAATGTGTAAAACATTTACTAATGTGACTATTATTTACTAAAAATCAAGTAGAGAGCAAATGTAAACTTAATATATTAATATTTAATGGATCACGTATATTAAATCTGAGTCACACATATCCGCATAACAGTCCCATGAATTACAAATAAGTCTACATGAAAAATGTAGTAACAGCACCCCCAGCAGGTATGTGTATGGAAGTTACTAAGATATGAAACATTAAGGAACGGACAATCAGAGTTCATCACACAAACATAACTTGAGTCAGTATGGTCTCACAGACATGATAACACAATTTCAAAATTTTATCCAATCAGATGTACAGATACCATGTCCCATGGTGCATATCATGTTTACTTCACCATATAAAAGTCCATTGCACGTTGCCATTTTTGTCAGTTCTCTAATGCCTGTAGGCAGTAATATATATATTATATATTATTATATATTCGAAGGACTAGCAGGCATGACGTCTCCCAAGTTCTAACGGTTGGAGAGTGCAGCACTGGTCAACGCCATCGAGGACTTCTATCCGCAACTGTTTGGAAACGAGAAGAAGTCCACAAAGCAGAGTATTAGGAAGGCCCTCTGGTCGTCTATCCCCAATGATATTAATTTGGTGTATGGCATCCAGAGGACCAAGGATCAAATCATGCGGAGGTTCGGGGATATGAGGTTGCGGCTAAGCAATAAAGTCGCTCTTATAAAGGAGTGGGTAAAAGCCCGTCGGAGGGATGGAAAGCAGGATCCACCCCCACAGAAACTGTACCTGCAACCTTATGAGGTGACTTTATGCGCCCTCCTCAATCTCCGGGTCCCCCGCAGATTTAGATCCGCTCGCTCCTCAACTTCCCAGCTGCTGGATCAGAAAGTCTAGACCAGGAGGCCAGTGCAGCTGCTTGTCCAACCGGTGACCTGGGAGAAGAAAGTCTAGAGGCTGAACCAGGTAAATATCAGACTTCATATAATATATTAATATTTGAGTATATATTTAAGCAATGTGTCATATATTCAACCTATATAGATCTCACAACACACGATACATATGATGTTTAGATATCTGAATTTAGAATCATCAGACATGAAATAGGAATGATGTTTCTTGCGCTCTCCAGAATATGCGTCACAGAGCTAAAATGAAATTGCGCACCCATGAAATCCCAGTTCTAAATATTAATTGGTATCATTCAATATTAACAAATATACGATTGGAATCTTGTAATACACCCAGTTGGAAAGTCTTTAGAAATGATACTCATCACACTACTATATCCAAATCAATTCTGAATCACGGATGCGGAATTCCGCTTTGAATCATTGCGCAATGATCACGAAAGATAGAATTGCGCACACACGTGAACATGTGTTTGCTGTAACAGTGGCATAAATTTAGACATGTTGGTCAAATGTATACGTTAATTAGTATATATGTAAAGAATACAGTATCCTTATTTACAATCTTCTACATTATAAAAGTTATACTAGCAAGATCAAAATAAAAACTGAACAATCTCTATCAATTGATGACAATGCAAGAAGACACAAAATGACTTAAAGCGACAGTCAACAACATAAAAGATTGAAAATAAGAATACATGATCTCTTTATTTATACATTAATTTAGCAAACAATGAACTCACGTGAATACAAATATAATTTTACTTTGTCAATTAGAATTTAAAAATCTGATTGTTCGTGTCCATGGCCTGATTTGTATTAATGATATCCAATCCTGATTGAATATTTTACAGATATGGATGTTGGTGCAGGAACCTCAAGCCCGGGTTCGTCACGGGGTGGTATGTGTCATTTTAATTTACCTTTGTCTTACAAATTTGGACATAACATTACATAATCCATTCACATTGATCTATATTTATATGGATACTCTAATTCTCTTTTCTTGTAATTTTAAAATAAAAATCACGAATCAGAGTTGGGATTCCATTGTAATACAAATCTCAATTTATGAGTATTTGAAGATATTCCTTCGATTCTTGATATCTTCATTTTAATGTAATCTTAGGGTCATGGCCATTTTATATTCTTCCCCTGGATAGTGCTTGACATTTTTTAGATACATTTAGACAACAATAACACATTTTTACATATGTGCAGAATAGAGAAATATACATCTCATATGCTTTGATATTTTCTTCTTATCATTAAAGGGACATGAAAACCAACATTTAACTTTTATGATTTAGACACAACATGTGATTTTCCAAAACTTTAAAATTTGCTTCTATTATCTACATTGCTTCAGTCTATTGTTATCCTTAGTTGAAAACCATATCTAGGTAGGCTCAGGATCAGCAATGCATTACTGGGAGTAACCTGCTTATTGTTTGATGCACACAATTGCCTATTTTCATTTGTTCAACACATGTCTTCAGATAACAGTAGTACATAGTTGCTTCTTTAAAAAAAACTTTCTAAGACAATGAAGCAAAATGGAAAAAAATAAGTATATTTGAATGTTTTTTTAAATCACAGGCTGGATTTGAATCATGAAAATTAATACAATTACACATTTAGAGTTTCATGTCCCTTTAAGAGAGAAGGATAATTAAAGATTCTTGATGATATCCTTAAATTACATATTTGATTGTAATTGCATGCTCCATCCCATTTATTACATCAACATATGGACTAGACAAATCATTAACAGCGACATTGTCAAATAAAGATATTTTAATATTTAATATCAAAGGGACACTAAACACAAAATTTCTCTTTTGTGATTCAGATAGAGCATGCAATATTAATAAACTTTCTCCTTTACTCCAATAATCAAATTGTCTTCATTCTCTTGCGCCTAGATTTAGAGTTCTGCGTTAGCCGTCAAAACCAGCGTTAAGGGGTCCTAACGCTGCTTTTTACCGCCCGCTGATATTTAGAGTCAGTCAGGAAAGGGTCTAACTCTCACTTTCCAGCCGTGACTTTTCCATACCGCAGATCCCCTTACGCCAATTGCGTATCCTATCTTTTCAATGGGATCTTCCTAACGCCGGTATTTAGAGTCTTGGCTGAAGTGAGCGTTACACCTCTACCGACAAGACTCCAGTTGCAGAAAAAAGTCAGGAGTTAAGAGCTTTATGGGCTAATGCCGGTTTATAAAGCTCTTAACTACTGTGCTCTAAAGTACACTAACACCCATAAACTCCCTATGTACCCCTAAACCGAGGTCCCCCCACATCGCCGCCACTCTAATAAATTTTTTTAACCCCTAATCTGCCGACCGGACACCGCCGCCACCTACATTATCCCTATAAACCCCTAATCTGCTGCCCCTAACACCGCCGACACCTACATAATATTTATTAACCCCTAATCTGCCCCCCCCCAACGTCGCCGCTACCTACCTACACTTATTAACCCCTAATCTGCCGACCGAACCTCGCCGCTACTATAATAAATGTATTAACCCCTAAACCGCCTCACTCCCGCCTCGCAAACCCTATAATAAATAGTATTAACCCCTAATCTGCCCTCCCTAACATCGCCAACACCTAACTTCAAGTATTAACCCCTAATCTGCCGACCGGACCTCGCCGCTACTCTAATAAATGTATTAACCCCTAAAGTTAAATCTAACCCTAACCCTAACACCCCCTAAATTAAATATAATTTTAATCTAACGAAATAAATTATTTCTTATTAAATAAATTAATCCTATTTAAAGCTAAATACTTACCTGTAAAATAAACCCTAATATAGCTACAATATAACGAATAATTATATTGTAGCTATTTTAGGATTTATATTTATTTTACAGGCAACTTTGAATTTATTTTAACTAGGTACAATAGCTATTAAATAGTTATTAACTATTTAATAGCTACCTAGTTAAAATAATTACCAAATTACCTGTAAAATAAATCCTAACCTAAGTTACAATTAAACCTAACACTACACTAGCAATAAATAAATTAAATAAATTAACTACAATTACCTACAATTAAATAAACTAAACTAAATTACAAACCCCCCCCCCACTAAATTACAAAAAAAAAATTACAAGAATTTTAAACTAATTACATCTACTCTAAGCCCCCTAAAAAAATAACAAAGCCCCCCAAAATAAAACAAAATGACCTACCCTATTCTAAAATAAAAAGTTAACAGCTCTATTACCTTACCAGCCCTTAAAAGGGCCTTTTGCGGGGCATGCCCCAAAGAAATCAGCTCTTTTGCCTGAAAAAAAAACATACAATACCCCCCCTAACATTACAACCCACCACCCACATACCCCTAATCTAACCCAAACCCCCCTTAAAAATCCTAACACTAAGCCCCTGAAGATCTCCCTACCTTGTCTTCACCCAGCCGGGTATCACCGATCCGTCCAGAAGAGGGTCCGAAGTCTTCATCCTATCCGGCCAGAAGAGGTCCTCCAGAGGGTCCGAAGTCTTCATCCTATCCAGCCAGAAAAGGTCCTCCAGAGGGTCCGAAGTCTTCATCCAGGCGGCATCTTCTATCTTCTTCCATCCGGAGCGGGTCCATCTTGAAGCAGCCGACGCGGAGCCATCCTTCCTCACTGACGGACTAACGACGAATGAAGGTTCCTTTAAATGACGTCATCCAAGATGGCGTCCCTCGAATTCCGATTGGCTGATAGGATTCTATTAGCCAATCGGAATTAAGGTAGGAAAAATCTGATTGGCTGATTGAATCAGCCAATCAGATTCAAGTTCAATTGGATTGGCTGATCCAATCAGCCAATCAGATTGAGCTCGCATTCTATTGGCTGATCGGAACAGCTATCAGCCAATCAGCCAATCGGATTGAACTTGAATCTGATTGGCTGATTCAATCAGCCAATCAGATTTTTCCTACCTTAATTCCGATTGGCGGATAGAATCCTATCAGCCAATCGGAATTCGAGGGACGCCATCTTGGATGATGTCATTTAAAGGAACCTTCATTCGTCGTTAGTCCGTCGGTGAGGAAGGATGGCTCCGCGTCGGCTGCTTCAAGATGGACCCGCTCTGCTCCGGATGGAAGAAGATAGAAGATGCCGCCTGGATGAAGACTTCCGACCCTCTGGAGGACCTCTTCTGGCCGGATAGGATGAAGATTTCGGACCCTCTGGAGGACCTCTTCTGGCCGGATAGGATGAAGACTTCGGACCCTCTTCTGGACGGATCGGTGATACCCGGCTGGGTGAAGACAAGGTAGGGAGATCTTCAGGGGCTTAGTGTTAGGTTTTTTAAGGGGGGGTTTGGGTTAGATTAGGGGTATGTGGGTGGTGGGTTGTAATGTTAGGGGGGTATTTTAGAATAGGGTAGGGCATTTTTTTATTTTGGGGGGCTTTGTTATTTTTTTAGGGGGCTTAGAGTAGGTGTAATTAGTTTAAAATTCTTGTAATCTTTTTTTTTGTAATTTAGTGTTTTTTTTTGTAATTTAGTTTATTTAATTGTAGGTAATTGTAGTTAATTGATTTAATTTATTTATTGATAGTGTAGTGTTAGGTTTAATTGTAACTTAGGTTAGGATTTATTTTACAGGTAATTTTGTAATTATTTTAACTAGGTAGCTATTAAATAGTTAATAACTATTTAATAGCTATTGTACCTAGTTAAAATAAATACAAAGTTGCCTGTAAAATAAATATAAATCCTAAAATAGCTACAATATAATTATTATGTATATTGTAGCTATATTAGGGTTTATTTTACAGGTACAAGTATTTAGCTTTAAATAGGATTAATTTATTTAATAAGAAATAATTTATTTCGTTAGATTAAAATTATATTTAACTTAGGGGGTTGTTAGGGTTAGACTTAGGTTTAGGGGTTAATACATTTATTAGAGTAGCGGCGAGGTCCGGTAGGCAGATTAGGGGTTAATACTTAAAGTTAGGTGTCGGCGATGTTAGGGAGGGCAGATTAGGGGTTAATGCTATTTATTATAGGGTTTGCGAGGCGGGAGTGAGGCGGTTTAGGGGTTAATACATTTATTATAGTGGCGGCGAGGTCCGGTCGGCAGATTAGGGGTTAATAAGTGTAGGTAAGGTAGCGGCGACATTGGGGGCAGTAGATTAGGGGTTAATAAATATAATGTAGGTGGCAGCGGTGTACGGAGCGGCAGATTAGGGGTAATAATAATATGCAGGGGTCAGCGATAGCGGGGGCGGCAGATTAGGGGTTAATAAGTGTAAGGTTAGGGGTGTTTAGACTCGGGGTTCATGTTAGGGTCTTAGGTGCAGACTTAGGAAGTGTTTCCCCATAGGAAACAATGGGGCTGCGTTAGGAGCTGAATGCTGTTGTTTTGCAGCTCAAACTGCCCCATTGTTTCCTATGGGGTAATCGTGCACAAGCACGTTTTTCAAGCTGGCCACTACCGTAAGCAATGCTGGTATTTAGAGTTGAAGTGGCGGTAAATTATGCTCTACGCTCCCTTTTTGGAGCCTAACGCATACCCTTCAGAGAACTCTAAATACCAGCATTATTTAAAAGGTGCGGGGGGAAAAAAACACGCGTAGCTAACGCACCCCTTTGGCTGCAAAACTCTAAATCTAGCCGTTGGTATCTCTATTTGAAATGCAAGAATGTAAGGTTAGATGCTGGTCCATTTTTGGGGAACAACCTGGGTTGTTCTTGCTGATTGGTGTATACATTCACTGACCAATAAACAAGTGCTTTCCATGGTTCTGAACCCAAATATTGCTTAGCTGCCTTATTTTTCAAAGAAAGAAAGCAAGAGAACGAGGACAAATTGATAATAGGAGTAAATTAGAAATGTGCTTAAAATTGCATGCTCTATCTGAATCACAAAAATAAATATTTGGGTTCAGTGTCCCTTTAATAATAAATATCTTCATTAATCCTTACACTGTTTTGATGAACCAATATTGATATCTAAATAACATATTCACTCTTGGACTTCCTTTATATATATATATATATATATATATATATATATATATATAAAAGCATACTCTAACAGCGCCATGATGCCATATTTTTACAAATATCGTTTTGCATTGTGATCAATATGTGTTGTGTCCTAATACAGATTACTGTACATTGCACAAATGGATCTATGTGCCACATGGCTTAGGTTCGATTTGTCACCAGTTGTTATTCAAAGTGTTGTGTGTGTGTATTATTTTAAAAACATGGATCAATAGTTATATTTAGATATGCCATAGAATCATACGAGAAGAATTGGCTCTCTTGTATAGTAAGAAATCAAACATATGTGAAAGACATAATTTTCTTTACAACCGCCTTGATTAACTCATGCATTTATTGTTAATATTAGTGCTCTATTCTTCACATTTCTAAGTATATTATTTGGAATATTCTATACTAATGTGATTTAGTGATGTCCAAACTGTGTTCACTAATATATTTTAATATCATTAATAGATGTAGTTGTTGTGGCGAGCACAGAGGGATCCAGCACCAATGGTGACCTGCCTTTGTCATTGAAGGTGTATTTTTAATAAATATTATGATCATGATTCTGATGAAGCATTCCATTTGAATAAAACATATAATTTACTCCTCTGATTACATATATATATGTATATATATATATATATATATATATATATATATATATATTATTTTAAGATTAAGATCTCAAAGCTTCTTAGTCTACACCTTTGTGCTTCAGAACATGGCTAGCATATGTTTCTTTTTAGTATAAATTTAGACAGCAATCATCAAGTGATACACACATGAGAACTTTTAAATGTTCCATGTACTCAGCTTTTAAGAATATTTTCTAAATACAGACACTAAAATGTAATTATTACTCATCGATAATTACAAATCTTATTTCATTTGTATGCTCCATCAAAATGATGTAATTCCTAACTTTGGTTCAGTGTCTCTTTAATGCAACATTGATGTGTGTCCTTGAGCAACAGTAACATATGTTAGAATATTGGATTTTAACGTATACACAACATATTATGTTTTACTTAGATTGATGTAACATGTGAGATAGAGGAGGAAGTGGCTCCCTTGGAGTCTGATGGTATGTCAAATATATATAACATGTATCGAACATGTATTATTGTTTAAAAAACATTCTCTTGAAGAAAAAGAAAGTCTACAGCTTTGGCACTTTAAAATTTATTATTCCATTATTTTTACAATACACTACTGCCCCCCTTTCTATATCATGCAGCATGAACATATGTTTTTTTTCCGTAAATTTATGTATGATTTGTCATTAATGACATCATGATGTCACATGCATATTCCATGCAAAACCACAATAATCATCTTCTGATTGTACAGACAGTCATTGCAGACCATACCCTTATGTCATCATTGTTTATAAATTCTAAACCACTTCTAAGTATACATAAAACATAATCATGTTGAAATTCCTTGATTTAATTTCATGATGTATGAGATGTAAATATATTTCAAATATTTTTATGTGTAGACTGTCCATTTCAATCCAACAAACATTAATATTCCACAAAATTAAAGCATGCATTGATGAATGTGTCTATTAATATTGGGATGACATACATTTAATCCTAATGTAAAAGAGAGATTCACAATGTTAATCGGAAAATTGAATCAGATAGAGAAGATTATATTATTAATAGATAATATGAATGGTAGTATCTACTGTGTATATATTCTGAAGAGTAATTGATTGAAGCATCAAGCTTAAAATTAGACCATTAAAGATTACAAAGGCAATCACCGAAATAAATATGTAAATCAGTGTTTACCTGGTTTAAAAGACTAGGTGGAGCGGCCATTTCAATTTCATAATATTACACACTCCCATATTATTGTGTCTTAAAAGAACTTTATTGCATTTCAATCTCAAATGCATGCATGCATACCGAAATATTATCCAAAATATAAATATATTATCAAATCATAAATATTAGCACATAATGTTGCCTTTGATAAATATGATTTTTAATGTATTTATGAAATGTTACGTGAAAAATAACAGTGAACATTCAGAGTTTAAAGTATCAATTAAATCTTCAAAGTAATTATATTTGATTCCAATCAATCAATAACTTAAAACATAGTCATTATTGTGACTTTGTATCAATATTTAACTAATATTTAACTAATGTTGAATCTTTATTTCTTTAAAGATAATAATATTTATTGATATCATATATGTCTATATATATATATGTTTTATATATTTCAGATGGACCTTCCACTTCTGGTCATCAGATGGCTCCAATGGGGCTGTGTTGGCCCTTGTCAACTCCCTCCAAGGACTGTGATGCACTATTTCACCTTGTCAGATGGCTCCAATGGGGCTGTGTTGGCCCTTGTCAACTCCCTCCAAGGACTGTGATGCACTATTTCACCTTATCAGATGGCTCCAATGGGGCTGTGTTGGCCCTTGTCAACTCCCTCCAAGGACAGTGACGCACTATTTCACCTTGTCAGATGGCTCCAATGGGGCTGTGTTGGCCTTTGTTGTCCGTTGTCAACTCCCTCCAAGGACTGTGATGCACTATGGCACCTTGTCAGATGTCTCCAATGGGGCTGTGTTGGCCCTTATCAACTCCCTCCAAGGACTGTGATGCACTATGGCACCTTATCAGATGGCTCCAATGGGGCTGTGTTGACCCTTGTAAACTCCCTCCAAGGACTGTGATGCACTATTTCACCTTGTCAGATGGCTCCAATGGGGCTGTGTTGGCCATTGTCAACTCCCTCCATGGACTGTGATGCACTATGGCACCTTATCAGATGGCTCCAATGGGGCTGTGTTGGCCCTTGTAAACTCCCTCCAAGGACTGTGATGCACTATGGCACCTTTTCAGATGGCTCCAATGGGGCTGTGTTGGCCCTTGTCAACTCCCTCCAAGGACTGTGATGCACTATTTCACCTTGTCAGATGGCTCCAATGGGGCTGTGTTGGCCTTTGTTGACCCTTGTCAACTCCCTCCAAGGACTGTGATGCACTATTTCACCTTGTCAGATGGCTCCAATGGGGCTGTGTTGGCCCTTGTCAACTCCCTCCAAGGACTGTGGTGCACTATGGCACCTTGTCAGATGGCTCCAATGGGGCTGTGTTGGCCCTTGTCAACTCCCTCCAATGACTGTGATGCACTATTTCACCTTGTCAGATGGCTCCAATGGGGCTGTGTTGACCTTTGTTGGCACTTGTCAACTCCCTCCAAGGACTGTGATGCACTATTTCACCTTGTCAGATGGCTCCAATGGGGCTGTGTTGGCCCTTGTCAACTCCCTCCAAGGACTGTAATGCACTATGGCACCTTGTCAGATGTCTCCAATGGGGCTGTATTGGTCTTTGTTGGCCCTTGTCAACTCCCTGCAAGTTCTGTGATGCACTATTTCACCTTGTCAGATGGCTCCAATGGGACTGTGTTGGCCCTTGTCAACTCCCTCTAAGGACTGTGATGCACTATTTCACCTTGTCAGATGGCTCCAATGGGGCTGTGTTGGCCTTTGTTGGCCCTTGTTAACTCCCTCCAAGGACTGTGATGCACTATTTCACCTTGTCAGATGGCTCCAATGGGGCTGTGTTGACCCTTGTCAACTCCCTCCAAGGACTGTGATGCACTATGGCACCTTGTCAGATGGCTCCAATGGGGCTGTGTTGACCCTTGTAAACTCCCTCCAAGGACTGTGATGCAGTATGGCACCTTGTCAGATGGCTCCCTGTGTTGGCCTTTGTTGTCCCTTGTCAGCTCCCTGCAAGGACTGTGATGCACTATTTCACCTTGTCAGATGGCTCCAATGGGGCTGTGTTGGCCATTGTCAACTCCATCCAAGGACCGTGATGCACTATGGCACCTTGTCAGATGGCTCCAATGGGGCTGTGTTGGCCCTTGTAAACTCCCTCCAAGGACTGTGATGCACTATGGCCCCTTGTCAGATGGCTCCAATGGGGCTGTGTTGGCCCTTGTAAACTCCCTCCAAGGACTGTGATGCACTATTTCACCTTGTCAGATGGCTCCAATGGGGCTGATTTATCAATATGACTTTTTGTAATCTTATTTCTTTATGTTTTATGACATCATAATAAAATAAATGTCATTAAGATATTATTTGTCCTCTTTATTGATGTCATTTATTAAAATCTATATTTTATGTGGTTAATCCTTAAAGGGACATGAAACAAAAATATGGTCTTTCATGATTCAGATATATAATAAAATTTTCCAAAAATATAATATATACATCTCTTATTTAATTTGCTTCATTTTCTTGATGTACTTTGCAGAAAAGTTTATCTTTGCAAGATAATGATTAGCAGAGAAGTGAGGTTCTAGATGTTGATTGTTGGTTGTATATATATATATATATATATATATATATATATATATATATATATTTTGGTTGTTGTTGGGTCATCCATGTGTTCATTTCTAAACTAATCGTGAATTGATGCACCTTTAACAAGTGATCCCAAGATTATTAATCTGAGATAATCGATGTAAATTATGAATTTGATGGAAATAGTATCCTCTCTATGAATCCTGAAATTAATTTTTTTTTATTTCATGTCCCTTTAAGTGATGCTGACCACAATTCTTAAGGAATGAATATGCATTTCTAAGGTATTTTTGTCCTTTTTACATCAACATAAGCATATAATATGTTTAAAACAGACTATTTTTGAATGTTGACAGCACATGTATTCCAATTTCACTTATATCTTATTGTAGTAGTCTAACAAATCAATCACTGTGTGTAATGCGTATATTTTAGCTGATTAATATCTTTCTCTTATTATTATTTCTCTTTAATTATCCAACTATGTATTGCTATAGGTAGGCTGACCATATTTCAACTTGAATAAGTGACACATATGATAAATACATGTGTCATTATTCTTATTCCAAATAAATCTTTAAAAATATCTGAAAACATCCCTGACATATGTATTTCTCATGTGTCCCTTTTTAAAGCGTAAAGATGGACACCATAGCTATAGTTAACATATAATGTATAACCAATCCCGATTTTCATAATGTATCTCATAGCATTATTTCTTATTTATGTCTAGCATAAGATTTTTTTTTATTTTTCTTTCCATAAATTCTCAAATTTTCTTCAGTCTCTTTGTATCATTGGTTTAAGGAGCAGCAGGGCACTACTGGTCTCTAAATGAACACATAGGTGAACCAATGACAATCAGTATATATATGTGTAGCCATCAATCAGCAGTTAGAACATCTTTTTTCTGCTCTTGAGATTACCTCTAAACACATTTCATCAAAAGATAACAAGAGAAAGAAGCAAATTTAAATAATATCATTAAATTTGAAAAGGTATTTTAAATTGCAATCTCGCACATAATCGTGTAGCATAAAATGTGGGTTTCATGTCCATTTAAACCCTGATGCTTCCTAAATAGTTAATAATTCTCCGATTCTAATGAAATATATCCTTATTACCAACAATGGATTATATTTCATATATCACAGTATTACATTATCTAGCGTGACATTCATAGATAACAATATAGCACACACTAGTTTTTCAAATATAAATAAGTTTCTTATTGACATGCAAAGCTGTAAAATGAGTCCTTGTATTGGATGCCATTTTTGGGCGATCTCGGATGCGCCTTTGATTGGATGACATTTTTACGCGATCTCGGATGTGCCTTTGATTGGATGACTTTTTACGCGATCTCGGATGCGCCTTTGATTGGATGACGTTTTTTACGCAATCTCGGATGCGCCTTGGATTGGATGAAGTTTTTAAGCAATCTCGGATGCGCCTTGGATTGGATGACGTTTTTACGCAATTTCGGATGCGCCTTGGATTGGATGATGTTTTTACGCAATCTCGGATGCGCCTTGGATTGGATGACGTTTTTGCGCAATCTCGGATGCGCCTTTGATTGGATGGCGTTTTTACGCGATCTCGGATGCGCCTTTGATTGGATGACGTTTTTTACGAGATATTGGATGTGCCTTGGATGACGTTTTAACGCAATCTCGGATGCGCCTTGGATTGGATAACGTTTTTAAGCAATCTTGGATGCGCCTTGGATTGGATGATGTTTTTACGCAATCTCGGATGCGCCTTGGATTGGATGGCGTTTTTACGCAATCTCGGATGCGCCTTGGATTGGATGATGTTTTTATGCAATCTCGGATGCGCCTTGGATGACGTTTTTATGCAATCTCGAATGCGCCATGTTGCCTAAGATGTCAGATGCCAAGGTGTTAAATCCATCTGATTGGATTACGTTGTCCCGCAATATTTGATTTTGCACGTAAACCACATTTGCGAATGAGAAGACAAGTTTAAAACCATGACTTTCTTGGATTATGGATTGTGTCAATACATTGTTGAACCATAGCTGATAAAGAACACAAAAATCTCTTTTGATGGCTGTCTCGTTGAAGAAAGGAATGAAGGCAATATGTTTTTCCTGCATAATATATTTTGAGGCAAGTGCAAACCCATGAATATACTCCATCTTGTTTAATATGTTTGTCAACAATATTTTCATTTTTATAAATAATGATTGTGTTGAATTTTCTCCATATCTAATTCCTAAAGATGCGCTTTTGTATTTGAATAAAGTAATCAATATGCATTGACCTTTATCATATGATAAATATATGAGATGTTATGTCCTGATCTTTTTTCTTAATGTAAATGCTCAGTATTGTGTCATGTATGACTTTCACATTGTTAATCTCCATTCTCCAAATATATTACTGTGAGCATATATTTCTAATGTAACTCTTAAAAGGACATGAAACCATATTCCTTCTAAATGAAATATCTTTCTTAAATAATTCAAACACTATAATGTATTTTTAATAAAATAGACTTTATTTAACACGTCAATAGAAATATGACATACAGGCTTAGTATCCTCTTCAAATATTTTCTTGTTTGAACAAGTACTTGTAGATATACTAACAAGCCCTAAGGTATAGGTATGTGATGATGTGGTCTCCACACACTTGTAAAACACACTCTGCAAACAATCTGCCTGTAAGAACACCACATCATCACATACCTATCCATTACACATTAAATAAATACAAATATATATAAAAAAATTACTTCCTCTTCCTTCCCTCTTCCCACAAGACTGAGGCTCGGGGGGGGGGCAACTGCCCCCTCCGACGAGTTCTCCTAGGAGATGTTTGGGGAAGAGGGGAAGGAGGAGTACTGGGATCACCCGGCTGAGTAGGAGATTGAGGCTGAGGAGGAGATGGAGGAGGGCCAGGAGCAGATGGTCCAGCAGCAGCAGCAGATGGGACAGCAGCAGATGGTGCGTTATGCGCCTCCCAGAGGACCTGCAATATATCCTTAAGAGTATTCAACATCTCTCTTTGGTCTTGGCGAAACTCTCTTTGGTCTTGGCGAATATCATTAATTAATTCCGTCAGGTGGACTCTGCGTTCCGGCTGTTCCCTCCGGGAGGCAAGCATCTCTTCTAGAAAATCTTTTAAGATCTGCAGCTCTGATCTGCATGGGGGGCTGCTGGTGCACGGCAGGCTGCTGGTGCATGAGGGGCTGCTGCAGGGATCTCTTCTGCAGTGGGGGCTTCTTCAGGGGATGATGGTACAGGGATGTCTTCCATGTCTCCCTGAGGTGGCGAGTCATCTGCACCACTCTCATACCTGGGTGAAGGAGGAGCCTGTGGGTGCTGTGCTGCCTCCTCCCCGGGCTCAGACTCTGTATATTGTATAAAGAAAGAAATCGAGATGCAAATGTTCTATTCGAAAGTGTATTAATGAGGCTGCCTTGGTAATTCAATTGTAAGCAAAAGCAATGAATACGATTTCAGCATTTGCAAACCCGTGTTTCTGATATCTATATGGTCAATCTGAATGTCTTTTTGCGTTTGTTTTCAGTCTGATTAAATGAACACCTAATCTGTAGACTAGATACTGGAACTGCTATATTCCTGATACACAGTCGATCTGGGTGTCTTGGGGTGAGCTGACATACCTCTCCAAATTGCCAGCCTGCCTCTACTAGCACATTGGTGTGCTCATCTAAAATGCGAGTATCCATTTGGAAATTCAGCAGAGTGATTGTAATTATAGCCTGGATGATCTGCACATGTAGTGCGTGTCTCCCTAGGTTCTTCCAGTATTCCTGTATAAAGAAATTGCCTTTGATTGTGGGTGAGCTGTCACACCTTTGTAAATCTGCTGCCTACCACTACCAGCACATAAGTGTGCTTCTGGAGTATGTGAGTACGCATTTGGCTTGTTTATGATTTGAAGTTTCACATATTCCTGACGATACTTCACATGCGGCACCCCTCTGTTCTTTTCTATCTTCCATAGTATATCTGGACCTGTCGGTGAGGAGGAGGCAGCCAACATGGATATTTATCTGCTCTCGATTAAAAGAGGACTTTATTTGTTTATATGCATATTCATTAATGCATTGCTATTTATACTAGCATTTTATTGTTATATTCAAAATAATTCTGTGATATACAAAACATAGATACTGGTACTTGCATATCCTTATATACATATATAGTCAATTTGTGATTTCAGTTGAATTAGGATTTGCTATTTCTCTTATATTGTGAATCTGTATTCTTATTAGCACCCCCTCCCTGTGACTAGAGCACACATTTTTTTCTAATATCCATGTTATAACTTAGGTTACTTTCCTGTGGCCAATTAGGGACAGTTATAAAGAGGTCACTAGAGTGTGTAGCCAATAGCTGTGTACAATATAACAGTTTTCTACACTTCCACTTCTAACAGAAAATATTTAAAAGACTATAACAAAATCAATAATTTACAAATTGAAAGACATGAAAAGAATATAGCCATAACAACACCAAGACAATAGTGAGAATTTGGAATGGGATAATTACATTTTTAAGTACAATATTCAACTATTATTAAAGCTATTGTGTTTGCTTCAGGCAGAAGCAACACGAAGGGCTTCCTTAAGAACACAGACAACTTTTTGATGTAATTTTTTTATTTTTAAATCAAGCTTTATTAATCAGAAAAAAGTAAGTGTACAATTAGGCCAGAAAGCATGAAATAAACAAAATACAAGGTTCTATCATTGTTAATATTGAGCAATTTAAGGGTTATGTCCTTGTAAGTGTCTTTTGTTACACCATAAAATAAGTACTGATGTGGGATCTTTTTTTTTTTGGGTCATTACTAAGATCCCAACTGTATTTTCAACGTCCATAAAATTGTGAGGTTTGATCCCTTACAGAGCTTGGTTTTCATTTTTACATTTTTAAAATAGCTTCAAACATCAACTCATAAACGCCTAGATTTAGAGTTCTGCGTTAGCTGTCCAAACCAGCGTTAGGGGGTCCTAACGCTGGTTTTTACCGCCCGCTGGTATTTAGAGTCAGTTGTTTTTAGAGTCAGTTATTAAAGGGTCTAACGCTCACTTTCCAGCCGCGACTTTTCCATACCGCAGATCCCCCTACGCCAATTGCGTATACTATCTTTTCAATGGGATCTTTCTAACGCTGGTATTTAGAGTCTTGGCTGAAGTGAGCGTTAGAAATCTAACGACAAGACTCCAGCCGCAGAAAAAAGCCAGGAGTTAAGAGCTTTCTGGGCTAACGCCGGTTCATAAAGCTCTAAAGTACACTAACACCCATAAACTACCTATGTACCCCTAAACCGAGGCCCCCCCACATCGCCGCCACTCTATTAAATTTTTTTAACCCCTAATCTGCCGACCGCAAACCACCGCAACCTACATTATCCCTATGTACCCCTAATCTGCTGCCCCTAACATCGCCGACCCCTACATAATATTTATTACCCCCTAATCTGCCCCCCCCAACGTTGCCGCCACCTACCTACAATTATTAACCCCTAATCTGCCGACCGGACCTCACCGCTACTATAATAAATGTATTAACCCCTAATCCGCCTCACTCCCGCCTCAAAAACCCTATAATAAATAGTATTAACCCCTAATCTTCCCTCCCTAACATCGCCGACACCTAACTTCAAGTATTAACCCCTAATCTGCCGACCGGACCTCGCCGCTACTCTAATAAATGTATTAACCCCTAAAGCTAAGTCTTACCCTAACCCTAACACCCCCCTAAGTTAAATATAATTTTATTCTAACAAAATAAAATATTTCTTATTAAATAAATTATTCCTATTTAAAGCTAAATACTTACCTGTAAAATAAATCCTAACCTAAGTTACAATTAAACCTAACACTACACTAGGAATAAATTAATTAAATAAACTATCTAAAATTATCTACAATTAAATCAACTAAACTAAATTACAAAAAAAAAACAAACACTAAATTAGAAAAACAAACAAACACTAAATTACAAAAAATAAAAAAAGATTGCAAGAATTTTAAACTAATTACACCTACTCTAAGCCCCCTAAAAAAATAACAAAGCCCCCCAAAATAAAAAAATTCCCTACCCTATTCTAAAATAAAAATTATAAAGCTCTTTTACCTTACCAGCCCTTAAAAGGGCCTTTTGCGGGGCATGCCCCAAATAAAACAGCTCTTTTGCATTTAAATAAACATACAATACCCCCCCAACATTACAACCCACCACCCACATACCCCTAATCTAACCCAAACAACCCTTAAATAAACCTAAAACTAAGCCCCTGAAGATCTCCCTACCTTGTCGGAACAGCCAATAGAATGCGAGCTCAATCTGATTGGCTGATTGGATCAGCCAATCAGATTGAACTTGAATCTGATTGGCTGATTCAATCAGCCAATCAGATTTTTCCTACCTTAATTCCGATTGGCTGATAGAATCCTATCAGCCAATCGGAATTTGAGGGACGCCATCTTGGATGACGTCCCTTCAAGGAACCTTCATTCGTCGTTAGTCCGTCGGTGAAGAAGGATGGCTCCGCGTCGGCTGCTTGAAGATGGTACCGCTCCGCGCCGGATGGAAGAAGATAGAAGATGCCGCTTGGATGAAGATGTCTGCCGGTCCGGATGTCCTCTTCTGCCCGGATAGGATGAAGACTTTGGACCCTCTGGAGGAGCTCTTCTTGCCGGATAGGAGGAAGACTTTGGACCCTCTTCTGGACGGATCAGTGATACCCGGCGTGGTGAAGACAAGGTAGGGAGATCTTCAGGGGCTTAGTGTTAGGTTTATTTAAGGGGGGTTTGGGTTAGATTAGGGGTATGTGGGTGGTGGGTTGTAATGTTGGGGGGGGGTATTGTATGTTTTTACAGGCAAAAGAGCAGAATTCTTTGGGGCATGCCCCGCAAAAGGCCCTTTTAAGGGTTGGTAAGGTAAAAGAGCTTTACAATTTTTATTTTAGAATATAGGGTAGGGCATTTTTTTATTTTGGGGGCTTTGTTATTTTTTTAGGGGGCTTAGAGTAGGTATAATTAGTTTAAAATTCTTGTAATCTTTTTTTATTTTTTGTAATTTAGTGTTTTTTTTTTTAAATTTAGTGTTTTTTTGTAATTTAGTTTAGTTTATATAATTGTAGATAATTGTAGATAGTTTATTTAATTTATTTATTGATAGTGTAGTGTTAGGTTTAATTGTAACTTAGGTTAGGATTTATTTTACAGGTCATTTTGTAATTATTTTAACTAGGTAGCTATTAAATAGTTATTAACTATTTAATAGCTATTGTACCTGGTTAAAATAAATACAAAGTTGCCTGTAAAATAAATATAAATCCTAAAATAGCTACAATATAATTATTATTTATACTGTAGCTATATTAGGGTTTATTTTACAGGTAAGTATTTAGCTTTAAATAGGAATAATTTATTTAATAAGATTTATTTTATTTAGTTAGATTTAAATTATATTTAACTTAGGGGGTGTTAGGGTTAGGGTTAGACTTAGCTTTAGGGGTTAATACATTTATTAGAGTAGCGGTGAGGTCCGGTCGGCAGATTAGGGGTTAATACTTGAAGTTAGGTGTCTGCGATGTTAGGGAGGGCAGATTAGGGGTTAATATTATTTATTGTAGGGTTTTTGAGGCGGGAGTGAGGCGGATTAGGGGTTAATAACTTTATTAGAGTAGCGGTGAGGTCCGGTCGGCAGATTAGGGGTTAATAATTGTAGGTAGGTGGCGGCGACATTAGGGGCGGCAGATTAGGGTTTAATAAATTAAATTAACAAATTAAAGGGTAGACAATTTTTGAGTAAACAGTCCCTTTAAGTATATAAAAAGGTTAACGGTTTGATTAAAAGTGGCGCGCTAACTGTCTACCCTTTAATTTGTTAATTTAATTTATTAACCCCTAATCTGCCGCCACCACCTACCTACAATTATTAACCCCTAATCTGCCGACCGGACCTCACCGCTACTCTAATAAAGTTATTAAACCCTAATCCGCCTCACTCCCGCCTCAAAAACCTTACAATAAATAATATTAACCCCTAATCTGCCCTCCCTAACATCGCCGACACCTAACTTCAAGTATTAACCCCTAATCTGCCGACCGGACCTCGCCGCTACTCTAATACATGTATTAACCCCTAAAGCTTAGTCTAACCCTAACCCTAACACCCCCCTAAGTTAAATGTAATTTAAATCTAACTAAATAAAATAAATCTTATTAAATAAATTATTCCTATTTAAAGCTAAATACTTACCTGTAAAATAAACCCTAATATAGCTACAATATAAATAATAATTATATTGTAGCTATTTTAGGATTTATATTTATTTTACAGGCAACTTTGTATTTATTTTAACCAGGTACAATAGCTATTAAATAGTTAATAACTATTTAATAGCTACCTAGTTAAAATAATTACAAAATTACCTGTAAAATAAATCCTAACCTAAGTTACAATTAAACCTAACACTACACTATCAATAAATAAATTAAATAAACTATCTACAATTATCTACAATTATATCAACTAAACTAAATTACAAAAAAACAAAACACTAAATTTAAAAAAAAAAAAAACACTAAATTAGAAAAAATAAAAAAAGATTACAAGAATTTTAAACTAATTACACCTACTCTAAGCCCCCTAAAAAAATAACAAAGCCCCCAAAATAAAAAAATGCCCTACCCTATATTCTAAAATAAAAATTGTAAAGCTCTTTTACCTTACCAGCCCTTAAAAGGGCCTTTTGCGGGGCATGCCCTAAAGAATTCTGCTCTTTTGCCTGTAAAAAAAACATACAATACCCCCCCCCAACATTACAACCCACCACCCACATACCCCTAATCTAACCCAAACCCCCCTTAAATAAACCTAGCACTAAGCCCCTGAAGATCTCCCTACCTTGTCTTCACCACTCCGGGTATCAGTGATCCGTCCAGAAGAGGGTCCGAAGTCTTCCTCCTATCCCGGCAAGAAGAGCTCCTCCATAGGGTCCAAAGTCTTCATCCTATCCGGGCAGAAGAGGACATCCGGACCGGCAGACATCTTCATCCAAGCGGCATCTTCTATCTTCTTCCATCCAGCGCGGAGCGGTACCATCTTCAAGCAGCCGACGCGGAGCCATCCTTCTTCACCGACGGACTAAAGACGAATGAAGGTTCCTTTAAGGGACGTCATCCAAGATGGCGTCACTCGAATTCCGATTGGCTGATAGGATTCTATCAGCCAATCGGAATTAAGGTAGGAAAAATCTGATTGGCTGATTGAATCAGCCAATCAGATTCAAGTTCAATCCGATTGGCTGATCCAATCAGCCAATCAGATTGAGCTCGCATTCTATTGGCTGTTCCGACAAGGTAGGGAGATCTTCAGGGGCTTAGTGTTAGGTTTATTTAAGGGGTGTTTGGGTTAGATTAGGGGTATGTGGGTGGTGGGTTGTAATGTTGGGGGGGTATTGTATGTTTACTTAAATGCAAAAGAGCTTTTTTCTTTGGGGCATGCCCCGCAAAAGGCCCTTTTAAGGGCTGGTAAGGTAAAAGAACTTTACAATTTTTATTTTAGAATATAGGGTAGGGCATTTTTTTTATTTTGGGGGCTTTGTTATTTTTTTAGGGGGCTTAGAGTAGGTGTAATTAGTTTAAAATTCTTGTAATCTTTTTTTATTTTTTGTAATTTAGTGTTTTTTTTTTAAATTTAGTGTTTTTTTTTGTAATTTAGTTTAGTTGATATAATTGTAGATAATTGTAGATAGTTTATTTAATTTATTTATTGATAGTGTAGTGTTAGGTTTAATTGTAACTTAGGTTAGGATTTATTTTACAGGTCATTTTGTAATTATTTTAACTAGGTAGCTATTAAATAGTTATTAACTATTTAATAGCTATTGTACCTGGTTAAAATAAATACAAAGTTGCCTGTAAAATAAATATAAATCCTAAAATAGCTACAATATAATTATTATTTATATTGTAGCTATATTAGGGTTTATTTTACAGGTAAGTATTTAGCTTTAAATAGGAATAATTTATTTAATAAGATTTATTTTATTTAGTTAGATTTAAATTATATTTAACTTAGGGGGGTGTTAGGGTTAGACTTAGCTTTAGGGGTTAATACATTTATTAGAGTAGCGGTGAGGTCCGGTCGGCAGATTAGGGGTTAATAATTGTAGGTAGGTGGCGGCGACATTGGGGGCGGCAGATTAGGGGTTAATAAATTAAATTAACAAATTAAAGGGTAGACAATTTTTGAGTAAACAGTCCCTTTAAGTATATAAAAAGTTTAACGGCTAGATTAAAAGTGGCGCGCTAACTGTTTTGCGCAAGGGAAAAGGGGTTATCGTGTCTCTTTGCATGCATAGGAAGTAGCGCAGTATTTTGAGTTGAAAGTAATTGCTTTTGCTTAAGCACAATTTAATTTAACGCGCATTGGGATAGCGCAACCCCAGAGCTCTGGTTAACTGTTACATGAGACAAAAAGTTATACAAAACACATCAAACTTACATTTAAAAGTACAGTTACACTCATAATAACACTGTCTAAAACAAATTAATAAAAAAAAATATTGCATAATAAAGTTATAAGGGCTCAAAGTTATGAGGTCTCAGGTAGAAAATAAAGGACTGCCAAGGGCTTTAAAGGGACAGTCTTCACCAGAATATGTATTGTTTTAAAAGATAGATAACCCTTTATTACCCATTCCCTAGTTTTGCATAACCAACACAGTTATAGTTATACACTTTTTACCTCTGTGATTATCTTGTATCTAAGCCTCTGCAAACTGCCCCTCTTTTCAGTTCTTTTGACAGACTTGCATTTTAGCCAATCAGTGCAAGTTCCTAGGAACTACAAGTGCATGAGCACAGTGTTTAATCTATATGAACTAACAAGCTCTAGTGGTGAAAAACTGTCAAAATGCCCTGAGCTAAGAGGTGGCCTTCAAGGGCTTAGAAATTAGAATATGAACCTCCTAGATTTAGCTTTCAACTAAGAATACCAAGAGAACAAAGCAAAATTGGTGATAGAAGTAAATTGGAAAATTGTTTAAAATGACACGCCTTATCTGAATAATTAAAGTTTGTTTTGGACTAGACTGTCCCTTTAACAAAGAGATACATACATATACATGTCTAAATATATATTTATATATAAATATATATTTATATGTATGTACATATGTATTTCTGTATTTCTATGTGTATATATGTATTTACAGTCATATCTATATAATAATTTGGTTTGTAATGTCCGTCACCGTCGGCAGTTGCGCACGCATCCTCAAAGAGAGTGGGGAGAGAGAGCAAAAGAGATGGGTAGAGAGAGCAATGGAGAGGGGGAGAGAGAGCAAAAGAGAGGGGGAGAGAGAGCAAAATAGAGGGGGGAGAGAGAGCAAAAGAGAGGGGGGAGAGAGAGCAAAAGAGAGGGTGGAGAGAGAGAGCAAAAGAGAGGGGGAGAAGGAGAGCATAAGAGAGGGAAGAGAGAGAGCAAAAAAGAGGGGGGAGAGAGAGCAAAAGAGAGGGTGAGAGAGAGAAAAAAAAGATTGGGGAGAGTAAAAGAGAGGGGGAGAGAGAGAAAAAGAGAGGGGGGAGAGAGAGCAAAAGGGGTGGTGAAAGAATCCACCTGAATGGATTCTTTCACCACTGTGCCTTTTTCAGAATCAACCTGGATGGCAGAGTGGTGAAAGAATCCACCTGGATGCAGCTCCTTTCACCACCCTGCCATTTTCGGAATCCAAAAAGTTGTGCTGACTACAACAGTGTTATATTAAATCATAACAAAGTGACTCTTGTGAAAATCTCCTCTTCTGAGGTCCCAACAAATGCGGATATCACAGAGTATGCAGGTTTATAGCCATTTTTTATGTATACACAAGACTCGTATATAACTTATATAGAGGGCTTACCGCTCCGATGTCAGTCAGTAGCTGTATGGGTTGAACACAGGATCACTGTCCCTGGCGTGATTGCGAAAGCAAAACACTTGAATATTTCTCGTTGTCAAGACGCTCACCCTCCGGTGTGAATGCGGTTTCCGGTCCTCTATGCATCCGTCAGGTAAGTACCTGTGACGTAGGCTGTCCTATACTGAAACTGTTGGGGCTCTCCAAAACCCTTATCCAAGTAAAACGAATACCACACAGTTATCACAGTTCAGTATATTCAGGATTAGGAGAGAGAGAAATGATTGTATATTAAAATATTACTTTATTAGATTCATTAAAATAGACCTGGCACATCACATTTGGAGTCTCCACCGCTGACGCGTTTCCTACCTTACTGGCAGTTCATCAGAGCTCTGATGAACTGCCAGTAAGGCAGAAAACGCGTCAGCGGTGGAGACTCCAAATGTGCTGTGCCAGGTCTGTTTTAATGAATCTAATAAAGTAATATTTTAATATACAATCATTTCTCTCTCACCTAATCCTGAATATACTGAACTGTGATAACTGTGTGGTATTCATTTTCGGAATCCACCTGGATGGCAGGGTGGTGAAAGAATCCACCTGGATGCAGTGTAAGCTGCATCCAGGTGAATTCCGAAAATGGCAGGGTGGTTCTGTCACCACAATAGACTGCCCTCTGGGCAGGCTTTCCTGCTAGTATATACATAACATATATACACATATATATAAATGCATTGGAGCCCTTTGCAGTTTAGTAGATGAAGACATGTAAAAGCATATTTATGCAATATTCATATTTAACCAGTATTTAACTATGTTCGTACTGTAAATATTTCACATTCCAATGTTATTCACATAGGGGAATATGTTCTAGGTATTTTTAGATAGATATTCCTATATATATCTGGATATATATATATAAAAATACAATCGTATGCAAAAGTTTAGGCAGCCCTGACCATTTCCATGATTTTCATTTATAAGTAATTGGGTGTTTGGATCAGCAATTTCATTTTGATCTATCAAATACCTGCAGTACAAGCTACCGGCTTTTCCACGCCAGTAAAATGGACTGCCTGGGATTTCAGCACCCGACACAGCTTCTGACTCTGTCTACCACCCTTAATTTCGGGATACAAGGCAACATCCAACCAAACTGGCAACTGGAATTGGAAGTTTCCATCTAAGAGAGCACAGGAACCAAAAGTGTACACCGAAAGTTCTACATTAACAGAAAGTATCAGTGCTGGGAAGTCTTCACATTAAGAGACCCACGTTCAGCTTGATCCATACTTTAGGGGGTGCCAAGCCCATCAGTGACATTGCTACATTCTTACCTCATAGGATTGAGGTTACTGGAAGTAAGTGCACATCTAAAGGGGGAGAGATTGATGAAGATTTACATACAAATTTCATTCTTCCATCTTTTGGGACTGTGCATCGTATTGTGTATTTTATCATATATTAATACAAACATTTTATTTTAGATTTGTTCTTTATGGTATAACTGTCTACAGGTTTACAGTTTCTTTGCCTGCCTTTATTGACCTTGAAATAGAGTGTATTAGCTGTTTTACTTTGCGCCATCCACCATCTTGTTTTATATATATATATATATATATATATATATATATATATATATATATAAATACAATCGTATGCAAAAGTTTAGGCAGCCCTGACCATTTCCATGATTTTCATTTATAAATAATTGGGTGTTTGGATCAGCAATTTCATTTTGATCTATCAAATACCTGAAGGACACAGTAACATTTCAGTAGTGAAATGAGGTTTATTGGATTAAAGTGAAGGTAAAGTTTGCTGTATTACTATGCAAATATCAGCAATACAGCACAAATCAATGGCACTTTCATTCATGAAAATTTAAATTTTTACCTTTATTCGTAGTTTTATCAGGTTTTAGTCGCAATCTAACAAGCTTACGATTCAACCCGTGATATACAGGGAGTGCAGAATTATTAGGCAAGTTGTATTTTTGAGGATTAATTTTATTATTGAACAACAACCATGTTCTCAATGAACCCAAAAAACTCATTAATATCAAAGCTGAATAGTTTTGGAAGTAGTTTTTAGTTTGTTTTTAGTTATAGCTATTTTAGGGGGATATCTGTGTGTGCAGGTGACTATTACTGTGCATAATTATTAGACAACTTAACAAAAAACAAATATATACCCATTTCAATTATTTATTTTTACCAGTGAAACCAATATAACATCTCAACATTCACAAATATACATTTCTGACATTCAAAAACAAAACAAAAACAAATCAGTGACCAATATAGCCACCTTTCTTTGCAAGGACACTCAAAAGCCTGCCATCCATGGATTCTGTCAGTGTTTTGATCTGTTCACCATCAACATTGCATGCAGCAGCAACCACAGCCTCCCAGACACTGTTCAGAGAGGTGTACTGTTTTCCCTCCTTGTAAATCTCACATTTGATGATGGACCACAGGTTCTCAATGGGGTTCAGATCAGGTGAACAAGGAGGCCATGTCATTAGATTTTCTTCTTTTATACCCTTTCTTGCCAGCCACGCTGTGGAGTACTTGGACGCGTGTGATGGAGCATTGTCCTGCATAAAAATCATGTTTTTCTTGAAGGATGCAGACTTCTTCCTGTACCACTGCTTGAAGAAGGTGTCTTCCAGAAACTGGCAGTAGGACTGGGAGTTGAGCTTGACTCCATCCTCAACCCGAAAAGGCCCCACAAGCTCATCTTTGATGATACCAGCCCAAACCAGTACTCCACCTCCACCTTGCTGGTGTCTGAGTCGGACTGGAGCTCTCTGCCCTTTACCAATCCAGCCACGGGCCCATCCATCTGGCCCATCAAGACTCACTCTCATTTCATCAGTCCATAAAACCTTAGAAAAATCAGTCTTGAGATATTTCTTGGCCCAGTCTTGACGTTTCAGCTTGTGTGTCTTGTTCAGTGGTGGTCTTCTTTCAGCCTTTCTTACCTTGGCCATGTCTCTGAGTATTGCACACCTTGTGCTTTTGGGCACTCCAGTGATGTTGCAGCTCTGAAATATGGCCAAACTGGTGGCAAGTGGCATCTTGGCAGCTGCACGCTTGACTTTTCTCAGTTCATGGGCAGTTATTTTGCGCCTTGGTTTTTCCACACGCTTCTTGCGACCCTGTTGACTATTTTGAATGAAACGCTTGATTGTTCGATGATCACGCTTCAGAAGCTTTGCAATTTTAAGAGTGCTGCATCCCTCTGCAAGATATCTCACTATTTTTGACTTTTCTGAGCCTGTCAAGTCCTTCTTTTGACCCATTTTGCCAAAGGAAAGGAAGTTGCCTAATAATTATGCACACCTGATATAGGGTGTTGATGTCATTAGACCACACCCCTTCTCATTACAGAGATGCACATCACCTAATATGCTTAATTGGTAGTAGGCTTTCGAGCCTATACAGCTTGGAGTAAGACAACATGCATAAAGAGGATGATGTGGTCAAAATACTCATTTGCCTAATAATTCTCCACTCCCTGTATTTTTTTTTTTATCCTGCTGGTCACGTTTTCAGAACAGCCAATTGACTTGCTGGCCGTTAGGCGGCCGTCATTTGACGTCACCGTTATCTTCTAAGCTTTGCGCATGCGTAAGATTCCTTCCTCTCCCTGGCGCGGCCCCGTTTAGCGCAAGTTTACTAATAAAACCATCAATACATAGCAAGCTTGTTTATAACAAGCATTAACGCATGCGCATTGTGCACCGTCGTCGAGGATTGCCGCATGCGCACTGGTTATTTTGTCCGGGCACGAGCATTGTAGGCACGCTCTATACAAACAGACAGGAAATGGATCGTGGGCGGAGCTTTAACGGAACGGTAGGGGAGAACCAAATACATTTACTAACGAAATATGTAAGGTTAAAAAAAAAAATAAGTTAGCGATTTATTTTACAAGGTGATAGATTAAATAATCCTTGCAGAAAGTCAAAACTTTACCTTCACTTTAGCAGAAAATGTGCAATATGCATCAAAACGAAATTAGACAGGTGCATAAATGTGGGTACCCCAACAGAAATATTGCATCAATATTTAGTAGAGCCTCCTTTAGCAGAAATAACAGCCTCTAGATGCTTCCTATAGCCTGTAATGAGTGTCTGGATTCTGGATGAAGGTATTTTGGACCATTCCTCCTGGCAAAACATCTCCAGTTCAGTTAGGTTTGATGGTTGCCAAGCATGGACAGCCGCTTCAAATCACCCCACAGATTTTCAATGATATTCAGGTCTGGGGTCTGGGATGGCCATTCCTGAATGTTGTACTTGTTCCTCTGCATAAATACCAGAGTAGATTTTAAGCAGCGTTTTGGGTCGTTGCCTTGTTGAAATATCCAGCCCCGGTGTAACTTCAACTTTGTGACTGATTCCTCAACATTATTCTCAAGTATCTGCCGATATTGAGTGGAGTCCATGCAACCTTCAACTTTAACAAGATTCCCAGTACCGGCACTGGCCACACAGCCCCACAGCATGATGGAACATCCACCAAATTTTACTGTGGGTAGTAAGTGTCTTAGAACGCTGTGTTCTTTTGCCGCCATGCATAACACCCCTTGTTATGACCAAATAACTCAATCTTTGTTTCATCAGTCCATAGCACCTTCTTCCAAAATGAAGCCGACTTGTCCAAATGTGCATTTGCATACCTCAAGCGACTCTGTTTGTGGCGTGCGTGCAGAAAAGGCTTCTTCCACATCACTCTCCCATACAGCTTCTCCTTGTGCAAAGTGCACTGAATTGTTGAACGATACACAGGGACACCATCTGCAGCAAGATAATGTTGTAGGTCTTTGGAGGTGGTCTATGGGCTGTTTTTGACCATTCTCACCATCCATTACCTTTGCCTCTCCAATATTTTACTTGACCTGCCACTTCTGGCCTTAACAAGAACTGTGCCTGTGGTCTTCCATTTCCTCACTATGTTCCTCACAGTGGACACTGACAGCTTAAATCTCTGCGATAGCTTTTTGTAGCCTTCCCCTAAACCATAATGTTGAACAATCTTTGTTTTCAGGTCATTTGAAAGTTGTTTTGAGGCCCCCATGTTGCCACTCTTCAGAGGAGAGTCAAAGAGAACAACAACTTGCAATTGGTAACCTTAAATACCTTTTCTCATGATTGGATGCACCTGTCTATGAAGTTCAAGGCTTAATGGGCTCAACAAACTAATTGTGTGTTCCAATTAATCAGTGCTAGGTAGTTACAGGTATTCAAATCAACAAAATGACAAGGGTGCCCCAATTTTTGCACCTGTCTGATTTTGTTTTGTTGCATATTGCACATTTTCTCTTAATCCAATAAACTTCATTTCACTACTGAAATATTACTGTGTCATTCAGTTATTTGATAGATCAAAATTAAATTGCTAATCCAAACACCCAATTATTTATAAATGAAAATCATGGAAATTGTCAGGGGTGCCTAAACTTTTGCATATGTTGAAAATAATAAGCAATATTTGTAACTGTTTTTTCTGCAGTGCTTTGTGAGGTCTGAATGGGTTAATTTCTATGCGGGCATTGTTAGTCAGGAGAGGCCAGTCTTGCTTAAAGAGGCAATGTTTTATGGTAGCTAGTGTATGTCTGTTTATTTTTCTCCTAAATCTAATCCTTTCCTATCCTTGTATCTGAGCACTCAAGCCCCTTGTTGTCCTGGTAAGCCAGATATATGAACTATGTATACCATAAATTAGTAAGCTTGTAGAATGATATGCTTTTTACACAGCTCTCTTTGTTAACATAAGAGCAGACATTAGTTCATCCCTGACCTTTGCCCTTTTTTGATATACGGTCAGACAGTTAAACCAGCTACTTTGAGGAATAGAACTTAGTGAATGGAATTGTGTCTAAACTGTATTTTTTAATTATGTTATAACCATATTTGGTAAAAACCCTTGCATTTTAGCTAGCCAATCATAAACTGTAATAGCAGATATATGGAGTCCAGGAATGCCCTGTCTCCTGTGTATAAATGTTTGGGAAGGGGACTGACCCCCCAGACAAAACTTTGTATTCATTCTCTCCTCACTGCAGTGTGTTTTTCAATAAATGAAACCTCTTTAACCTGTCGTGGTCTGAAGAGTTATTCAGTCCAGGGTGAATATCACCAACACATGGGGTCACGAACAAGATGGCACAATCTCAGACACCAGTCCAAGTGGCAAAGACTTTCTGCTCCGGGGCACTCAATTAAGACCGGTCTTCTGAATGGTAAGAGCATTTTCTGTTTTTAGTGTAGCAGTAATTGAGTGTCTCTGGGTAAGGGGTCAGAGCTGTTTGGCATTCTGGGTGACGCTATCCTAAGAGGCTCCGTTTATTGATTTATTAATGTTGTGTGTTGTATTGTGTAAATTGTTTTTGTAAAAGTAAAAAACTTGTGACCTAGGAGGGTGTCTATTAAAAGGCAACTGGGATTAGGAGACTTGGTTTACAGTTCTAGCCGCCCCAACCTGACTGCAAGTCCCACCGGACGTTAACCAGTCAGTGTTTGAATACAAGGGGAACTGTGACAAACCTATATCCGAAACTGTGACCTGGCAGACACCCTAAGAGGAAACATAGTTATCTGTTATCTGATTTTTTTTTTTTTTTTTTTTTAATAATTTTTTTATTGAAGTCATAAGCAAATTTAACAGTTGTGACACATCCAACAATAGTGACGTAGATGAAAAGTACAGTGCTATTACCATGATATTGCCAAATCAACAATACACATTATGCCAACATAGTATGCATGCATGAGTTTTAAAAAATAAGACTCAATAAGGAGTAGTAAAAGGGTGGAGAGGCTATAGTTGGTTAATGTTATGAAGAAGCAAGAAGGTTTACTAGGCAATAGAGCTAGATAGAAGGGGTATGTAAATCCCAGTTACTAAAGGTATTAGCAAAGAGTTTGGACTATCAAAGTTAAGACCTCATTTTTATATTTTATATGATATGTAGACTAGAAGTGACCCCACCTTGCAAAAGATAGACGTACCATAAGATATTTATTCAATAAAAATATAGAAGCAAGGGGGGGTTGGTTTTATGGGGGTGAGGGGAGATAGAGTATATTCTCCACATTGTCATGAAGAGCATTTATAATCTAGTAAAAGTAGGATCAATGTGGGTTGGCTTATGTTTGGCCGCTTATGGACCAAATTAGCGGGGAGAGGGATAAGGGAACGCAGCGGGCAAAAGCCGCTCAAAGTGGAGTGGGGAAGGGAATGGGGGGGGGGGGGCGGAGCCAAACAGGACAGGAGGGCAGGTATGAAAAGACTCATTATACGTTATAAGGGTGGGCTTCGCAGGGAGGATCTATTGTTTGAATAACCAATTGTGAGGGGCAGAGCTTTATCAGGTTAGAGTAATTATCTAAATAAGGTGTTCTGTCTATATAAAAAGAAAGTTATAACAAACATGTAGGATATGTAGCGAATAGAGATCTAAAACTTAAGCATGGGGAATAATAGGACTCAGCAGTCTCCCTGCAGCGTCATGTGGAGAGGGGAACATTGGAATATTTGGAAAATAGGGAATCTCTGGATGAGCCCCTCTCCTAGGGGAGTGCCATCTATAGGCGATGCTGGAAAAAGGAATAGGGATATGACCCGCAGGCAGCAAGCACCGGCGGGAAAGGGAGGAGAGAGGCTCAACATAAACAAGTAATATATACTGATAATGTGGACAGAACTATAAAGAGACTAGCGATGGCAGTTTTACAGTTACTAATAATAGTAGTGAATAACATATAGAATAAGAAGAACACACCATTTAGGTGACGATAACAGAAACCCAAACAACTGAGTATATCGGCTCAGTATAAATCTATAGTAGTCTCCTTGGAGTACAATAATGAAGGGAATTATAGCTATACATGTAATCATTATATAACTAAAAAGATAAGGCTATCAGCCGCACTATGAGAAGTTAGGCTGAGTTAACAAGGTTGGACTTAGTATTTTTTATTATTAGAATAGGATAAAAAAGGTTTGCACTATAGTATAAGGGCAATTTTATTACCTATAGCGTTGGTCAGGGCCCTCCTGTATGTATGTATTGGAGCTCCACAAAAAGCAGTAATGCTAACTTTTCTAGTCAGATAACGTTATAGAAATATAGTAAAATAGGAGATTAATATAGCAATGAGCTTTCATTAGCCTCTCTATGACCCAAAAACAGCAGTTTATATACCAGAATGAATCTTAGCACATGGCTCATGAGGGTTTAAATACAGTTAAACACATAATACAACGGTATCATGACCAGCATTAGGGACATATAGAGGACACTATACTAAGATTTACATAGTTAAAGTCCGATCGGACTCTAAGTCTCTGCACTCTGGAGGACTAATAACATTAGTATACGAGGCAAGATAGATATTAGCTAAGGGAGACTAAGATGTCTCAGCTAATGCAAATTAGTTATTGATATGTAGCCAGATCCTTGTTATCATACATCAAATATTCCAAAATACACAAATGTCAGTATTAAATATATATATGTTAAGGAAATATGTCTGACTGGGCTGCTGACTCATTTATATGTGGATTTTTGGACTATGTAGGACTATAGGGAGTAGAACATACTGAAACATTAGGGGAGCACAGGGAGGGCCTCTAAAATTTAAGACTCTAAGTAGTGTGATTTCTAAGAAACATTTAGAATACAGGTAAACAATTATATTGATAGGTAACATATAATTAATAACAGGTGTAAGACATAGATAAAGCATGCGTATTAATTAGGCCCATGAAATATACTTAGGGAACCTAAGGAAAACCTAAAAGTGAACACATAGGTACCAGAAAAAAAAAAAAAAAAAAAAACAGATAGTAGTGCAATAGACTTGAAATTGGGTTTGCAGTAACTGCTCACTGAATGCAATCATGCACTAACTTGCTAACAGCAGGCAGTCTTTCTTGTTAGATGGGGCCATGTATGTTATCAATAGGACATACTGCAGGAAGGGTATCTAAAGAAATAGCTAACATGAGAAAAATACACATAACAGTAACTTTGAAGATATCAGACTGCATAATCAACATTTGTCAGCAAAACTAGGGAGTAGCTTAGAGTGAATGTCAATTACAGGCATATGTTCCTGCAACCTCAACTGCGTGAAATTCAGAAATATTAGCCTATGCCTGCTGGTGTATAAGGGCAAAAGTGTCTAGCTTGCAGTGATATGACCAGGCAATCTTTAAAGGGGCTCTTCAGCCATCTAGCATGCCCCATGGAGATCGGTCCCCAGTGTCTCAAGTGTCCCATATCAGTTAGTAGCAAGTTGTAAAGTTCTGTCAGTAGTGAGCCCTATGTTACGCGGGCTAAATATAGATAAGCTGTAGTCATCTCGGTACATATCTCCCCATCTGATCCTCAGTACTGATGCGGGCCAAGTAACAGCCTACCTCCCGGATCAAAGGGGCCTTTTAGTAGCTTGATGGGGTGTATGATATCTGGTCTGAAAACCCCAGATGAGAATGTGGCCAGAGCGAGCCGTGCAGGGAAGAAGCGGTGGAGTTCTGATTTATCTATGTACTGAAGCCTATGGGTAAATAAATCATGATCCCCCAGGGTAAGAGAGGTAGAGTTGGGGTTGAGGGTTCCTGGGTGATCCTTACCACTGGATCGAGATTTCTGAAGTGCCGGGTGATAAGGCTCCACTATTCGGCTAGTAGTAGGTATGCACCGCAGACCGGTGCTCTTGAGGAGATTTTCCTGCGGATCAAAGCGGACATCCTTCTGACCCACGAGGGTGAGCGCCTCCTTAAAATCAGAGTCTCCTGCCTCCACCTGAATCCTAAGCATGTCAGCGTTGCAAGGTACTTCTGAGCCCAGGTTAGGGGGGAGAGAGAGCTGGGGGTGTAGCCCCGTGGTGAACTGAAAAGGTCTTGCTGCTCTCGGTGTAGCGGTGGTGATGCGGGGTGGGTCAGCTGAATTTGACTGCATCGGGTTATTGTTTGTAGATCCAGGGAGAGTGCTGCTTGAGTCCCAACTGTACTGCCCCTCCTGCGCTCGTTTAGGAGCATGTTGAGTAGGTGATGTGCTGTCCGTCTGGCTTGCCGCGTAGGGGTCGCAGTTAGAGTGGGAAGGAGCGCCATCTTTGTTACGCATCTCCACAATAGTGAGCCTCAAGCTGCAAAACTGATTATCAGCCCTATCGAGCAGATCCTCCAGGAGTGAGACAAAATACATAGGAAGTTCCTCCATCCTAAGGCTAGTGTAGAGAAAATGTATATAGGCACCCAAAACGCCAAAAATCAAAGCTTAGATAAATAAATTTCAGGAGCTCTGTATTAGCACGTCTTGGTGCATCGGTAGTTGGCTCCGCCCCCCTTTATCTGATTATTTGTTTAGGAAAACCTCCTGGATAAGCCCTGATTAGACAGCTTTATTTCTTGTATGAGCACTGATAGTATTCCCAGTGAAGAAAATATTGTTAGTCTTAGTGAAGGGGCTATCCTGCGTAGACGTAAGACTGCAGCAGTCATTTAAGGGCAGACATGTAGTGTAGTGTCGCCAGGTTGGGGTGAAGGTTCCCCTGATACAATACAATTCTTTTTTGCTCTGTTTTGTTGGTTTTGTTGTTCTAGTTTTTTTAGAATTTGTGTTAATTGTAAGTAAAAACCCCAAGTGACATTTAAAAAAAATAGGAAAAAATATATAGGAAAAAGTCAATTTAAAATGAGACATAATTCCTCTAAAGGCTGTTCCACTATTCTTAAATGGCTAAAAAGGTTCCCCAGCAGAATATGAATCAACACCATGGCCCTTTTTGTAATAAGTATCATACTAAATGGTCCCACCTAACTCAAAACAAAGGGTCCAATATATGGCCAGAGGGTGGCTCTTGGAACCTAGATAAAATAAATACCCTAAGTAATGTTTTAACAGAGGTTTCAAAAAAGAACAACCCTACATCAGAAGAGTGGAAAGCATATTTTAAATGGAATACTGAGGCAGTAAAAAGACAGTGTGAGTCGTTAAAGGCTTCGCTAGAGGATAATTATCAAATAGAAATTAAAAAATTAGAATTAAATCTCCCAGTAAGGGAAGAAAAAGAGCAAAAAAAAAAAATAAGAACAAAAATGCAAGGGGTAAAAGAATAAAATGTTTCAAATGTGGAAAAGTGGGACACATGAGAAAAGATTGTTGGTCACTCACTCCAGCAGCACAAAAACACAGACACAAGAGCTGCATGTAAGAGGGAGGGGTATAGGAATACTGACAGGACTGGTAAATGTATGTGTTAGAAAAGTTTGTGTTTGAATGATTAAAAGATTAAGTAATAAATTAAAACTGTGCTTTATATTCCTTAAGTGACATTTTAAGTAGGGTAAGTCATGTTTTAGTGTTTTGTTAATCAGGGAGTACCCACGAACAAAGTAATTGTATATTATAGAATTTTGTGAAAATGGGCATAATTGAGAGGAAATGTATTCCTTTATCAGAATGTAATGCTCATGAAAATGTGTATAAATATTGAAGAGGTGCTGGAGGTATGTAAGGAGATATTAGAAGTTTGTATAGTAGGGTTTTTCCACTTTAGGAGTGAATATTGTTTAAGTTTTAATTAGTGTTCAATGTCTCTGCTGTATGATTTTGTCAGAGCAATAGTGCATAATGTGTAGTTTAAGGTGTTAAGGAAAAATGTTTTTAATTCAGTATATATATTTTTCTTATATGTTATAAGAGACTGACAAGTGATATTTTTAAACAGTTACATTTCTTTTTTGTCAATTCAGCTAGTACATAAACTGCTGTATATGCAAAGTAAGTATTTTCAGCTACAGTAACACCCAACGTTTGTATGAACAAGATAAGAAGAAGACCACGAGGTGCTGATTGTGAAGAAACAACACATGGCCTATAAAAAGAGAGACATTGCTGCAATCTAATGCTGCATGCCACACACTCTTGTATTACTATGTAAAATGACCGGTTGTCATTTTAATTTGTAATGTTTAATTGTACAATTATAACCTTATTAATTTGGAACAGCTGTCTTCACGTTATTTTACTTTAACAATTTGGTGCCGAAACCCGGGAGTTTGAAAGCGATTAAGGACGGAGCCAGGATTGGAACTATGAGGACAGGAGACCACAGGCGCCAAAAAGGTGAGAACCTTTGTTTCTCAAATTGCTCTCCTATCCTCTGATTCCTAAACCCTCTGTCCTGTCGTGAGTACAAACTCCCAAGAACCTGAGACAGTTGTATTTTATGTTTTATGTTTTAATATCTTTTGTTATGAATGTGTGAGTGTAAGAGGTCCTTTACGGCGTGTGAATGTACTGCTCCAAGACGCCCCTCTGCGGAGAAAGCAAGTGGGAGCAGTAGTGTGTTAAGTAAGAGGATTCTACTGTCCTCAGAGACAAATGTTTTCTATTTTCTGTGTTTGTTAAGTAAACGTAAACTGTAACTAAAATGGTCTGTACAGCAGAGGAACAATAGAAGGTTAAAGTGTGGGTAGCTGCAGAATTTCTTACTAGTCAACCTTGGTCTGTCAGTACAAAGTCTCTGGGTACCCCCTATGCTCGGCCTATGGACATCGTTGATTAAGGTCAGCTTCAGTCCATTGCTGCTATTGGGCATAGTGCTATTCCCAGAGAACAAGGGCGAATTCTGATCTTTTTGATCACCTCTTGGCTTTGTTTCTGAAAACCTTGGGCACACTGGTTTGAGTTTGCACGCTCCTATACTGAAGGGCGCATCCCTGAGCTGTAGTAGACTTGTCTCTAATGATGTATAAAACTGTTGATGTAAGTCCCCTAGCATGGTTTGATTTTGATGATATAAGAGGCCAAGTACTTTTAGGATTTGTCTCCCTACTGTTTATTATTTGGGTTTGTTGGAAAATTAGGAGGGATTTATAGTGTGGGATTTATAGTGTGGGCTTTTCCCTGACAGCCACAGTATTGCTAAGAGTCGAGAGAGAAGGGTAAGAGTCCCCTCCATCATAACTGGGTTATGAGAAACGATTCTTAGAAAGGGTGACATGAGGTCAGCCTTAAGCGATGGACGTCCAAAATTTCCTCAATAGCCCACAGGAGGAAATGTATAAAGAATATAGTATGTGGGTCAGCTGGCATCTGCCTGAATGGTGCAAGTTGACTAAGGGAATGGATGTTTGGTTTCCAAAGGGGTAACCTTTGAATTATTCCACTAGCAAAATCTCTATAAAAATAACTGTAGAATCCTATAAGAAACAGCCCAATGTATTTTTTCTGTAGAAGACAAAGTATGTGTGCTGCAGCTGCAGTACTGGGTGGGGGCTTCCAACCCCCCTTCCTCCCTTCCTCCAGCACAGAGCAGAACAATTTTGTTGTTGTTTTTTTAACCCTTTCTTGTCCTAGACTTTATGTGCTGCTAGAAACTTTTTGTTCAACTGAATTAAATGTAATATTATGTATGTTTTGCACACACACATATGCAAGTCTTCCATTAAAAGACATAAGAGTGTATGCTATGTTTGAGGGCATTTAGGGCTTTTACATTTCTGCTTGGTATTTATATGGGTTAACTGGAGTTTTAAAAGGCTAGCACTGCTGTGACTTGCATAAGTGACACTGCAATAGACATACATTGTCCCTTTGTATATTATGGTCCTTCTTTGCAGTAGAATTAATATAAATTACAATATACACAAGATTCTAGTAGTGAATCTTTAAGAGGTCTGATTTGCTAGTTACTTTATTGGTAATTACACTTTTACTACTCTCAAGTATTTTCACTACTGATAAGACCACTAGTACTTACCCCCTTGAAAGTTTTTTGGTTACTAATGGTAGCCCTTGCATTTATAAGGTTAGATATTTGGTTGTGGGTCTGATTGTATGTGGGTACTGGCAATTAGCTGTCTATTGTCATTTGTGACTGCATGCCAAGGCCTTGTGGACTATGTGCCCTAGTCCTGGGGTTTGTGTGCATTTTTTTATAGAGTGTGTAGAATCTGTGTGCCAGTTTGTCAGTGAGTATCTTTGTGAGTAAATACATACATGTTTGTGAGTGTGAATATTTATGTCACAGTGTGTACATGCGTGCTGTATATGTATATGCATATATGTATGTGTATGTATATCTATGTGTATATATGTATAGATGTATGTATGTATGTGTATACTGTGTATATGTACTGTGTATATATATATATATATGTATATATATGTATGTGTATATATATGTATGTGTATGTGTATATATGTATATATATATATATATGTGTATATGTTGTTTCTTTTCTTTGGTTTACCTGATGTGTTCAGCTGACTACCAGTGGTGCCTTGCTGATCCTTTAATAAAGAATATCAAGTGAATAATGATATTTTGCTAATAGACATGAAATGGAAAATTGTTTACAACTGCATGTTCTAAGTAATAAAAGGAAACTGTTGAGTTTTAGTATTGCTGGGGAAAATAATTTGTGCCACGAGTTTTGACTGTAGTATCTTATGTGCCCAATACCACCTCATGGCAAGATGTATATGCCCCAAGGAGAGGTAACCCTGATGACTAAGGTATGGGAAAAATGCTCACTGCCACATTGGTGTCAGGACTGAATAAAGAAATCCATAATAAATTGGTTTCTCAATTGGTTTCTGCCCATTCTGATTGGCGATATAAATCAGTCCCAACACTAATGAGCTTAGCGAGCTCAATACAAAGGAACATAGAAGTATAGAAAAAGAAAACACTAAGGGTAATGCCAGTGTGTGCTCCTGGGAAACCCCAATAGAAACAGTTTAAGGGATAAATGAGGGGGAACCCAAAAAAGGTAAATGTTATAACTGTGGGAGAACATTTGATGGACTGGGCTTCCAGTGCTACCAATCATGTCTGAGAGCAGAGGGGGTGATGCCTTTGTTTGCCTGACCCTCTCTGACATGCAATACCATTTTGTGGAGTGTTTTGTGGACACTGCAACAGACTGCAGCGTTTTCAAAAGAGCTATAGCTGTTATGAAATTAAAGGCACATCAGCGAGCAATAGATCCTATCACTATGGGTAATAATAGGGTAGATGAAGCAGCCAAGAAGGCAGCTCTCATAATACTCTGTGGAGAATTTGACAATGGAGGTCTTAAAAACCCTCCAAAACCAAACAGGTTCCCTAACTCATTGCAAGTGGGAAAATGCTGGTTGCAAACTGGAAAATAAGGTTTGGAAACATGGGGATGTTAGATTATGTGCACCTACAGTGCTATATCCTGTTTTAGCCAGTTTATCTCATCTCCCTTCCCATGTTTCCAAAGGGGGAATGATTGCAAGAATGATTGTTAATAAATATTGGTTTGCACCAGGTTTCTCACAATTTGTAACTGAATGGTGCAAGAAATGCATGATTTGTGCTAAATACAATACAAGAAAATTGACAAAGATGGAGATGAAACACCTTGTAAAACCTGACTACCCATTCCAAAGACTGCAAATAGACTATATTCAGCTGCCCAAATGTGGTGTGTATGAGTATGTTTTGGTGTGTGTAGATATGTTTTCCTCTTGGGTGGAGGCCTGGCCGGTTGCCAAGGCAACAGCAGGTGTAACAGAAAAAACTGATAACTGAAATTGTGTGCAGATATAGTTTACCTGAAACATTAGAATCTGATCAAGGGACTCATTTTACTGGGCAAGTGTTTGCAGAAATGATGAAAGGGTTGCAGATTAATCGTCTGGGAAAGTAGAGAGAGCCAATGGTGTTAATAGCTAAGATCTGTGAGCAGACAAAACTTACTTGGGTACAAGCCTTACCTTTAGCCCTCTTTGCAGTAAGACACACCCCAAAGGCAAAGCATGGCCTTTTGCCATTTGAAATTTTGTTTGGTAGACCACTAATAGGTCTTTTCTTTCCACAAGAATTACATGGGCAGTATGCTTCTCTAACTGATTATGTTGTTCAGCTGCATGAGCAACTGACTAATTTGTATGGAAAAGTTTTCTCTTCATTACCAGATCCAGAACAAATAACTGGAACTCATCACCTGCACCCTGGAGACTGGGTGGTGATAAGAAGATACATGAGGAGACACTTAGAGCCCCGGTTTGACGGCCCATATCAGGTGTTACTGACAACACCCACCTCAGTCAAAGTGGAATGGAAACCAAACTGGATACATGCCTCTCACTGTAAGAAAGTGAACTTCCAGGCCGGTGATAAAAACCTGTGTCAAAAGGGTGAGACCACTGGGGACAAAGTGGGTTAACTAACTGCCAAGATGCATATACTGTCCTGTTTTTTTTCTTTGTCCTTTTCTTTGTGTTTTATACCTCTATACACCAGTGAAGGGTGACAAACTGACAAATTCCATCTGGCTTTTACACCAACAAACCGCCAAGCAACTGAATGCCACAGACTGTAGATGGTTTCAACTATGGCTGGGAAAGATGGTAAGATTATTCCAATGGTCCTTAAACAAGGTATAAGTAAGAATTATTCTCATCTGCAGATAAAGTCTGGATGTGGTTTCCTGCCTGGACAGGTTGGGGAATTGAGCTAGCAAATAGAATTAACAAATATGCTAGTATTATGGATGGGATTATTAATGAGACTACAAGTTTTACACATGAATAAAGTAAAAGAGTTACAACAAAGATCTAGAGATATAGCTAAGGAAGGATGGGATCGATTGGAACCTGGTTTAAAAATATGCTTACAAATCTTTTAAAACCCATAGTGGTAGTGATAGGAGTAATTCTAATGTGCCTAATTGTTTGGAAATTGTTAATGATTTGTGTTTCTCTTTGCAGAAAAAGATGAAGATACGGATTGTTTAGGGTGATGATACAACAGCTACAGAGATGACCGACTGATAACTTAGTTCAGCTACCTGCCTTCCCTGCAGACCCTCCAGTCATTTTAGGAGACAGGTGGAAGATCTCATCTCTGCGAGGGGGTCCCACAATTGCACCTCATCAGCTTTGGGCCTACTACAGGATTTGGACCTAGGCCTGTGAAGGGATGCAGTTCTGGCTGCTGTTGTTATCTGTTTAGATAGAGATTGCATATTTTGTGTTTGCGTGTTACCAATAAAGATGTGTGAATGCTTAGAGGAAATGATAACTATGTAGGCAGATCTGGAATGGAGGCTCAGCATCCCACTGTCTATGCAGCTTATCTGTATACTCAGTGATATACAGTCTGTTTAAGGGGTCATTTCCAGGTAGGAAGGCTGTTAGTTAGTCTAATGAGAAACACAAAGTAATAATGGCGTGATAATAAACGCAAGGTAATAGATAAATACATGTGATAATAAAATTATCAAAAGGGTGAGAAATGTTAAGGAAAAATGTTTTTAATTCAGTATATATATTTTTCTTATATGTTATAAGAGACTGACAAGTGATATTTTTAAACAGTTACATTTCTTTTTTGTCAATTCAGCTAGTACATAAACTGCTGTATATGCAAAGTAAGTATTTTCAGCTACAGTAACACCCAACGTTTGTATGAACAAGATAAGAAGAAGACCACGAGGTGCTGATTGTGAAGAAACAACACATGGCCTATAAAAAGAGAGACATTGCTGCAATCTAATGCTGCATGCCACACACTCTTGTATTACTATGTAAAATGACCGGTTGTCATTTTAATTTGTAATGTTTAATTGTACAATTATAACCTTATTAATTTGGAACAGCTGTCTTCACGTTATTTTACTTTAACAAAGGTAAATGTTGTATTTTGAACGTTTGTGTGTTTAAGGTTTATTGTGTTCCCCACTGAAATTACACAGAATTATTGATGGTAAATGATATGCTGTAAATGTTCTTATATATACATATTGTCTTGTATTGATTTACATAACTGGCCTGCTGCAATAAATATGCAAAGATAATATTTAGTTCAAATAATATTTAGTAGATGAATACAATTAAACCATGTATAATCTTAATAAAGATGTTTGTATATGGATGGTTGTTTAATTTCTTTTACTTAATTTTTCAAGTGGAATAAAATGTTTTAACTACAGAAAAAATGTGACACAGATAAGACTTTGAGCAGTCAGACAGTAAAAACATAGGAGCTGCAGTGTTATAAGAAAAAGGAGGGGGAGAGGGGACTGTTTGAGAAGAATGCAGACTCTGACTGTCAGTTCTTGTTAGACAAAACACATATCCCCTTGTAAATATAGTCAAAAGCTGTAATGATTACTTTAGTTGGGAATAAGGGTATATCATACCACATATTAGAACCTTTGAGTGTAACTGTAGGTCCTGAAATAGAATGACATGTTCCAAAACTGTTCAATAATGTATTTAGGAAATACTTACTGTGTAAACTAGGGAAAGTTTGTGACTAATAAAATTGTCAGGGGGAAAGTTTTATTGAAATTAAAGGGACAGTGTACAGTATTTGACATTTTTATTGTTTAAAAAAATAAAATAATAGATTGTCCCTTTGTTACTCATTCCCCAGTTTTACATGATCAACATGGTTGTATTGATAAACTTTTTTTTACCTCTGTGATTAGTTAGTATCCAAGTCTCTGTAGACTACCCACTTATCTCAGTGCTTTTTGATAAACTTGCAATTTGACCAATTAGTGCTGACTCTTGCGTCACTGAATGTTGTATAGGTAGCACAGTTAAACTAGCAGTGCATTAATTAGCCTTTCATAGCCATACAGTGAAATAAGAGGCGGCCTACAAGTTCTTAGAAATCAGCCTATGAGCCTACCTAGTTTTAGCCTTTAACAAAGAATACCAAGCGAACCAAGCAAATTTGATTTGATTTAAATTTAAAGTTGTTTAGAATAACATGCCCTATCTAAATCATTAAAGTTCAATTTTATTGACCCTTTAAAGAGAAACATAAATGACACTGTATTTTACAATACCCCCTGTGTAAAATGCTGGTGACTATTAGTTTAACATTGCTCAGAAACAGGCTGTAAATATATCTGTGATCATATGCCAGTCACAGGCCCATAGAAGTGGCCATCGTCCTATTCTATAAAAATAAAATACCTGTGTGATCCGCGATCTTAGATCTTTATATTTATTTATATTTCTATTTGGTTACCTTGGTAACCCACCAGAGCGTCGCTCTAACTTACTGGAGATTGGTCAGCCGCGCCCCCTTATCCAACCAATAAGACAACGTTATTTGCTGGACCTATTACTAACGGGCATACGGCATGACGCTATCTCCCTTAGGCCTATAAATGTCTGGATTTCAGCCGGCCGCCCCACCTTTGAAAAAGCCTCCGGCGAAACATGTTAGGGGGAGCGGAGATGTAATGTCCCGCTCCGGTTGTGTTTAGTTGTTTTAACCTGCAGTAACGGTTGTTTGGGCTATTTAATTTAAAAACTTTCATTTGATTTAAAAATAAATTTAATTTAACCTGGTGGTTCTCTAGAATAATCTGAATTCAATAGATATTTCCAATGGCGGTAATATGCCAGGACATTTAGTCACCTAGTAAACGGTGACCATTGAGTACCCCCGGTTTAATACTTAGGCAGCACAGGGTAATACTTTGAATTTTACTACACCATATATAGAATAATAATCAGGCTAACACTATAAGCTACAGCAATAATCAGGCTAACACTATGAGCTAATACACTGACAGTATTCAAGCTCTGTATACACTATATAAGGTAATACCAACCGAACAGTATTTTGTTTCTTCTGAACCAATATCCTAAGCGATTTCATTGAGAACACATATATGACTCTCCCAAGTATAAGATAATTACAATTTAAGGCTAATGGTGACATACTAGAACGAGCAAGCTGCTGTATATTATAGTTATGTATTAAATTTGGTGATTCCAACTACATCATAAATTGTTAGTCAGACTTACCTTCTGATTACTTCCTCAGCAAGGGGTAACTATATAAAAACCCACAATAGTATTGGTATATATAATCAGGGGTATAATTTTTTACACCCCAATAATTATTGATCATACGATTACTTCATGCCAATACCTTACCACTCTCCTAAGTATAACTTGTTGATAACAGATAATGTGGAGGGCGCTGTATTTTGACACCCACTAGGGGGTTACCCCTGCATTACAATCCATATTTAATTTTTAATAAAAAAAAAAAAAAAAAATAATAATAATAATAATTGAATTACTTCTCCGGTGGATTCAAATTGTGCAAACAATATACAAATCTAATCTATGACTACGCTATAAGTAACGGAGTATCTAAGATAAATAATGATATAAATAAATACTCCACATTTACATAAGTGAAACACACTGATTACTACTCCAGTGAGAGTAAAATTGTGCAACAATAAATCAAATTTTATAAATCCAGTGATTACGTTCCAAGTGATTGTGCGTCTATGGTACATAGTGGTATTAACCAATATCTAATAAGCACATAAAAGAAGTCCTTTGATCAATTTACTGGGAAGTTATATACCCACCTGAATAAATTGGTTTATCTTACATTCTAATTATATTGTGTGGCTGTGGTATGACAGATCCTTCTGACATCATTTTGTGATTGCTCAATACAGTAGATTACCCATTATACTGCTTAAACCTTATAATACCTTAGGAGATTATCCTTTATCCATAGCCTTATAGTGTTTGGTCCTGCGACCACTCACTGTTTAATTATTTGGTGTAGTGTCCATACCTGTACCACTGTGTTTCCTGCCCACAACCCTGACACCGCGACTGTGTTTTTAATTATTAGGGTCATATTAGTGTTATATTTGTTTTTAATAACCTAAAAATAAAGGTTAAGTTTTATTAATTCGAACCAGACATTCACACTTTTCATATTCATGCTAGTATTCTCCACAATACATACAAATCGGTTGTTGAGTGCTATGTAAGTACACTTCTTTTCAGTCCTAGACTGAATTCTTTCTTGTATAGTATATCTGTGATGTTGATTTTGGAGACTATGACATACAACTAACATCAATGCTTAAAGGGACAGTACACTGTAAAATTGTTTTTATATGAATGTATTTTCAATGACTTGTTATACCAGCTGCAGAGTATAAAATGTATGAGAAATTGTATTTTTCGGTTTATTTGTCTATATGAAGTAGCTGTTTTTGTGCTTTTAAACCACAGCCTATTACAATGGGTTGAGCCTCAGGTAATATCAGATCTCATTATGTTATCATTTTATGTACACACACTTGCTCCCTTATCTTATATTTGTCTAGAAAACCAGAGCTCAATATTTAGAGAGAACAATGGAAAATAATAATTTTATTACTCAATTATCATTCCCCCCACTGAGAGTGTAATCTCTTCTGTTGGCTGTGTTTACTTAGGCTCTTCAATTGAATATACTCCAGTATAGAATCTTTCAGTATAGGTTGGGATACCACAGGCTAAATCAGCTATTTCAAATGCTAAAATAGGGGTAAAGGAGCTACTTTTAAACAATTTAAAACACTCCAGAAGGTGAAATTAATAATTGGGAACAATTTAAAGGGGAGAAAATGTGTGGGTGAACTGTCCCTTTAAGTCTTTTCATATCCAGGTACTTGCTGCACAGTTAAAGAATGATAATCGTGTAGTGCATGCCATCTCACCTGGTGATCCTTATAATGGTTGAAAGTGTTTCCAGAAAAATAGCTATGGAGCCAAAGTAGAAGGGGCCTGTCTGTGTATTATTTATCACAAATACAGCCACTGAAGTCACAGAAGTTAAATCATGGATCTCACTACAAATTGGTATACCACAGACTGATCCTATCGCTGGCAAGGAAATCCATAAAGACTGAGCCTTTGGGAAGTATCATTCTCTGATAGTGCTTGAATATTTCCCGAATGTTTAAAGCTAATGAACTCATTTTTTATTTTTCATTATAATTTCTGTATGCTGCATTTACACCCTAGTGATGCTCTTACTGGTGTGTAAAGGAATTCTCTGTTTTATAAAGCTTTTAGTAATCACTCAAATGTTAGCAATTACTTTTTATATGATTTATTCATTCTATTACTGTGTAATTGTTATATGTATATCAAACTCACCATGTATCCTTTTATATTTTTGGGTATTCTCATTGTTCCCAGTTATGTCTGCCATACCACCCCATGGGAACAAGACAATGCATTTACTGTTACTGCCACACTGATGGTACAGGTGCCTGTTGGATCTGTGGTTTCATACCACATAGCCATGAGTTTGGTACCTCTGTATTAATGTTCTTTTAGTTAAAAGACTATTAAATTAGGCATTTCAACATTGTATACAATGTTACACTATTGACAATGAAACATTACTATACATTCATTTTTATTTTGCTTTCATTTTTTGTAAAGTACATATAAAAAGTGTACTTGTTAAATTTTCTACCAGCGATGATTGGGTTAATTATTTTAGCTATTGTATCTGGGAGGTTTTGTATATTGCTCCTTCCCCACATTCTCTATTTGTTTTTGTTTTTGTTTATTTTCAGATGGATTATTAGTTTTGCATTCATTTCAATAGCAGTGAGCATTCAAGGTAGTTAGGTGTTAATATAATTGTGCTTAAATACGTATATACTTATGTTTAGCTATTAGATACAGATTACAAAGCAATATAATGTATGTCTGTGGCAACCCCAGTCTCTTAAAGGGACACTAAAAAATTGTTTTTATATTAATCTATTTTAGACTTGTTATACCAGCTGCAGGGTATAAAATGTATGTTGTGTATATGAAGTAGCTGATTTTGTGCTTTTAAACCACATCCTATTACAATCTGTTGAGTTTCAGGTAATGCCTTATCTCATTATGTTAACACTTTGTTTACACACACTTGCTTCCTTATCTTTTAATTATGTGGAAAACCAAAGCTCAATACTTAGAGAGAACAAATGGAAAAATTATAATTTTTTTATTAACTATCCTGCATGATATTAAATTTAGTGTTTTGGATTTTGATTTGACTTTTGGCCTGTCAGGATGGCTGCGTAAATTGGGGGTACAGATACTGCAAGGTTTGCTAATCTTTGTCATACTAATTGTTTTTCTTTCTCTCATAGCAATCTATCTCAAATTAATGCTACACAAGCTCTGTAACCTCGTAAGCCCAGCAACCAGCAGACTGATGCCCTCCTGTGAAGCTCCAGCCTTGCTTGTGCCCCATTGCTATGACCACGGCACCTCTGCACTGCAGTTTGAGATGGAATTCACCTGACTAAATCATATTGCTGTTTGATGCTATTGTCAGAGTTAAACAGCATCAGAGGAGGGACTATTGAAAATAATAAGCAATATTTGTAACTGCAGTGCTTTGTGAGGTCTGAATGGGTTAATTTCTATGCGGGCATTGTTTCTCAGGAGAGGCCAGTCTTGCTTAAAGATTCAATGTTTTATGGTAGCTAGTGTATGTCTGTTTATTTTTCTTCTAAATCTAATCCTTTCCTATCTTTGTATCTGAGCACTCAAGTCCCTTGTTGTCCTGGTAAGCCAGATATATGTGAGTATATGAACTATGTATACCATAAATTAGTAAGCTCGTAGAATGATATGCTTTTTACACAGCTCTCTTTGTTAACATAAGAGCAGACATTAGTTCATCCCTGACCTTTGCCCTTTTTTGATATACGGTCAGACAGTTAAACCAGCTACTTTGAGGAATAGAACTTAGTGAATGGAATTGTGTCTAAACTGTATTTTTTAATTATGTTATAACCATATTTGGTAAAAACCCTTACATTTTAGCTAGCCAATCATAAACTGTATTAGCATAGATATGGAGTCCAGGAATGCTCTGTCTCCTGTGTATAAATGTTTGGGAAGGGGACTGACCCCCCCAGAGAAAACTTTGTATTCATTCTCTCCTCACTGCAGTGTTGTCAGGTTGGCTTTGTTTGTAAACATCTGTTTTGGTATAGCAGGAACAGGTTAACTTTTGTATGGTATTTGTAACACAGATAGACACTGGATGGCCTAAGTGTATAACTCTGTTTATTAATATTGCCCCCAATAACCAGAATCACATATATATATATATATATATATATATTATGTGTAATAAGTTGTAAGGGCATGTGATGGCAGAGACAGCGCAAGTAAATGTACACAGTAGCGTGGAGAGCGGATCCACTAAACTCTATTTGTATACAAGCTTAATGCACAAACAAGATACAAGATAAGACTGCAACGGTATAAGGCAAAAGACAGTATTTCACTGTAAAAGTTCAGTTCATACGACCTGATCCGTGGTGTGAAGAGAGGAGCGGTGAGTGCGGTCGGCAACAGCTGATGACGTCAGCCCGCTCTAGCTGACAGCTGAGTGAGGGAAGGAAGGAGCTGCAGAGCGCAGCACCTGAGAGCGGCAACAAGCTGAATCAGCTGGAGACGGAAGGCTGCTGGATAGAAGGTAGGGATTGGATCCGGATAGTCCAACCACTTGGGGTTAGCAATCAGGCAAGGAGTCTTCTTAGTCAGGAAGTGCAGCATACACTTGGTAGACAGAAATTAACCTAGCAATGATAGGAAGGAAGGGAGGTGCTTAAATAGGGCTAAGCAAGATTGGGAGGTAAAAGCTTAAAGGGACAGAGCAGGTTTGTAACCCTGACAAGCGTGTTTTTCAATAAACGAACACTCTTTAACCTGTCGTGGTCTGAAGAGATATTCAGTCCAGGGTGAATATCACCAACACATACAACTGTATATATATATATATATATATATATATATACTGTATATATATATATATATATATATATATATATATATATATATATATATATATATATATATATTTATAATCCAGTGACCAATGATTAAGCGGATTTCCTCATTTTTTATATTACCTATATTAATAAAGTAGAAAATGTAATTATAATAAAAAGTAGTATTTGGTTATAGTTAAAAAATATGTATTATAAATCAGTATATCTTTTTTTTTGTTTCACTTTAGAAGTGATCATAGGTAAGGAGTGCAGACGTTAAACATACATTTTATATTGTTAAGTCAGGTTACCATAGCAACTAAATTGTTATGGTGTGATTTTTCCAGAAACCTGTTGACAGATGGGAGCATTAACACAATGTTAACTTACATCTACATGAAAATAGCGACTGCGTGCGCAGTGCAAAATATTTAATGGATACCTGGTACTAAAATGGAGCCGTAAACTACTTTCAGCTGTTGGCAACTTTGGTAGCTTATGGCTCTATTTTTTACGGCTCAATGGAAATGAGCCCTTAAGTTAGGGAAAATGCTATACTTTTGGGTATATATTTGTTTGTTTAGTTTTTAAAATAAAGTTACCCAACCTGTTCTATCCCATTGCTGTTGAAACACACATTTTTAAAATCTTACTGTAAATTTAAGGACTACTACAGGGTGGATAAAAATCAATTCTTTTTTAATCAAAAATTAAAAATCAGATTTTTCTAAATATAATGCTTGTTTAGGAAAATCTATCTAAAGATAGCTTCTTTTTAAGATACTTTTTAAAGAGTATTCATCCTGACATATAGATTTGTGTGTGCAGCAAATCATACCAATACCAAAAGAATAGCTAGATAACACTCCAGACCTGCTTCAAACTCTGCCTGACTCATATGGAAAGAAGAAGAAGAAAAAAATGAATATCCGACTTGAACTTAGTCCAGTAATTCAATCCAATAATACCAGGGGATACTGTGTAATATTACTGTGTAATAACATGAACAAAATAAATTAAAGTGAAACTTCAAAAAGTAGCAAAAGTGATGATACCTGGAATCTGGAAGTCCAGTTGTTCGACGTGAGCTCCAAACCACCTGTGATACAATCCCGTAACCCCACCTCTCTTCCTACTCACCAGCATTGTGCAGATCCTGACACTATAGTCACTCGTCTTCGCTGACCTCTCTGCTCCGTTTCGTAACCGCCGTAGTGTTGCTGATACTGCACGCAAGGAGGAGAAAAACAAACACGCTCACTTCCATGGTCAGGCTCTCTAGTCACATGATCGGCTAACGTCACAGCATTCAAAAAGTCGGATCGCTTCTCAGAGTCTCCAATAAGGGCAGTTTAACAGGGGTGTGTTGCTGCTAATCAGGCAATGACAATCATCCAAAAAGAATAACTAGCAGCAACTTCCTTAAAGTAATTGTAAATTTGCCCCAACATTTTCACATATTATGAAAGGTCTTCTCCTAACTAGCATATTGATATGCTTATTTAGCACAATAGTCAACTGTACTTTAATTTAGCAGTGTTTTATTCACGCTACATTACCTCATCTAATGCCTGCCTCTCACTATGATTTTCGTTTAGGCATACTTGACTTGCAGCTGTTGTAGCTAATCGTAGCCTCACCATGCGCCCCATGTTAATCAATTACTGCACGCTCCCATGCTTGGAACTCTGCTTGTAATTTAAAATGCGCATGCGCAACCCTCTTCTCTATTTGCGCAACATAAACAGTGATGCTGTTTAGTGTTAACAGTATGCAGCATCACTATTTATGTTGCGCAACTGGAGATATTTATTCTCCCAATAATTTAATTAATTAATTTCAATGATCTATCTATGCATATCTGATATATAACCAAATCAGTAACGTCCTGATATAACTTGAAAAATAATCTGAAAAGTTATTATTCTAAAAATAAAAAAAAAACATAACAGTGTTCTCCCCAGGACCTGTTTAGTGGGTGCATAACATTACCCAGCTAAAATGTTAGAATATATTAAGCTTAAATGAGCAAATATTAAAAATGTTACATGTTTACAATTTTTAGCATTAAATAAATTTATGTTAAAATATGCATTTTTTGGGCTTTGGATAGCAGAAAAAAAATTACACTGCCTCCACCGACTACTTCTTAATGACATGCGACTACTTCATAATGCGATGCGACTACTTCATAATGCCATGCGACTACTTCATAATGCGATGCGACTACTTCATAATGCCATGCGACTACTTCATTATGCCATGCAGCTACTTCATAATGACATGCAACTACTTCATAATGCCATGCGACTACTTCATAATGCCATGCGACTACTTCATAATGCCAGGCGACTACTTCTTAATGACATGCTGCTACTTCATAATGCTATACGACTACTTCATAATGCCATGCGACTACTTCATAATGCCATGCGACTACTTCATAATGCCATGTGACTACTTCATTATGCCATGCAGCTACTTCATAATGACATGCGACTACTTCATAATGCCATGCGACTACTTCATAATGCCAGGCGACTACTTCTTAATGACATGCTGCTACTTCATAATGCTATACGACTACTTCATAATGCCATGCGACTACTTCATAATGCCATGCGACTACTTCATAATGCCATGTGACTACTTCATTATGCCATGCAGCTACTTCATAATGACATGCGACTACTTCATAATGCTATACGACTACTTCATAATGCCATGCGACTACTTCATAATGCTATACGACTACTTCATAATGCCATGCGACTACTTCATTATGCCATGTGACTTCTTCATAATGCCATGTGACTACTTCATAATGCCATGCAGCTACTTCATAATGACATGCAACTACTTCATAATGACATGCGACTACTTCTTAATGAAATGCTGCTACTTCATAATGCTATACGACTACTTCATAATGCTATACGACTACTTCATAATGCCATGCGACTACTTCATTATGCCATGTGACTTCTTCATAATGCCATGTGACTACTTCATAATGCCATGCAGCTACTTCATAATGACATGCAACTACTTCATAATGCCATGCGACTACTTCATAATGCCATGCGAATACTTCATAATGCCATGTGACTACTTCATTATGCCATGCAGCTACTTCATAATGACATGCGACTACTTCATAATGCTATACGACTACTTCATAATGCCATGCGACTACTTCATAATGCTATATGACTACTTCATAATGCCATGCGACTACTTCATTATGCCATGTGACTTCTTCATAATGCCATGTGACTACTTCATAATGCCATGCAGCTACTTCATAATGACATGCAACTACTTCATAATGACATGCGACTACTTCTTAATGAAATGCTGCTACTTCATAATGCTATACGACTACTTCATAATGCCATGCGACTACTTCATTATGCCATGAGGCTACTTCATAATGCCAGGCGACTACTTCATAATGCTATACGACTACTTCATAATGCCATGCGACTACTTCATTATGCCATGAGGCTACTTCATAATGCCAGGCGACTACTTCATAATGCCATGTGACTACTTCATTATGCCATGCGACTAAGTCATAATGCCATGCGACTACTTCATTATGCCATGTGACTTCTTCATAAAACCATGCGACTACTTCTTAATGCCATGAGACTACTTCTTAATACCATGCAACTACTTCTTAATGCCATGCGACTACTTCATACCGCCATACGGCTACTTCTTAATGCCATGCGACTACTTTATAATGCCAAGCGGCTACTTCATAATGCCATGGGACCACTTTATAATGCCATGTGACTACTTCATAATGCCATGCAGCTACTTCATAATGCCATGTGACTACTTCATAAAGCCATGCGACTACTTCTTAATGTCATGCAGCTACTTCATAATGCCATGCGACTACTTCTTAATGCCATGCAACTACTTAATTATGCCATGCGACTACTTCATTATGCCATGTGGCTACTTCTTAATGCCATGCGACTACTTCATACCGCCATGCGGCTACTTCTTAATGCCATGCAACTACTTCTTAATGCCATGCGACTACTTCATAATGCCACGTGGCTACTTCATAACGGCATGGGACTACTTCATAATGCCATGTGACCACTTCAAAATGCCATGCGGCTACTTCATAATACCATGGGACTACTTCTTAATGCCATGGGACTACTTCATAATGCCATGGGACTACATCTTAATGCCATGTGTCTACTTAATAATACCATGCGGCTACTTCATAACACCATGTGGCTACTTCATAACACCATGTGACTACTTCTTAATGCTATGCGGCTACTTCATAATGCTATGCGACTACTTCATAATGCCATGCAACTACTTCATAATGCCATGCGACTACTTTATAATGCCATGTGACTACTTCATAATGCCATGGGACTACTTCATAATGCCATGCGACTACTTCATACTTCATAATGCCATGGGACTACTTCATAATGCCATGCGGCTACTTCATAACGCCATGCGGCTACTTCATAACGCCATGCGACTACTTCATAACACCAAAGGCAAAGACTAGTGATTTAAATCACTTTGGTTTAAATCAAATCCCCCCTGATCCACTAATGTTACAAACTATTTCTAGCTTTTATTTTTACTTTAACAAACTGATCAGGAGATATTATTGCACATTTCATTATTGTATATAATGTTATACAATCTTATTCCTCTTCCCAGAGTTATTGTTTTTCTTTGTAGACTAGAGGATTATTCATAGTTTTAAAAGTTATTTTAAGTTTTTATTTCTGTTATATTTGATAAAGATAAATAATATTGTGAAAAAGGGAAAAAAAATGTGAAACAGAACTTTTTTTGCTGCCTACTTAGAATAAGACGGGGCTTTAAAGTAACAGTCTACTTCAGAATTGTAATTGTTTAAAAAGATAATCCCTTTATCACCCATTCCCCAGTTTTGTATAACCAACACTGTTATAGTAATAAACTTATTACCTCTGTGATTACCTGGTATCTAAGCCTCTGCAGACTGCCCCCTTATTTAAGTTCGTTTTAAAAACATGCAATTTAGCCAGTCAGTGCTGACTTATAAATAACTCCACAGAAGTGAGCACAATGTTATCTATATGGGCCACATGAACTAGCACTGTATAGCTGTGAAAAACTGTCAAAATGCAGAGGCAGCCTTCAAGGGCTTAGAAATTAGCATATGAACCTACCTAGGTTTAGCTTTTAACAAAGAATACCAAAAGAACAAAACAAATGTGATGATAGATTGCATGCCTTATCTAAATCATGAAAGTTTAATTTTGATTAGAGTGTAGAGTTAAACTAGGGGACTGTATAAAACTATTGCAATAATTTCCTTCCTTATTTTGTGCAACCATTTGGATTGCTGACAAAAGCAATGTTAAATTGTTTTCAGTGCTGATATTTATTCATTCGCCAATTCCTAAAAGCATAAGAGTCTTGGTAGAAATCTTTAGATATCAGTTTAAATGAATTTATTCATGCATTTATTATGTACAAAGTTCATTATTAAGAAACAGAAATTTTTTATAATTTAATAAAAATAATTGTATAATTGAATAATTGCATAAGTCATACAAAGAACTGTAATTAAATAATTGTGTAAGTGAATACAAATGTCCAGTTGATTTCTGAGGTTATTGCCATAGAACTACTGGTAATTATAGAATTACCCACATCCTGAACAGTGAGTCTCAAGCTATAGGAAATGTGAAAATGATTTTTGCTTAAAATTACCTTTATGCTGTAAATTCCTTTCTTTTGAATCCTACCACCATAATTATGTAAAAGAATTAGGAAATAGGCTTATTCTGACTGTGACATGTTGGAATATTATGGTCCATATAACCTGTTTTTTATTTATGTTGTTCAATTCAATACCACACTGTTATTTCAAAAGTGCTTACATTTGTATTGTATTATACTGGAACATATTAACCCAATTTAATTACGCTTTGAATAATTCCTTTTCTTTAACTTAAGATAAATTTCCCTTGCAAGAAGTAGGCACCCAGCTGGTAAATGAAAATCTCAGCTGTATCTGAAATAAAGATGTATTCTGCAAATTCCCTTTAGACTGAGTCCATCTGTTATTAAGAAACAAATGGAAATAAAGCCTTTATACCAGGTGCATCAAATACTTGCTGGATACTGAGTGAACATTACTTATGTTGCCAGGTTACATCTTTAGGGAACAACTTCACAGTTTTTAGAAGTCAAATAAACGACCATCTGCAAATAATTTCTGCTAATTAAAGGGCAGGTTGTGGGAGACGTCTACTATATGGAATTTGGCAACATCTGCTTGGAGATAGATAGGTAGGGTAGATTAAAATATTCTATGATTCTCAAACACTGATGTTAGTCTAGAACAGCATTGGCATTCATATTTTATCATCTGTATTTACCTCTGACCTCCTGGGAAGTACAGTCATTTGGGCAAAATAAAGAGCATTCAAAAGTTTTTCCCTCTACAAGACATAACTGATTTGTTCTTTGCCTCTGAACATCCTGTTGAGTGATGAATTCCTTTTCTTTCCACATGAGGGACTTTTTTTTTTTAGAAATAGAATATTGTACTCTAGGGCCAAATACTTAAGATTCATAATATATGATGCATTATCTTCATGCATATTGTGTTTCTATGTTTTCTTTCTAAATACATTATTGAAATTTTACAGTGTACATAAATGTTATGTATAATTTCTGTCTATTTGACTATAGTAATTACCTAGCCACAGTTACATACAAGCACTTAATTAATAATTATATTATTTACATTATATTATATATTTTCATGCATATTGTGTTTATATGTTTTCATATAAATAAAATGCAGATGTTATTGAAATTCTACAGTGTATAAATGTTTTGTATAATTTTTTTTGGCTATCTGAATTATTAAGCCACAATGAAATACAAGCACTTTATTAATAAGGATATTATAATGATATTATGTACTAGTAAGCACAGAAAGATTAGTGCACAGGGCTTTCTATTAACTAATAATCAGCAGCTGATAACAGCTATTAATAATTATAGTATTTTTATATGCATTGTATGTATCAGCAATAATAAAAAAAAGTGCATTGAAGCTGCATACAAATACAGTGAAAGGAACAGCATGGGACTGTAGCAACCTAAGGGTTAAGGCTAGAATGAGCGAGATAGGAGAACAGGGCTGGGTGTAGAAGCTAGTGCAACATTGTTGCAAGTGTAGGGAGGAGTCCCTGGCCTTACATTAAAAAGAGCTGCACGTAGCTTCCTGTCCCTCTTTTTCCTTGGATCCTGAAGGAGAGACCCCCTTTTTTCTTCGCTTTGGAAATCCTAGGCCTTGTTCAATCCAACATCATGCATCATTCAAGAAGATCTGTCTTGCCTCCAGTACGGTTCCAGGAGCTGCAGTTTGCATCACCTGCAAGGAAAAAGCAAGATAAGCAGATAAGTAACCTTGAAATAGATGATGATAGTGAGGATACTATTGCACCACATTATACACATAGCAAGACAACTACTGCTAATTCCCATGCACCTCTTGGCCTAACTCAGCCACCTCCTGCCACTGACATGAGCAGTGTGTCTGTTCCTGTTAACTCCAGCTTACCTGGCATTGTCCCTGAGTCCCCAGTTAATTGTTAAGTCCTGCTACTACAGGACCTATGGCCAGTCCAGTCATTGGTGGTTTAGGAAATCCAGGGCCTTTAAGGCCACATGGGGAACAAATTGTTGGTTTAGTTACCCTTCCTCCACCTTCTAACCTCTTACCTGCATCTTCTGTCACATCCTTGTTTGCTGCCATCCCTCCAACTGCCGCATCTGCTGTTTCTTATTTTCTGGCGTCCATTACGGATGCTATGGCTCCATCTTCTCTTCTGTCTTCCTACATTACGGTTGGCCAAAACGCGGTACCGGAAGTCGTCGCCGGAAGTCCCGCCCCTTCCGGTGATGTCACAAACCCCCATTCACGGCGCAGCATCTTAACCACGTGGTCGAGTCCTCAGGAGCTCGTAAGAGGTGAGCACCAAGAGAGGACACCAGCAGTGGTAGGATTGGCGCAGTTAGGGCCGGGCAGTCAGCAGGCTTTGGGCACAATCCAGCAGTGGGCACAATCAGCAGGCATCAATGGTAGAGGTGGGCCAGCAGGGGGTGGAGCTATCCAGACGGGTCAATTTGGCCGCAAAAGGGTTTCATGGAAGCCACATTTGAATACTCGTAATAGGGTTGGGACCCCTAACAAGGGGTGCTTACAGGGGCATTGTCCGATCACAAAGGGGGACTCATTCTGCTGCAATCACGGCAAATGCAAGAATTAACAATAAAAGAGCTGACAGTAGCAATAAGAGTAGCTCTTCAATGTCTATAAACCCTAACACGGGTAGTAATGTGAGTGGAAGTGAACTGAGTGTGGCCGGTGATACTGCGAGTATGAATGTTTTTCCTTTGGCGCACGCACATACTAATTCTGGCGCAAATGATAATGTCAATAATGTGGTACAGGGCTGTGTGAATGATTCTTTAGGAAATATCATAAATAGGCAAAATATAAGCAGCATGCATACGTTGCAGGATAATAACACCAGCCAGGTTTTAGGGAACGCATCTCAGTTAGGTCAATATAGTGCTGCTCATTCATCTACTGAATCACAGGTAGGGCATGTTGCTAGTCAGAATGTACCAGTAAATGCAAATCCTCCCATTTCCCGTGTTCGTAGTGCTTGCAAATTGTTTTCTTTTTTGCAGGGTGTGATTCAGCCAGAAGAATCCTTTCCAGCTATGGCCACAGCACCTGAACTGTCTGCAGCACCTAGTACCTCAGCCCAGATGCCTTCTCCTGCGGTGCCTGCTCCCCAGGTCCCAGACGCTTCTCCAGTTCGAGCGGCTTCGGAGTTAGCGAGGCAGGAAACACCTTTGATGGCTGCTGGTGAGTCAAACGTTTTTACACATGTTAGAACTGACTCTGCTGATTCCTCACTGTCCGAATCTGATTCGGATAGTGACACTTCTTTGGGTTTAAAGGGGAAGGGACAAAAACGTATGTATAGCATGGTAAAAAAAATGTGGCGGGAGTTTCAGTAAGGAGCCTTTAGACAGTCTGCCCCTGCCCCGTCCTCACTCCGGTAGTTGATCAGTTAACCCCTGCTAATACCCCTGTGCAGCGTCCCCCCATTAGTGCTATCCCTGAGCGCAAGGTTGTTTTGCACGGGGATACAATCCCCACTTACATGCCGTCACTTCATGCCCATTTGAATGCCAAAACTATTAGGAAAATTCAGCAAAGGAAATATGTAAATGTATTCGAATTATCTCCTGAAGCTTACAAGCAGAAGAGAAAGAGTTCTGATGGCACAGGTCCCAAAAGGTTTAAACGCCCAAAGACATTCAAGGAATGGCTTATTTGCTTTAGAGTCTTTGCCTCGTGTTACTTAGAGACGTACCTCAGTCAGAATCATGCAGTATTAAAATACATGGATTCTATTCACTGGATTCAGAGGAAGTTCAGTGATGGAGCCTGGAGGGATTACGATTCAGAATTCAGGCGTAAGATGGCCTGGAATCCAGTTCTTATATTTGACTGCACAGACACTCATCTGTGGCAACGCCTTTGTCCTCAAAGTTCTCCCTCTTCCTCCAGCCCTGCTCCCTCTCAGTTCTTTCGTAGCCAAAAAGTAAGCATAGAAATGCCTCATGCTGGGCATTCCAAGAAAACAGGTGTGATAAGGGAGGTGCCTGTAGTTTCAGACATACTTGTAAGTTCTGCAGTGACCCCACCCTGGGTTTGATTGCAGGAAAAAAGAGAGTGTGAATAATAGGCCCCAACCCAGAAACACTACTGTCCAGAAAGGCTCCCTCTCCAGTGAGGGTGCACGCCCTTGAACCTTGGCTGCGTCTTTACCCTGACCGTCAGGCTGCTGATTTGCTCTTGGAGGGTTTTTCACGTGGTTTTCAGATCCCTGTATCTTCAAGAATCAGGGGTTCAGATAACTACCGTAACCTGCATTCGGTATACCCTCAGATAGTAAAAGACAAGTTAGTAAAAGAATTGAACCCTATGAACCCTATGATTGGCCCCTTTCCCATCCTCCGTTTGCCAACTTTATTGTGTCACCTTTAGGAGTAGACCCTTAGAAGGAACCAGAAAAATTTTGCCTAATACAGCACCTCTCCTATCCCAAAGGAAGTTCAGTGAATTGATGCAATATGCTATCAATCTTTTGATAGCGAGCTGGAGCTAGTTAAGGGAGCTGGGAGAGGTGCTCTGTTGGCAAAATTGGATATTGAGTCTGCTTTTCGCTTGTTGCCCCTACACCCTTCGATCCCCAGCGAGGTCCACTCAGCCTTTCATCCTTCCGAGGTCGATAAAATGAGCAGTGCCTTTAGACCCTTACGGGTGATTAGCTGTGCTTTACAAGTACCCAATACATACATACATACATACAGCCTTTCCTCTTATGGGATGTAAATTTTATGGTGGTTTCTACATGGATCGCTGCCTTCCTATGGGTTGTGCCATTTCTTGTGCACTATTTGAGAAGTTCAGCACTTTTCTACACTGGGCAGTTGCCCGTATGGTCGACAGGGATCTCGTAACACATTACCTAGACAATTTCTTGATAGTAGGTCAGAAAGGATCGACAAATCGCAAGATCCTTGCACCTGTTTGACGTTTTTAGGTATTGAAATTGATACCATAAACATGGTATGCAGGATTCCTTTAGATAAGGTGCAGGGTATGCTGGAGGCGGTTCAAGCGGCTGTATCCTCTAAATACATTACTTTAAAGCAATTGCAGTCCCTCCTTGGCCTTCTTAACTGTGCCTGCAAAGTTATTCCTATGGGGATGGTTTTTAATCGTAGATTGGAGAGTAAACTTTGTGGAAAAGTTAACCCATTGGAAAAAATTTACATCTCGCGGGGCATGGTAGCTGACCTAAAAGTATGGGTGTCTTTTCTTAAGAACTTCAATGGCACTCTCTTTTGGCGCTCTGCTCCTATCTCTAGCCAGCTTTTACGCCTTTTTACTGATGCGGCTGGGTCTCGGGGTTATGGGGCATATTTTCGGGGGGCGTGGAGTGCGGGCCCCTGGCCTACAGAATGGAAGGATAGAGGGTTAACTCGCAATCTCACGCTCCTCAAACTTTTTCCCATAGTCTTGGCCGTTGAGCTCTGGGGGAAGCAATTTGCAAACAGAACGGTTGTCTTCTGGACGGATAACCTAAGTGCTATGCATGCAGTTAATGGCTTGTCGGCCACCTCGGCCGCAGTTGTTTGCTTGCTATGGCACTTGGTGTTACGCTGTCTAGAACTTAACATTCAGTTTCAGTCACAGCATGTCCCCGGCGTGAATAATGTAATTGCTGATGTGCTATCGAGGGTTGATTGAGTAACATTTAAGTGCCTTGCACCCCATGCCGATAGAGTGGGCTTATCCTGTCCCGGTTTCCTTTGGCAGCTTCTGAACCCTGGATATCCCTGTTCCCTTTCATATGTGCGTCTCTAGCTCCATCCACTTGGCACTCTTACGTGAGGTTGTGGAAGGAATGGGACTTGTTTTGTCAGGACAGGAAGGTGGAAGCGGCTGAGGAATCGCAAGTCACCTTGTATGATCGGCTGGTGAGTCTGTGGAATGACGGTGCCCGCCAGTGCGCCATTCATTCTCGCCTGGCAGCTTTAAGTTTTTTCTACCACACACTTTCCCTGCCCGATCCTACTAACTCTTTCTTTGTGCGCCAAGTGGTAAAGGGCTGGGGTCATTCTCAACTGCAGCAAAAGGATGTTAGGGAGCCCATTACTCACGACCACTTGCAGAAGTTGATTAGTGCTTTGGAAGCCGTATGCTTTTCTCCATATGAAATTCTTTTGTTTCATATGGCTTTTGTACTGGCATATTCCACAGCCCCTCATATAGGTGAGCTAGTGTCGCAGCATGCCAGCAGAGGTGTCCAGCTCCAGCATATCAAAGCATCCCCAGAGTCATTATTGCTTTTTATCCCCCGGTCTAAAACAGATCAACAAGGTAAAAGTCTTTCGATGACCATTCATAAGACAGAGGGCAGCTGTTGTCCTGTGCTATTAGTTAATCAGTTCTTAGGAATCTGCCCCAAGGTTTCAGGTTCTTTCCTCATACATGAGGATGGTACATCGTTATCCTAGTATCAGTTCCGGAGGGTTCTGGCTCGAACGGATCCTCTGGCCGGCCTTGATCCTTCAACAAATGCAGCCCTGTCAGGCACTTCAATTTACTCAATCTAGAGCTTAGGCAGGTGGTGCTCGACCAAATATAAAGGCTATGTTCACCCAATCGTTTAATGTTGTTTGTTACCTTGTTACAGTTACTAACGTTGTTTGTTTTTTCAAGAGTACTCCCAGGCACTAGGCGGATATGGATCGGTGGGCACTCGTACGTGCATTGGGCGTCAATTCATTCCCTATCCCTTCCTGGGGGCCAAATCCTTGGGTTCCCCTCTTCCAGAGCGTCAGTTAGGTGGTTAGGTGAGAGGGGGATGTGTTGGCCTAGATTCCCCTCCCTTTTATCCGAGGCCCTGGTACGTTGGGGTAAACCTCATATTGTCATTTTGCATTTAGGGGGCAATGACTTAGGTTCCCTCCCGGTCCTGCAGCTTATAAAAATTATGCAGGCTGATATTAGCTGGATCAGGACCCGTATTCCCAATGTTATTCTGGGCTGGTCTAATGTTATTCCAAGACTAGAATGGAGGCATATGTCATCCCATAGTGCAGCGTACAGGGTAAGGAAGAAATTTAATTCCACTATCAGTAGAACCGTCACAGAGCAGGGAAGCCAACAAATCAGAATAATAAAGGAGAGATAGGGTTAATTTACAGGATATAATCTTAGATATTTTTATTAGGGATATTCGTAGGTCTCTTGTTCCCTTCCTGTAAGTCAGGTTGTGGTTTATGGTGGCGGCAAGTATATCATCTGAGATGCTATCTTGTGGCGGGAGATAGAGGCCCTGTTAACTCTTGCTTGCCGCCATCTTAGCCTTGTTGGTTTCTATAGTTATGTTTATTAATATTTAATCAAAATTTTAACCTGTGACGGTTTGAAATTTCCCAAAAAGAAGTTGTGGTGTCTTTATTATTTCTAGTTATACCTAATTTAGGGGTTAAGTTTATGTATATGTTATTATTCCCTCTCTGCTGGAAGGCTTTTAATTCCTTAAGACACCGAAAGGAACAGCATGGGACTGTAGCAACCTAAGGGTTAAGGCTAGAATGAGTGAGCGATAGGAGAAGAGAGCTGGGTATAGAAGCTACTGCAACATTGTTGCAAGTGTAGCGAGGAGTCCCTGGCCTTACCTTAAAAAGAGCTGCACGTAGCTTCCTGTCCCTCTTTCTCCTTGGATCCTGAAGCAGAGACCCCCCTTTTTCCCCTCCCTCCCTACCCTGTTCATGGTGGCTTACAATAACATCTATTAGATGCCAATGGCATAGTTATGATTAGTCAATCTAAGCTCAGTAAAACCATAGTGGTAATCTCTCTTTCCCCAATATCTGCATACTCGGTTCGAGCGGTCGTGTATCAGACACCCTTACAGGGGTGGGGATATCTATACACCCTGACTGTCGGAGGTAGTAGCCCTGTTGCGTGGAGAGGGTGAACGGGGGGAGTGATGACCAATCTAAAGAAGGGAGGGGCGGATAGCCTCAGGTGCACATGAGGTGCCCCTCCTTCCCCTTGTGGGTGGGTCACGTGATCTCAGCAACCCCTTAGTAGCATCTCCATTGAGCAGAGGGAACCCTCCCTCTGCTGCAGTTTCCATTTTGGGCCGCTGACCTCCAGTAGCGCTGGGTTAGTTAATTCTTGCTTGCTGCTATCTTAGCCTTGTCAGTTTCTATAATTATGTTTATTAATATTTAACAAAATTTTTTAACCTGTGACGGTTTAAAATTTCCCATAAAGAAGTTGTGGTGTCTTTATTTATTATTTATAGTTATACCTAATTTAGGGGTTAAGTTTATGTATATTTTATTATTCCCTCTCTGCTGGTAATGAGTGGTAAGCCTTTAATCCATTATATAAATTCTTTAAAGGAGCATAAATGAGCATACACTAAGGTACAAATCAGTTCTAAACATGCATACTGAAAAATATAACAATATATACTGATGCAAATATAATTTCAGGTGCAATGTTACAAATACATGCATCCAAAAGGTATGAATAGAGAACTGGATTGGTCTCTATGTCTCTAGAGCCTGGTTTCTCAACAGCTGGGCCGTGGCCCAGTACCGGGCCGTGATAGCCCTGCTGGTGGGCCCCGACCTGTCATGCCCCCACTGCACACTCTTACCCCACTGCACACCAGGGGCAGACTGAGACCAATCAAGGCCCCAGGAAAACTGTCTCACACTGACCCAAATGTATTCAATGTTATGCAAATAAACATGGTAGTCTCCCTGTCCTGCCCCCAACATGCCCCTCAACCTCCAGAGCCAGGACCCCCAACATTAAGGGCCAGAGAAAGGGCCTCCAACCTTCAGGGCCAGACCCCACACTCAATGGCCCTCACAGCGACAGACCCCCGGCAGGACCCTCCACACTCCAGGGCCCCACTAAACCCACACTTAACTGCTTAGTTACTGATAGGGCAACTGAAAACTCCAGCTTAAAGGGACACTGAACCCATTTTCTTTCTTTTGTGATTCAGATAGAGCATGACATTTTAAGCAACTTTCTAATTTACTCCTATTATCAAATGTTCTTCATTCTCTTGTCATCTTTATTTAAAAATCAAGAATGTAAGTTTAAATTCCGACCCATTTTTGGTGAACAACCTGGGTTGTTCTTGCTGATTGGTGGATAAATTCATCCACCAATAAACAAGTTCTGTCCAGGGTCCTAAACCAAAAAATAGCTTAGATGCCTTCTTTTTCAAATAATGATAGCAAGAGAACAAAGAAAAATTGATAATAGGAGTAAATTAGAACGTTGCTTAAAATTGCATGTTCTATCTGAATCACAAAAGAAAGAAATTGGGTTCAGTGTCCCTTTAAGGAACGCACTAGGATCCGTGGAGATGTCATTTGTGGGCCCCCCTACTTGCTGGTCCCTCGGCCCAGGTCCTATTTGTCTGGCTGATATATATATATATATATATATATATATATATGGAAAAAGAAGTAGAATGCAGATGTAACTAGTACAAAAGCAAGCTCCCTGTTTGGAAGTGCGCGACAACTTCAGTATAGTTTGAAATCTAAGTGAATCTGATTTGATACACAAGGTGTTATTTTGAATAATATATATATATATATATATATATATATATATATATATATATATATATATATATAAAACTACCGGGCCCTGGACATGTCCAGCTCAAATTAACCGGGCCTTGAGGTCACTTTGGTTGAGAACCACAGCTCTAGAGTATATGATTCATTGATTGTCTTAAAAAGTTTTTAATATGTTCAATATGTTTAAAATGGATTTTTTTTTCAGATTTGTTAGGAGCAATATGTGTTTAACCTGACTTTTTATATTCTGTTAGAGAATTTTTTTTTTATATGACCACTAGAGGGTGCTAACATTCAGTATGTCAAAGGTGTTTAAAGGAATGGGTGTGGTTTACAGGTATATTTAAGCTGCATGATCTCCAGGTGTAACTATGCATGATTAAGGACTCAGTCCGAAACGTTGCTGTTTGTTGGTCTGGCTGTTCACTGTGCATACTGCACGAATAAATCTGTTGGAAACTACTGGTAGGTGCTGCTTCTTCTTTGTGACTTGATATTGTGTGGAGTACAGTGCAGCATTCCTGAAGCGTGCACACCTTGTTACTTTCAGGTGCTGGATTCTTGGTTTGTTGTGTTATTTATTATTTATAGTTATACCTAATTTAGGGGTTAAGTTTATGTATATTTTATTATTCCCTCTCTGCTGGTAATGAGTGGTAAGCCTTTAATCCATTATATAAATTCTTTAAAGCAGCATAAATGAGCGTACACTAAGGTACAAATCAGTTCTAAACATGCATAATGAAAAATATAACAATATATACTGATGCAAATATAATTTCAGGTGCAATGTTACAAATACATACACTAATGTGCATAAATACACATATACACACCATGATCTACATACTCTCTAAATATTAGCGCATGAAACAAATACAATCCCACAGAAACATGCAGTGCCACAAATACGTAAACACTAGTATATTTGGGCAAGATTACATATGTGGAGTAAGTTTCAGCGCAACTGCTGAAACCCACGTCGCCCGTCAGTTCACCTTCCACATCAGGTGAATCACATAAACTGTGCCGCTAGATGATATACTGCCGTAAGTAGAACAAACTGGCGCGATTCAGAAATGTGCGCAACTCATTTCTGGCGTCGCCAGTAATATATGCCAGTATATCATCTTGCGACGCGTAACAAAAAATAAATAAATGTGGAATTTACACGTAAAAAAAAAAATTAAACAGGCACATCAAAACGCCATTTAAAACCCCTAACCCGCCATCCCCCGCAATCACTAACAAAATGTAATAACCCAAAGTATCTAATTAAACTATTAACCCCTAATATGATAGGGGCTGAGCATCATGGGAAATGTAGTTCCAATACTTCTGGAGGGTCAAGTTTAAGGATGTCTGACATATATGATACTGGGTGAGCACATTAAACAAAATACAAATATTAAGGGTGTTCTGTCCTCTGTTTACTTACGCTTAGCATTACCCATCCACTTGTAATGGCTGATTATTTATTTATTTATGGGCAAATTTATGGGCAAATTTACCCCTTTACGGATGCCTGTTAAAATATCACTTCACTTGAAATCTAGCCCACAAACGGATTGCCATAATTGGCAACATAAACCCTTTTCGTGGAATGGTCGTATTCAGGCTTTCAAAATGACTTGCTAAGAATACTTTACATTTTACAGACAGTCCAAATAACTCTTCCCACCTCATATTTACAACATCTACAATCTACTCTCAATTGCTTAATTTGGGGGAATCTGATGCCTAGAATAGCCAGGGCCACATTGTATCACCCACAGGACAGGGGAGGTTTGAGTGCTCCTCTTATATACAAGTATTTTCAATTTACAGTGCTACAGAGAGTGCTAGAATGGCTCACCAAAGCAAATGTCAAAGCCTGGGTTCTATAGATTCTCAGATCCTTAGGTCACCGTCATTGGGACCACTTTGCTGGCTATCAGCTATGCAATGCCCGGGAATAGCTAGATCATCCATGCTTTACCATCATATATTTTCTATATGGGACAATATTATCAAAAATTATAAATGATCTCCACTATCACCTGCATTAGTGATGATCCGTGATCTCCACTATCACCTGCATTAGTGATGATCCGTGATCTCCACTATCACCTGCATTAGTGATGATCCGTGATCTCCACTATCACCTGCATTAGTGATGATGCGTGATCTCCACTATCACCTGCATTAGTGATGATCCGTGATCTCCACTATCACCTGCATTAGTCTGGGGTTTTCCTTAAGATTTCCCATATAATAATCTTAGGTAGAGGCAGCAGAGATAGTTCACTGGGGTGGCATAAAAGGGGAGTTTGGGCATTTAAAAAAAGGTCTACTACAGACTAGAGAGTGTCTGTTAACCCTTGCACCCATTGAATTAAGTCACAGGCTTGTCTGGAGTGGCTAGACTGTGAGAAACTAATTAAGGTGGAAAGGGTATGTTAACCCTTTCTGTGCCAAACACGTGTCTGGTGCAGGGTTAGTTAGCTCTGTATGTCACATACATGTTTAATCCTTTAGAAGGATTAAAGGGGCCTTTTATTTTTACACTAGAATGCCCCTTAACAAAACTTATAAACATATTACCCTTTAATTCTTGTAGCCCCAACAAATACATTTATAGTACCCATTTGTTTGAACGTCTTCTTAAGGAGATCTTTAATCTAAAAATCAAATGGCTGCATCAGCAGTGTGATGTGAGAGAAATTGAAAAAATGTATGACGTGGCATGAATATACAAAAGTTCTGTGAATAATAGTTTCTTTTATGGCTGCATGATTTGAAATCAATTCTGAAATAAAAAGAGATAGAATTATATTGATTTTCGAAAGAAAAGTAAGATTATAAAAATTAATATTGGCAGGCTTTTTTGCAAAAGCCAACCTAATTCTAAAAACAATAAGAAATATGGATTGCTGGGACCTTCAAGCATGAATGCTCTATGCCAGGCCTGCTACATAAAAAACACACATTCTTATGGTACTATTGTTACATTATTTACTACTGGTGCACAGAACTATGCTCGTAGTCTATCACACCCACAGTGATGCTTATCACTCCCACTCTCCTTTTAACCATGTCTTCGGGTACGTTTGTTGTCATATGATTTGATGTTTTCATAGATGCACATTGTTAGGTTATGCTGTCTAAGCTACAAGCTTGTGGTTTATTACACCTCTAGTGACGTTTCTTATTATCCTCCTCTTTTTTTCTATCAATCATGCCTTCAGGTACACTTTGTTGTCACACGATTCAGCACTTTCAGTCACATACTATTGAAAGTTGACTATATTGTTTCCTCACACACATTGGCTATAGGCCTATCACATGCAGTGGCGTCAATCTCCTCCTCTTCACACGCCTCTTCTGATGACAACTAATAGTTTCCATTCATAGACGGAACAAATGATTGTATTACTACGGACACATAATCGTCATTTGCTAGTCAAATAGACAGGTAAGAGAGAGTATTATATGAACTAGACTCGTTTTCTATAATGATAATATAACATATTTTAAAGCGTATGAGCACTGATGATCATTTGCAACACTGGATATATACCATTTTGTTTATGTTTATCTGTATGTATACACTTCTTTTTATACATATATTTGTTCTATATTTACAAAACTTTTTAGGCTTAATGTATGGAGGCAAATAAAGCAATGAAATATACACAGTAAACAAAGGTTTAAGTTGCTGGGAACTTACCTCTGTGAGGGCGGTTCCCAGGTGTATGCACTTTTTGCCCTATTGATTGGTAAGGCTTGTGTATTTAAAGGCCATTAACAGTTTGTACTATTTGCCTGATGAAACAGTGTTCTGAAGCACTGAGAAACGCGTTCCAATTGTTTAAGAAGGGCTGCTAGCTTACCGTACCTTATGATTCCTGTTTTTATCTGTCTGTTTTTAAAATAAATTATATTTTATATTGGAACCTTGCCTGCTTACCATTTACCAATCACTCCCACTGGGAGCAATCAATCGTGGATACTTCCAATCTCTGAGTCCCTGGTGATCCAGAGCTCTAGTGTTCCTGCTTTCCTGTTTCTTTCCCGGGGAGATCAGTGAGCTGGGTTGCTGTAAAATATCCAGCCTGTGTCTAATAGCACTGTCTGAGTGCTCTACGAAAATGTGACTACCCTGGATCGGGGATCCTAGGTTGATTAATCTGTTCCATACTTGTACACACAAGTGCCTCTCCTTTTTCCTCATTTTTCAGTGGCAACATGTGCAGCAGGAGAGGGTTGCTTGTACACACAAGCTACACATCATTTTCAAAATTGTGACTTATTGTCATCAAAAATTGACTCAAGTGGGTGGTTATGTCTAGATTAAAAGAACAATATTTCATGGGGGGGCATTTGGTTGCTTTTCCCCCTTCTAGACACTCATGTAGGTGAAGTGACGAGGGGGACAGGACAATTGGAAGCTTTGATATTTATCTGAAAAGATAATTACAGTATTTCTCCTTACAAAATAATTTATCTGTGAATGTTTTTGAGATTTTTAGAAATTGAAAATATGTGATAAGAGTTTCTAGTTAGGCTGTACTTGTTATCATTTTCAATAACTCTATTTAAAATAAGTTTTTCTCTCTTTCTTACAAAAATATAGCTAAAACAGCTTGGTGACCCTGGACTTTTATTTTTGTATACCAATCTCTTTTTCCACACTCCAGCAGAAACAGTTGATGCACGAAATTGCTTCTGACAGCATATTTATTGGTTTGCAACCTCAGCAACCCTAATTATGGGTCATTGATAGCATGCCCTAAATTGGTACTAATCCATCTAGTCTAGACTAATTTATGGCAAAACATTGCATTTAATGCAACATGCAAGTTTATAAAGAAAAGGAAATTTAAGAACACAAAATAACAGGCTAATAACCCACAGTTGAGTTTTGTTCCATAATTTTTTGAAGAACTGAATTTTAAGGATCGTGTTAAAGTCTGTCCATATTAGGGCCCAGCGACTGATAAGTGACTTTAATAACACAATATAAATGATCTTATTGCTTAACTTTTTGCCGTTTCCTGGAAAATCTTCATGTTTATTGGAGCTCCGGATTGATAACCTCTTCCTGCTAAAACCAGCAACAAAGGGATCATACTCTGGAGAGTTACATCTAATCTTGAAGCTGCTTGTAGCCTTACCCGGTATCCCTGATCGTTCCGGTCACGAAGCTCGGCCATGCCCACTGGCGATCTACACACTGCTTCAGTAGCATACAGAGTTTCTCAGCATGCACACAGCACCTCGCAGCAGCGTCTCTGTGAGTAATCCACATTAGCACTCCGGAGCTTCCCTGCTCACGCAATCTGTCTGCCCCAACTGCACCGGTAGTGAATATTAAGTGCTGCTGTTCTCTGCTCCTATACTAACCAGGTACTTTTTATATCATGTAACAGTGTGAGATAAAGCTGTATCATTACTACTCCCGTGCTTGCAAAATTGTTTCAACTGTTTACATGTAAACTGACTTGCTGCTGCTTAGTATATTCTACTGAACTGTTCACCACAGCATTCCTTCATATCATAAGAACATAACAGAGGTATTATAGGTTTTCACTCATTAATCAGATACCTTGTAACAATTCTAAAATACTGTTGCAAGCTAAGAACATTCACCTCATCAACTTCACTGTGGAAAATCTGAGTTATTCACTTCCTGTTCCTCAGTTACTTAAGTGATACATACCACCTCATATATGGTCTGCAGCTGCGAATCCAGTTCACATAAAACTTGTCAATATGAGTTACGCACTCTCACAAAAGCGATTACCAAATCGTAATCTAAAGGGGTAGTCTAGGAGGAATCAGAAAGTCAGGATACTACACGAGCTAAGCATTTAATAAATTCCCAAGGCAACATATTGGTCAAAAACTAGCAAGGGTCAAAGTTCAGAGAAAACTGCAGTGAAAAATCAAGCACAACCAGAAGACAAAGCCAATACTTTTGCAAAGATGGAGTCAACTCTGAAAACTTTAAAGGCAAAAAGGCTCCAAACTGTGTCAGAAATTACAAAAAATGATGCGGACAAAATGTGAAGAACACTGATGCGTAAACAAGTGACAAAAAAAGCACACAACATGCTGAAACAAATTAAGATTGTTCCCAGTGCTGGTGCTTTTTTGTTGGAATTCCTTTTTATCTGATGTTTATCTTGTGATATCAGTCTGAGATAGATAAGGGATATTCATTTCCCCCCACTGTGCTTTAATGGGATGTGGAGGTCAAAATTAAATAACTTTAATTCAGAAAGAGCATACAATTAAAAAAAAAAAAACTTTGTATTTTACTTTTATTATCAAATTTTCCTCATTCTCTTGGTTTGTTAAATCTTCCCTTCGATGAGATCATTCTGAAGTAAGCTCAGGAGCGTGAACAGCACTATATATTGCAACAATATTTATAGCAATTTTATACATTTAGTGCTCGCTCATGCATGCTAGTCCTACCTTAGTATGTTCTCATGGAAAGGATCATTAAATCAAACTAAAAGAAAGAGGTCATTTTGATAATAGAAATAAATTAAAACATTTTATTTTAATTGCAGTCTCTGATTCTTTCACGTTTTATTGTGATTTTCATGTGCTGTTAATTATTTGCAAATTAATTGTAACTCATCATTTTTTCTGCAATAAAATAAGATAATGTTATCATATTTTTATTATGAAATAAAACAATGTTATTACTTTTTTTGTGTTTAGCATTTTCCAACCTAGATGAAGTCTACAAATGAGATGTAATTCAGGATATTTTGTAACTGTAATAATTCTTGTTACAAAATAATGAGTATAATTGATAACATAGAATGTAATAGTGATTTTGTTTGAAACATTAATTGTCATACTCTTGTTATTGTTAATCGTTGTGACTCTATTTAAAAAAAAAAAATGCTTACCTTACAAAATATGTTTTATTTGTGATTAAATGGCGCATTTTATAACATATTTTAACAAATATTTTGTTCAGATCATAAAAGGTTTCCGCTACACTTAGAAAGAACTTTAAGAATCTTTTATCAGATGTGTTTATGAGGGCGTAGCAACGCTTAGCATCAAGCATTTAGTGCACAGGCAATGAACTGTGACTGCATCTCCATACTGAGAGGCACATTAAAATAGGTTCTGCATGATCTGCACTTTCATGACCTTATCTGTGAAGCTTTCATTCTGCTTTGCAGTCTATAAAGGTATACTCATAAACATAAGAATGAGATGTTCAGCATAAACAGTCATCAATAGATTTTATTCAGAACAGCTGAAGACAATTTAATGTTTAACAAGATTTTCTGATAGCATTTTGCATGTCAAATGGATATATTGGATGTCCATTTCGGAATATCTATTTATTTGAATCTATTCAATTATTTTTATTTTTTAGTGTTGAATATATTTCAGAGTATTTACACCTGCAGTATTAAAAGACATGGAAGTCAAAATAAACCTTTCATGATCCAGCCAGAATGGTTAACAATATCCTTGGGAGTTTGAAGCAAGCTGGAATCCAAATGCAGGAAAGCCAGGGGATCCTATGTAGTGTACTCTAAAAGCCAAGGGTCACAATCCATGAATCAGTTCAAAAAGCTTGAAGCCAAGGGAAAGGCAGATGATGATTCCAGAATGTATAGCCAGAGGTCTAAGCCAGGAGACCAGGAGGTCTAAGCAAACTACCAGGGGTTTAACCAGTAAGCAGAGTCTGTAAGGATAGCCAAGGGTCAGGGAACTAGAAGACAACAGGTAAAACAGGTAAAAGGCAGGTAACTGGTACATACGGGTAACTGGGAGCGAGAGACTAGGACTTAGGACAATCAGACTTTCCAAGCACAAACTAAGACTAGGCAGGGAGATTTATAGCATCAGGAGTGACGTTACTGCATACATACTGAGTAATCGTGCAAAGGATAACCCCCCAATTAGAGTTATGAAAGACCCAGTGGAGTCGTGCTCACAAATCAAACTAGCTCAGAGAGTCAGGTACAGGGGCAGAACTACTATTGGTGCAGCAGGTGCAGTTGCATCAGGGCCCAAGTGCAGGGTGGACCCATAACAGCCAGTCTATGCACAAGCGTGTTCAGAATGTGTACAATCTTAATGCAGGAGAGCCTTTTATTAGTGCACGTTGCAGGTTTGTCAGTCCATTCATCCATACCCCAAATCATTATACAGAGCAGCATTTATACTATTGCTATTACTTACTACTGAGCAAAAAATGTTTGCTCCAGGGCCCCCTATTAAGTTGGTCCGCTACTGGTCAGGTATATCATGGCTGCCCAATGACTAGAGACTCTGAGCGAAGTTAGCATGACTACTCTTCTACATGCTAAACTGTGAGTTAGTATACTCTTCTAACATGAGCTACACAGATCAGGGTTAGGGCATTAAAATAGGTCCCACAGGGGTCTACATTCTATATTTAAAATGCACTTTGCCAACTTATTTTAGAGCAAAAAAGTACTACTTAGTTCAATGTTTTAAAAGATGGGTAAAACATTTACTTCTGTGGGCCTTTTATTGCATGACAGGAGGAAAACATTATCTGGCATTTATCTATGTATACATTTCTATTTGCTATTTAACAGGAAAACAAAGTTTTGCTCTTGTTTTCTTCTTCACTTTTTGGTAAAGAATGTATTAATCAAGACAAATAATCATCCTCTGAAAGAAGGAAAGTCACAGATGATATAAAGTTCTGCAAACATTTTTCACTGGTTTAGCTGAGGGGTGCACATTTTTTTGCAGGGCATAGTTAATTGAATGCCCTGATGTTGTATAGAGAGCTGTGAATGGCACAGGAGCAATTACCTCACAGAAAGATGCCTCTGTTGTTTGTGGAATTAAACTTTAGTACAAAATACATTCACCTAGATTTAGAGTTCTGTGTTAGCCGTCCAAACCAGCGTTAGGGGGTCCTAACGCTAGTTTTGGCCGCCCGCTGGTATTTAGAGTCAGTCAGGAAAGGGTCTAACGCTCACTTTCCAGCCGCGACTTTTCCATACCGTAGATCCCCTTATGTCAATTGCGTATCCTATCTTTTCAATGGGATCTTTCTAACGCTGGTATTTAGAGTCTTGGCTGAAGTGAGCGTTAGAACTCTAACGACAAAACTCCAGCCGCAGAAAAAAACCAGGAGTTAAGAGCTTTCTGGGCTAACGCCGGTTTATAAAGCTCTTAACTACTGTGCTCTAAAGTACACTAACACCCATAAACTACCTATGTACCACTAAACCGAGGTCCCCCCACATCGCCGCGACTCTAATAAATTTTTTTAACCCCTAATCTGCTGAACGCACACCGCCGCAACCTACATTATCCCTATGTACCCCTAATCTGCTGCCCCTAACATCGCCGACCCCTATATTATATTTATTACCCCCTAATCTGCCTCCCCCCAAGGTCGCTGCTACCTACCTACACTTCTTAACCCCTAATCTGCCGACCGGACCTCGCCGCTACTATAATAAATGTATTAACCCCTAAAGCTAAGTCTAACCCTAACACTAACACCCCCCTAAGTTAAATATAATTTTTATCTAACAAAATAAATTAACTCTTATTAAATAAATTAATCCTATTTAAAGCTAAATACTTACCTGTAAAATAAACCCTAATATAGCTACAATATAACGAATAATTATATTGTAGCTATTTTAGGATTTATATTTATTTTACAGGCAACTTTGTATTTATTTTAACTAGGTACAATAGCTATTAAATAGTTAATAACTATTTAATAGCTACCTAGTTAAAATAATTACAAAATTACCTGTAAAATAAATCCTAACCTAAGTTACAATACTACACTATCAATAAATTAATTAACTAAACTATCTACAATTATCTACAATTAAATCAACTAAACTAAATAAAACAAACAAACACTAAATTACAAAAAATAAAAAAAGATTACAAGAATTTTAAACTAATTACACCTACTCTAAGCCCCCTAAAAAAATAACAAAGCCCCCAAAATAAAAAAATGCCCTACCCTATACTAAAATAAAAAGTTTACAGCTCTTTTACCTTACCAGCCCTTAAAAGGGCCTTTTGCGGGGCATGCCCAAAGAAAACAGCTCTTTTGCATTTAAATAAACATACAATACCCCCCCCCAACATTACAACCCACCACCCACATACCCCTAATCTAACCCAAACACCCCTTAAAAAACCTAACACTAAGCCCCTGAAGATCTCCCTACCTTATCTTCACCACGCCGGGTATCACCGATCCGTCCAGAAGAGGGTCCGAAGTCTTCATCCTATCCGGCAAGAAGAGGACATCCGGACCGGTAGACATGTTCATCCAGGCAGCGTCTTCTATCTTCATCCATCCGGCACGAAGCGGGACCATCTTGAAGCAGCCGACGCGGATCCATCCTCTTCTTCCGGCGACTCCCGACGAATGAAGGTTCCTTTAAGTGACGTCATCCAAGATGGCGTCCCTCGAATTCCGATTGGCTGATAGGATTCTATCAACCAATCGGAATTAAGGTAGGAAAAATCTGATTGGCTGATTGAATCAGCCATTCAGATTCAAGTTCAATCCGATTGGCTGATCCAATCAGCCAATCAGATTGAGCTTGCATTCTATTGGCTGTTCCAATCAGCCAATAGAATGCAAGCTCAATCTGATTGGCTGATCCAATCAGCCAATCGGATTGAACTTAAATCTGATTGGCTGATTCAATCAGCCAATCAGATTTTTCCTACCTTAATTCCGATTGGCTGATAGAATCCTATCAGCCAATCGGAATTCGAGGGACGCCATCTTGGATGACGTCACTTAAAGGAACCTTCATTCGTCGGGAGTCGCTGGAAGAAGAGGATGGATCCGCGTCGGCTGCTTCAAGATGGTCCCGCTCCGCGCCGGATGGATGAAGATAGAAGACGCCGCCTGGATGAACATGTCTACCGGTCCGGATGTCCTCTTCTTGCCGGATAGGATGAAGACTTCGGACCCTCTTCTGGACCTCTTCTTGCCGGATAGGATGAAGATTTCGGACCCTCTTCTGGACGGATCAGTGATACCCGGCGTAGTGAAGATAAGGTAGGAAGATCTTCAGGGGCTTAGTGTTAGTTTTTTTAAGGGGTGTTTGGGTTAGATTAGGGGTATGTGGGTGGTGGGTTGTAATGTTGGGGGGTATTGTATGTTTATTTAAATGCAAAAGAGCTTTTCTTTGGGGCATGCCCCGCAAAAGGCCCTTTTAAGGGCTGGTAAGGTAAAAGAGCAGTTAACTTTTTATTTTAGAATAGAGTAGGGCATTTTTTTTATTTTGGGGGGCTTTGTTATTTTTTTAAGGGGCTTTATTTTTTGTAATTTAGTGTTTTTTTTTGTAATTTAGTTTAGTTGATTTAATTGTAGATAATTGTAGATAGTTTAGTTAATTAATTTATTGATAGTGTAGTGTTAGGTTTAATTGTAACTTAGGTTAGGATTTATTTTACAGGTAATTTTGTAATTATTTTTACTAGGTAGCTATTAAATAGTTATTAACTATTTAATAGCTATTGTACCTAGTTAAAATAAATACAAAGTTGTCTGTAAAATAAATATAAATCCTAAAATAGCTACAATATAATTATTCGTTATATTGTAGCTATGTTAGGGTTTATTTTACAGGTAAGTATTTAGCTTTAAATAGGATTAATTTATTTAATAAGAGTTAATTTATTTCGTTAGATAAAAATTATATTTAACTTAGGGGGGTGTTAGTGTTAGGGTTAGATTTAGCTTTAGGGGTTAATACATTTATTATAGTGGCAGCGAGGTCTGGTCGGCAGATTAGGGGTTAAGAAGTGTAGGTAAAGTAGCGGCGACGTTGCGGGGGGGCAGATTAGGGGTTAATAAATATAATATAGGGGTCGGCGATGTTGGGGGCAGCAGATTAGGGGTACATAGCTATAATGTAGGTTGCGGCGGTGTACGGATCGGCAGATTAGGGTTTAATAATAATATGCAGGGGTCAGCGATAGCGGGGCGGCAGATTAGGGGTTAATAAGTGTAAGGTTAGGGGTGTTTAGACTCGGGGTACATGTTAGGGTGTTAGGTGCAGACTTAGGAAGTGTTTCCCCATAGGAAACAATGGGGCTGCGTTAGGAGCTGAACGCTGCTTTTTTGCAGGTGTTAGGTTTTTTTTCAGCTCAAACTGCCCCATTGTTTCCTATGAGGGAATTGTGCACAGCACGTTTTTGAAGCTGGCCGCGTCCCTAAGCAATGCTGGTATTGAGAGTTGAAGTGGTGGTAAATATGCCTGTACGCTCCCTTTTTGGAGCCTAACACAGCCCTTCAGAGAACTCTAAATACCAGCGTTGTTTAAAAGGTGCGGGGGGAAAATAAACACGCGTAGCTAACGCACCCTTTCTAATGCAAAACTCTAAATCTAGGCGATTGTGTGTAAACCCCATGCATAAATTATGCTTACAGTCTGAAATTCAATAAACATTTTATGTTTTAATAAAGGAATAAAACTATGAAACACTGCAAGATAATCTGAATTAAATATTCAAGGCCCAGAGAGATATAGTCGTGATAATTTATCTGAAATGTAAGCAAACTATATATGAAATGTCATATTGTGCAAGACAATAGTACATCTTATACAAAGGCATTTTCTCTAGCTAGCATATATAATTAAAAAATAGTAGGTGAATAAGAAAAATAATTCAATGCACAGGAAATGTTATTGCAGACCAATTTAAATAGACAAATAAAAAATTAACTCAGAAGAATCAAAATTTTTAACAGTGAAGTCAGACCCCATTATATATTTCAATTCCCCCCCCAGTAATATTAGCTATACATTAAAGTAATAAATGTCTCACAACATCTTCAATTCTACATGTGATAATGAGGCAGTAGAAATAATTCCCCCACATCTAAATGTAAGGTGTATTTGCTGTTTTAAATACACAAACACACACAAACATACATACGCACACACATACGTACTCACAGACACGCACACATACACACAAACATACATACTCACTCACACACACACATACATACTCACATACACACACACACACACACACACAAACATACATATGCACACACATACATACTCACAGACACGCACACATACAAACATACATACTCACACACACACACACACATACATACTCACATACACACACTCACACACACATACATACTCACACACACATTCATACACATTAACATACTCAAACACACACATATGCATACACACATTATATATAGAAGTATGGAGGCTGCTGGAGTCTATAACACTGACTTTGATCTTATATCTGATAACACACAATAACTGTGTTGTTACTACTCATTAAGAGATCCCCAAGAATTAGATGTCTGCACAAAAGACTTTGATCACATTTTTTCCATGGATGAGTCCACTCTGGATCTTACTGATCTGTTCTCACGAATTGAGGCATTGATGATAAAGGCAGAAAAGTTGAAATTTGATAAATGGACCCTGGAAAAATATGTACATTTGAAAATGATTCCTATGGGACTCTGAGTACACAAGTTTCCCACCTTTGAGGTGGATGACATTAAGTTCAAAGATGAATGGAACACGATCCTAGATGAATGTTCATTTAAACTGATGCATATGATTATTGTTCACAAAGATAATTTGTTGACTGACATTAAATCTAAAATTTTACAATTACAGTGACATTTAACACACCATCAGTTAGCTATTGAATATAAAAGCTTTGATGAGCTACTATTAGAAACTGTAGAAAAACCGACAGAAGATATGTTACAGACCAAACACACTACATTTCTGAGAGACTGGACAGACTACCAGACCAATACAGTACATATTGGAATAGGAGAGATAGATCTAATAACTATAGAGAGAACAATAAGAACTATAGACACAACAAAGGCAATTCTAAACTGAAAGGCAATAATAAGAAAAAGGTAACCTTCTCTGACACAGATGTAGAATCAACAGATGACAACAGTGGAGACAATGAAGGTCCGAACATACAAGAACATTATGACATACCCACTAGGGACACACCTGTAGTGACTAATATAGAGTCTCTAGGATCTAAGAAAAAAACAAGTCAGAATAAATATAACAATAAGGGCACTAAGAGTTCTGCACAAAAAACAACCACTGAAACTGACAAGGCACTGACAAAGTTTGATCAAGCTTTTTTAGTCCCAACTCCAGCACAAGAACAAAAAGTTATACCCCCAAATATAAAAAAGATTCCGGGGGGGGGGGGGGAGCAAGATCAGCCACATAAAATTAAACAGATATCAGCTGAGAGCAAAGAGAAACATAGAATAGACAAGGCAACGTTTGTTATAAATCTGTCTGACACCCCTCTCACTTCACCACAGGAAAGGGTTTGAATTTTTTACCTACTACAAAATTCAACTTATTTAACACCATTGTTGACGTCAATAGGATGGTTAGAAATTTGACATTAAAGAAACATTTTTCAATAAATATAGAACCTTTAGAAGCACTAGACCCAAATGCTAATCACTTAGAGACTGATAAGTTAGAAATAGAGACACACTTGGATTTCAGGGATGCATGTACTATAGAAACACTAATAAATCTACAAAGTGAGCAGTTGGAGGACACCACCACCAAAGTAGACACACACATAGGCTTCAAGTCCAAATCCACGTTTTATCCAATATAGTCCAGGGGGGGGGGGGTGTCCTCGATCTGTTCCAAGAAAGAGTAGTTGAAGATTTGGAAATGTTGTACAACGACACCACTTCTTTGCATAATCATAATTTATCTAACAAGGAAAGAGTTGCACTACAAGAATTAGCAGGTAGCGAGAATAATATAATTAAAAAATCAGATAAAGGGGGCAGTGTTGTAGTGCAAAATAAAATTGACTATGATAGAGAAATAATGAGACAATTATCGGACACTCAGTGTTATCAAGTCTTAAAAAATGATCCAAAAAATGAATATATGTTTCAACTTACTTATTTATTAATGGAGGACTATTTAGTGGCTTTTTAATAAGACCACACATGAGTTTTTACTCAATAAACACCCAATAACTCCAGTGTTTCATGTACTCCCAAAAGTACATAAGAGCATAAAAGATGTGAAGTGGCGGCCCATAGTCTTAGGGGTGGGGTCTTTACTCGAGCCCCTATCAGAATTGGTAGACTCCATTCTTCAAACCCTATTTCTTGAGCTCACGCATTATTTAAGAGATTCCACTCAATTAATACAAAAACTTGCCAATGTGAGATGGACTAGTCAACGTAGATGGGTGACATTGGATGTCATCTCACTGTATAGTTCCATACCTCATGAACAAGGTTTACATGCAGTAAGATTTTTTCTAGCTAGATGCAGCAATTTGGGTAAAGCCTTTTAAGAGTATCTATTGAAAGTAATTGAATATTTATTGACACACAATTATTTCAGTTATGGGGGGTGTTTTATCTGCAGAGATGTGGCACAGCTATGGGGGCTAAATTTGCCCCCTCGTACGCCAACCTCTTCATGGGGTGGTGGGAGCTGTGCCACATCTAAGAAGATGGAAACCCTTTCAAAGAACACATAAGGCTGTATCAAAGATTTATTTATGACCTCATTCTAATATGGGAAGGAAATGAAGATACCTTAAAAATGTTTTTCTCTTATATAGAAAGCAATAACATGGGAGTATTGTTTACACATGAGGTACAGAAAGAAGAGATTCATTATCTAGATCTTAACCTGAGAGGGAATACAAACAAAAAACAAGTGGAAACCACATTGTATAGAAAACCCATTTCTAAGAATGTGATTCTACACGCTAACAGCAATCACCCTAAATAAACCTTTAAAGCCATAGCAAAAGGTCAACATATGAGGGTTAAAAGAAATTGCACAGATCAATTTGATTACAACAAAGAGGCAGCAGTTTTGGACACAAATTTGAAAGATAGGGGATACAATAGACAAGTAATAAAAAATACTCACCTGGCAGTGTCTAATGTAGACCAAGCAGAGCTATTAACAACAAGAAAGAAAAATGCAAAGAGAAATTTGAGATTCTCTATGGATCAACACAGCATCAAATTTGTTACCCAATATTCACCACAATACAATAACATTTGTAGTATAATAAAAAAAATCTCCTTATACTAAAAGCAGACATTAGCCTAGCCAAAATAATACCAAGTAAATGTCTCTTCTCTTATAGAAGAGGAAGGACTATAGGTAATATAGTGTCACCTACTGTCCCTAAGGTTAATAAAAAGCAATCGTCCTGGCTACAAGATAAAGGGCTCCACAAGTGTGGCTTCAGTGATTGTAAAGCTTGCAAACACACGGACACAATAAACACTTTCGTTCCACAATAACTACAGAAATTTTTGAGATAGAAAGATGTCTAAATTGCAGGGAAAAAGGGGTAGTATACCTTTTACAGTGTAATCTGTGTAACAACAGTATGTAGGTAAAATGCTAAGGGGGATAAGAACACGCATAAGGGAGCATCTCTCAAGCATTACGGCAGACACAGAACTAAATAGAAAAAGAGACAACAAACTACTCCCTATAACAAAACATTTCATAGAGAAACATGGTAGAAATACCCAATCATTAAAATGGACTATTATAGAAAAAGTGACTCTAAATTCTAGGGGGAGAGATTTGGATAGAATCCTAAGTAAAAGAGAAATATATTGGATTTTCCGTTTAAAAACACATACACCATATGGATTCAATACCAGATTCGACCTCATTAACTTTTGGGAATAATCACACTCGTTATCACATTTTTTCAAACATTTTATCATCGGACCTTTTAACTTGATGTCCTAATTGAGAGACAATATGGGTCTATTTGCATATATATTGATTTAATTCGACATACCTTAGTTGAATATATATAATAATTATTAGTGACCTTATCCGGACTCTCAATGAATAGCATAAGCCAATATTAGGTCAATAACCAGTGCTATCCCAGTTGTTGATATAGTAATATAAGTACTTCACCTCTGGCTATACAGTAAGCCATACACTTAGTAATAGGAGTTATACTTTTCCCAAGCCACTGTGGGGCACAAAATTTGTAGACTCAACAGATTAGCCATACACATAAGCATTATAATCACACTTTACCCAATACATAATGTAACACAATGGTAAAAACAATTAACAAGGTATATAAGTTTTAGCTGATGCAGCGTCAGATCAGAGGTCTATGACTACGGGTCTTGCGGGCTGAAACGCTTAAGACCTGATCTGTCGCCTTTTTTTGGATTACCCACAAGTGGTGTGTTTATGCTTTTAATGATCTACTGATCGGAATAAAAGTTTTTCTTTTATGCAACTCACGACTGGAAATTTGCTTCTTTCATTGGATACACACATGCATACACACACACACGCACATACATACTCACACACATACTCTCACACACACCACAAACATACATACATATACATACATACTCACACATACATACACACACACCACAAACATACATACATATACATACATACTCACACACACATACACATACATAGTCACACACACACATATGCATACACACACACACATATACATACGTACACATACACACACATACACACACATATGCACACACACACACACACATACATACGTACACACACATACACACACATATGCACACACACACACACACACATAGATACGTACACATACATACACACACATATGCATACACATACATAAACACACATACATACATACTCACAAATACATACAAAGAATAATCTACTAATCCAAAAACATAACAATGAAAATCCACAATTCTATATTTATAAAGCCAGGTCTTTGGGTCATTTTAACAGCTGATGCCAGACAAGTATTTGTTTAGCCCCAACTTCTGTATACATCTTTTTAAATAATTAGCTTGTTTTCAACTAGCAGACTAAACTATCCCACAATATAACAACAACAAGAAAATATATAAACCTATATATTTCTCAAATAAGCATACAACATTGATAACTTAATGTTATTGATAACTTAATATTAAACTTAAAATTCAATTCCATAAAATTTAGATTTAGTAAAAAAATTTAGATTTAGTAAAAAAATATCTTTTGCAATGTGATTTAATTTTAAATTTTGCCTGCCTTTTCCTCAATTTAAATCTTAAAATTGTGTTTTTCCACTATCTCAGAGAGAATGGAATACTGTTTAATGTAGAATCCTGACTCTCCTTCATGCTGCACATTGATTGGCTGATATGTAAAGGAGCTCATTTATATCAGCCCCTTGTTGGTCACATTAATGTAGATTGAGAATACAGCATTCAAAAGTCTTGTGAAGGGGCAGGTCTATAAACTACAAAACCAGGATAGAGACACTATTTCATACTCACAGTCTCTGTACTGACATTTCACCATATTCTGTTACACATTTCAAATCCTCATTTGCTCACTAACCACACACTTTTTTCTTATTGTTCCCTATGTCATCACTCGCTCTCAGTTTACATTGCCTTATATCAGACTTAATTCTCTTCTCCCTTATTTTCTGTGTCCATTCCCTCTCCTTAGATTGTAAGCTTGAGAGACTCTCTACTTGTAGGCCACTTTGTGTTTAAAGTGAACTACTACCAATTGTGCTCAAGGGCAGGACATTGCTCTCCTTTTGTATAACTCAATTATTGCACCTACAACTGTAATGTACCCCTACTGTACTTGTATGTGTTTGTAATGCATCCCTGTAATGTTTTATTCTTTGTATAGCGCTGTGTAATCTGTTGGTGCTTTCTAAATAACTGATAATAATAATTAAAAATGCAAATTTCAATTAAAATGGCAGTTTTAAATGTTTTTCTTTTTGTCTGCACATGTTTTGCAATGCAGTGGGGTAAATCTATCTCTAATGGTTCTAGCTTGACCATTTTTCATTTTCCAAATATTCTAATTTTATTTTACTTAGTTTAACCATGGCAGCCATTTTCGTGTCTTGACGCACAATAAATATTGGTTATACAGATATTATGGAAACCTCAATATCTCAGCTCAAGAAATATATAAACATTTTGCATATTCTGGTTCCTTAGAATTAGAACTTAAGTTCTAATATAATGATGAAGATCTCTGGAAATTTCACTTTTAGGGTCAATTTATAATGGGAAAGGGTTTAGGTCTAGGGGATATCTTGGTAATAATAGTGTGCCTTTCAGGTTTGACTTTTTTAACATATCCCTTCAGTTTTGGGTCGACTATCTCTGATCAGGGACCAAATAGAAACCTGATTTTCACAGTTGAAAGTCCTTTATGGTAGCCTTCTGCTGTAAAAAAAATTGAGTTTGAGATTCCACTGGTTACAGAGCAAGGGCTTGTAGTAATCTGGGGAAAGGCCTACTTTATTCATACATTTTGAGAAATGAACAGGTGTTATATAAGCATAACAAATAATAAAAATTAACACTATTTTAAAGTAATGATGTTTATGATGAATTATTACATAGGATCAGGGGGACAGACTTTATCACTGCATGTTCTTCAAAGTCTTGCAAAGAAGATGTAACAAAGCATATGATAGTACTACTTGATACCACCCAAAAAACTGTGACATTTTCTTATACCCCGAATTCTTTCACACTTATCAAACTTGTCCATAAGTTTAATTTCATAAAGTTCAGTTACTTTCTCGCTTTCGATGTAGATTACATTTCGATGTAGATTTCTTTTCATAGTTTCAGAAACTTTAGCTCTCAAAGCACGTTGTCTTTTATCTGCACTTATCTTCCTAACCTTGGATGCAGGGGACACACCAAGAGCAGCACAAGCAGTCAACCTTCTGAAGAGAATTTTGGATAATAAATAGTCCTCACTCTGCTCTATAGATTTGTCTTAGTCACAAACATTTTTTTGTAGCAGATGGGACACAGTGACCAACCAGGAATAAGTTTTTCATGATAGTTCTTTTCCTTTGATATGTGCTCTATTAAAATTTCTCATAGTCCTTTTGTATTACTTTTTTGTGATATTCCAAGGGATTACAATAACTGTCACCAAATAGGTGATGAGATTTAAATAGAAATTTGTTTTCATGGTACTTACAAACTGATGTGACATCAAATTGTAGTGGTTCACACCTCTTGTCTATATATGTATTTATGCGTTTATATGTGTATATATGTATGTAAATACGCATACACATATAAATACATAAATACATATGTATACACATATATACATACTGTATATGTACATATTTAGACATGTTTGTGTATGTATCTCTACATTAAATCCCTTTGCAGCCTTTTTTTTCTAGCACCTGAGACTTCATATCTTTTTATTACAAATTTTTTATTAGATAGTGCTATTATGAGTGTAACTGTACTTATAAATGTATTTTTGATGTGCTTTGTGCAACGTTTTAGTCAAGCGTAACAGTTAACCAAAGCTCTGAAGACGCGCTAACCAGATGAACATTAAATTTAATTATGCTTGAGCGAACGTGTTTACTTTCAACTTGTAATACAGGCGCTACTTCTGACACGTGCAAAGAGCCACAATAAACCCCTTATTGCGTGCGCTTAACAGCGTGCCACTCATAATATAGCCCTAAATCTTAAATATTTTACATCAGCAATGTATGAACATAGAATTGATTTTATTTAATTATTTTGCTTTTGCCTATTAGAGGAATTTTATGGTGTGCCTTGTGCAATATCCACTAATTTTTAATGGAGTCTTGTGAGGGTGTTCAAGGTCCCTTTATGAATCACCTTATTTGTTGATGGTCTACAGAGGCTACCCTCTTCTTACCACTTTTCTGGGTTCCCAAGTGCCTAGCTGGGTTATTGCAAGGTCCCTTGATAGAATCCCTTATTTTGGGTGATTGCTGATACCTAATGGGGGTTACATGACCCTTCATGCTGTCAAGGTATTGGTGATTGATATTTTATTGATATATATATATATATATATATATATATATATAAAATATATGTAATATTTCAGTGTTATATAAAAATGTCTTGATATCTGTAACTGATACAGTTCTCTATATCAATGACTGAGGTGGGCGACGCAGACCCCCCTTTTGCTGAAAGCTTAGATACCCAGCACAAGCCTAGCCTGTCACAGTACACAGAAAGAAAGTATGTTTACTCAGACCTCCTGCTGTTCAGACGTACACTAACCAGGACTTCTAAAGAGCAAATGTGGTGTGTTTGTTCCAGAGAGCAAACATATGTCCCAAACTGTAAGAGATAATGCCACACCTCAAAAACCTTTGATCACGGTCTCAGAAAAGAGGTAATTTCAATAGAGTTTTTGTTATATGGTTTCCCCAGATTAAAAACTTTAAATTAATTTGGCCTAAGAAAACTTTTTACTAGATCAGAGAAACCCCTGTAGATCACAGCCTAGAAGTCTACAAGTGATAACTTCTTTGAAGCACAAGCTTCTAGGAAAGGTAAACATTTACAGTTAAGTGTTAATTATTCCATACTGAGTTAAATATACAAAACCCTAAACTCATTGTCTAAGAAAGTCTTTTAAAACCTGTGTATTTTGAAAGCATATAAGATTAAAACTTTAAAACTTAAATATATGAATCGTATAATTATCAGATCTATTTAAAATACTCCGATTATATAAATAATACATATATTGGTCTGGGAGATATTCCTTTATGCCTGATATACTATATTAGATAAGTGTCTGCTGTATTGAGTGGGTAGCTATATTGGTGAACTTAAAATGTTTGTGTCAGAATAAAATTACATTGATTTTTCTTTGTTTCAGGAATCTGGTACGAAAATGAGGTTTTGAAATAAATACATATTCAATAAGTTATCTTATTAATATAATCATGAATGAAGGTCCATATTTTAAACATTGTTGAGACATGTGAAATGGTGAAGTGAAATATCTGTATTGAGCTATCAATAATAATAATGCTCCTATATATCTGTCATGATTTCATTCCAACAGAGTTCTAAGTGCAGGTACGTATGGAATATGGAAATAACTTGAAAATGTGGCGATATAACAGCAGAATATGAAATATTATTAAACTTCCTAAATATTAATTACTAATATGGTACTACAATTATTAAAATCCTTTTAAATACACTAATAGAAATATGGTGTACACTTACTATGGAATATACTGTATTTATATTAAAAATGAATGATGCTTAAATATAGATATGGCTATATGATTAACTACAGCAGACTGCTACTTACAGACAATATTATGATATAGAATAGTGGGAGATATATATCATGTGTATATATGTATTGTAAATGTACCCATGTTTGGACTTGTAAATACGTGCTCAGTTATATTGGATGGGCCATGTATTAAACATATAGTTTATTAAAGCTGGGAAATTATGAGTGCATTAAATAGATATTTAATAAATATATATATATCCCTAAATTGAGAAACAGATTATTTTAAAAATGTACATGTCTCATTCCCATTCCTGTTGTTGTACCCCCGATAGGCTAGAATCAGTACTACAGCCAAAAGGTTTGGCTGTTAAGAGAGTTACATTTCCAAGGGCAAATGAGAGATAAGATCAGACTAAAAGGGCATACCCAGAGAATTCCATTGGGTGATTTAGATATTATGGTGAAATTGGTCTCAGACAAAAAGACTATGCAAAGAAAGGAAGAAACACAAAAACTCACTTTGGTTTGGGGCCTGACTTGGAATAACTCTTTTGAAAATAGAGATATATCTCTGTGTTTGTGATACCCTATGTTTACAAAAATACCTTCACGTATGACTTATGAAAATTTCTAGTTAGAAAAGCTGAAACTCTCTTATTGGTATCTGGTAATGTATGTGTGTTTAATTTATTTTATATGTTAAATAGACCTTAGCAAAGAAATTCTTTATAGCATAGTATAGCTGCAGCTGTGAATTGAAAGGTATCATATTCTTATATTTGATATTAATTAGACCAGAGTAGTAAGTATACTAGTGTTAAATATTATTATTAAGAAAGGATTTATGTATTTTAATGTCATAAGTTATTTGCAGTTATTGTGATATATTTTAGAATTTGTTTTATTGTGGCTAAATAAGAAGTTATTTCATGCTAGATTAATTGGTAAATGTTGAAGTGGTAGTACTGTGTAACAATCTCTGGTTGATTATTTAAGTATTATAAGACTATTTTGGGCCGAACAGCTTAATTATATTTTCTGGAAATTCCATTATACTTATTGAATTTGAACTAAGGTTCTTATTATAACATTGGGATATATTTTGATAATCAAGTATTGTTAAATCATTAATTCATATTTTGGCATTGGGTTAATGTTATAAATTGTTTCTAGTATATTTAATATACTTAAGTATATATTTAAGTGATTCATTTTGAGTTGAGGTTAATTTATAGAAATATTGTGTCCATAATACTGAGGTACCTTTAATTCATTTTGAGTTAAGGTTAATTTATAGAAGTGGTTCATCCATTCATGGGATAATAGACATATATATTTGTTCATTTTTAATACACTATTTTCTACATATATATATTCAATGTGTTTATAGAGATTAACTGGTCAGAACTCAGGAATTAATTTAATTTGAGATTAAATATTAATGTTCATAATAATTTTATTGTCATAATTTCTAGATATCTCATTAGCATTTTGGAATACACTACAGAGATTATATAACGTTTCTCTGGAGTGTATTGACAAATTCTACCATATCAGAATTGATATTGCTAACAATAATTTTATGATTGATTATTAATATTCATAATTCCATTAATCAAAAATATTGTTACGTAAAAAATATATAACATGTTGGAGGTTACTGCTGAGATAGAATTAAATAATATTGTAACCTAGGGTATAATAAAAATATAATCAAATCACAATATATGTTGATTTTAAAATTATTCAAATTGATATGATTTGTTAAATGCAGACCACAAACTAAAATTGTTATTAAGTGAAAATAATATTTTACATCATATTAGGCAGCTATCATCACTACTGGATACATTAGTTGTCATGTTTTACTTTTCCTTTGGTTGGCTATCTTTTGCTTCTGTGAAGGTGTGTGGGAACCATTAACCCTGTGAAGCCTGCTCCTTATAGTTTGTTAGGCAGGTTTTACCAGATGTTTGTGTTCTAGCATTTATGCCATTTTAGAGATTTTACTAATTGAAGCTATGGCTCTAATGGATAAGAATGGCATAGAAAATACAGCGAAAAAAAATTAATAATCACCCATACATCCATACAATGTTTTTGCACTACAATTCTTGCAAGTCATAGGGGTCTATTTATGAAACAGCGGATGCTGCTTCTGACCCTCTTCGCTTCAGTCGGAACTAAGACCGCTGCTCCTTAACTCGTCCGCCACCTCTGAGGTGGTGGACAGCAATCAGCCCGATCGCATAAGATCGAGTTGATTGACACCCCCTGCTAGCGGCCGATTGGCCGTGAATCTGTAGGGGACAGTATTGCACCAGCAGTTCACCAGAACTGCTGGTGCAATGATAAATGCCAACAATGTATGCTGTCGGCAATTATTGATGTGCGGCGGACATGATTCGCTATAGCGTATCATGGGGCCAATTTATCAACCCTCTATCCGACATGACCGGATCAGCGGATCATGTCCAACAGACATAGCTGAATGCGTAGAGCAATACGCTCTCTGCATTCAGCATTGCACCAGCAGCTCTTGTGAACTGCTGGCGCAACGCCGCTAACCGCTAGCAGGTGGTGTCAATCAACCTGATCGTATTCGATCGGCTTGATTTCCCACAATGTCTATCTGCCTCCTCAGAGCAGGTGGACAGGTTATGGAGCAGCGGTCTTTAGACCGCTACTTCATAACTGGTGTTTCTGGCGAGCGTGAACACGGGGATTCAAGCTCCATACGGAGCTTGATAAATAGGCCCCTAAATCTGTCCGCACCTACATAAATAGACCCCATAATTTAAAAAACATGTGTAATTATTTCAGTTCAATTAAATCTAAGCAAAAATATATCAAACACTTATGGGTTGGGTACATACAATTTATATCTAATTCTATAACTAATAACAACAGAGGATGAGAGATTAAAATGTGTGTTCATATGTGTGCGTGTGTATGTTTTTGTTTGTGTATGTTTTGGTCAATTTATAAAGGGAAGGGTTTGAGTGTCAGTGTTAATTTTTTAGGGGTACCTACATAAGTATAGTGTTCATGCAGAACATTTAAGGTTTGAGACCTCTTCTTTTTTTATTTTTTTTATGGAGATGAGAGTGTGAAATTTTTTAACACTTCCTTTCAATTTTAATTATTTGTTGTTGTAGATAGGAACCTGATATTTTCACAGGTATAAGTGCTCTATGGTAGCATTCCACTTGTTGCAGATATAGGGCTAGTAGAAATCTGGAGTAAAGCCTGCTTTATTCATGTGTTTTGAGAAATGAAGAGATGTAATATAAGCATAACAAATATTAAAAATAACCAGTATTTTGCAGTAATTATGTTTATGTTAGTTTCAAAAGATGAGTGAATAGATTTTATCCAGATATGGAAATACAGTGCTCAATTGGGTGCTTTACAAATGAACAGTGGCATAAACAAAGCTATAGCTTTGTTTCTCCTGTGATAAAAGCTGTATGTGACTACAGCGCAGAAGAAAAGGAGCTGTTGTGTTCATAAGAAGTGAGACCTTTTTACCAAAATAAATTGGTGGTTTGTGCCTGAAATCTAAATTTCAGAATAACTTTTCTCTAAGTCAATAAAAGTAAAAAAGGTGTGAACCACTACAATGTGATGTTACATCAGTTTGTAAATACAGTGAAAACAAATTTCTATGGAAATATCATCACTTATTTGGTAACAGTTATTGTATCACAAAAAAAGTAATACAAAAGGACTATGAGAAATACTATTAGAGCACATATCAACGGAAATACAAATCCTCTAAAAAATTTCCCTGGTAGGTCACTGTGTCCCACCTGCTACAAATATATGGATTAAGGACAATGGGGCATATCTATCAAGCTCTGTATGGAACTTGAAGCCCCGTGTTTCTGGCGAGCCTGCAGGCTTGCCAGAAACAGCAGTTATGAAGCAGTGGTCTAAAGATCACTGCTCCATAACCTGTCTGCCTGCTCTGAGCAGGCGGACAGACATTGCCGCAATTCAACCCGATCGAGTGCAATGCTATTGCACTTGATCGGTATTGCTCGGTATTGACCCCAAAAGTGGAACTTCCTGAGATCATTACATAAGAACTTAAGTTCGAAGTCTAAGGAACAAGGATGTGCACATTTTTTATACACGGACATGTACCTTGTAATGTAATCTAGGCATCAGTTTTCAAGGAGCTAGGAACATTCCTGAACTAATATATTGAGGTTTCCGTAAATATCAGTATAACCAAAATTTGTTGTGTGTCATGACACAAAGATGGCCGCTGTGGTTACACCAAGTAAAATAGAATTAGAAAACTGGTGATTTCATGATAGCAATACATAGAGGTAATTACATTTTTTGGTTCTTTGCATGACTTGTTTTTAAAAGTAAATTTATTTGCTCAGTTCACATGTTAAAAACTAAATTTTTATATTAAAAAGATTAAAAATTTAAATTATGAACACACAGATTAAACATAATTTATATGTTAATTTATGATTGTCATCAATTGTTTAGAAATGCAACCATGTTTATATGGTCAACTAGCCTCTAATTATTGTTAATGCCAAAGTCACAGTAAAGAAATATTGACCCTGACACATTGCTGTCACAGTATTAAGGGGGCATCTCCTTTCTAGCAGGATGAACCTAGAAAGCTCTCAGATTAGGGGGTAGATTTAACAAAGGTTGAGCAGACATGATTCGCTGTAGTCACAGTTTAGGTAACAATGTATAATATTGTTAGAAACATTGTTGCAAACACTGCTGTCATATAGTGCTCAAAACATGTGGATGCTCCTGAGCCTACTTGGGTATACTTTTTCAACAAAGGATACCAAGAGAACAAACACATTTTGATAATAGATGTAAATTAGTTAAAAAAGATTGTTTTGTCAAAATTATGAAAGTTTAATTTTGACTTTCATGTCCCTTTCAACAGAAATATCAATTTATAATAGAATTATAAATTTCATGTAACCTTTTTAGCATTTTTTTCGGATATCCATACACTTGTCTTCATAAATGAACATTCTAGTGTTCATATTTAATTCGGCTAGATTACGAGTTTTTGTCGGTAATGGTGTGCATGGCTAATGCACAGTTTTCCCTCACCGCTCACCTAAAGTAACGCTGGTATTACAGGTTTTTTGAAACCCGGCGTTAGCCGCAAAAAGGTGAGCGTAGAACAGAATTTAGCTCCACATCTCACCTCAATACCAGCACTGCTTACGGTAGCGGTAAGCTGGCAAAACGTGCTCGTGCACGATTTCCCCATAGGAATCAATGGGGCAGAGCTGGCTGAAAAAAACCTAACACCTGCAAAAAAGCAGCGTTCAGCTCCTAACGCAGCCCCATTGATTCCTATGGGGAAACACATTTTATGTCTACACCTAACAACCTGACATGAACCCCGAGTGTAAACACCCCTAATCTTACACTTATTAACCCTAACACCCCCCTAACTTAAATATAATTTAAATACATCTAAATAAAATTACTATCATTAACTAAATTATTCCTATTTAAAACTAAATACTTACCTATAAAATAAACCCTAAGATAGCTACAATATAACTAATAATTACATTGAGACGGGTGGGTTTTAATGTTGGGGGGGTATTGTATTTTTTTTTTTACAGGTAAAAGCTGATTACTTTGGGGCAATGCCCCGCAAAAGGCCCTTTTAAGGGCTATTTGTAATTTAGTATAGGGTAGGGATTTTTATTATTTTGGGGGGCTTTTTTATTTTATTAGGGGGATTAGATTAGGTGTAATTAGTTTAAAATTCTTGTAATTATTTTATTATTTTCTGTAATTTACAGTTTTTTTGTACTTTAGTTTATTTGATTTAATTGTAATTAATTGTAGTTAATTTAGGTAATTTATTTAATTATAGTGTAGTGTTAGGTGTAATTGTAACTTAGGTTAAGGTTTATTTTACAGGTAAATTTGTACTTATTTTAACTAGGAAGTTTTTAAATAGTTAATAGCTATTTAATAACTATTGTACCTAGTTAAAATAAATACAAAGTTGCCTGTAAAATAAAAATAAACCCTGAGATAGCTACAATGTAATTATTAGTTATATTGTAGCTATCTTAGGGTTTATTTTATAGGTAAGTATTTAGTTTTAAATAGGAATAATTTATTTAATTGTAGTATTTTGTTTTTGATTATTTTAAATTATATTTAAGTTGGGGGGGTTAGGGTTAGACTTAGGTTTAGGGGTTAATACATTTATTAATATAGTGGCGGCGACGTTGGGGGCAGCAGATTAGGGGTTAATAAGTGTAGTTAGGTGGCGGCGATGTTAGGAACGGCAGATTAGGGGTTAAAAATTGTATTTAAGTGTTTGCGATGTGCAGGGGGGCCTCGGTTTAGTGGTTAATAGGTAGTTTATGGGTGTTAGTGTACTTTTTAGCACTTTAGTTAAGAGCTTTATGTTAAGGCGTTAGCCCATAAAACTCTTAACTACTGACTTTTAAATGCAGTAGGAGTCTTGACAGGAGAGGGTCTACCGCTCACTTTTTCCAAGACTCGTAATACCGGCGTTAGGAAAATCCCATTGAAAAGATAAGATACGCAATTGACGTAAGGGGATTTGCAGTATGCTTAAGTCGCGGAAAAAAAGTGAGCGGAACACCTGTACCTGCCAGACTCGTAATATCAGCTGGGGTTAAAAAGCAGCGTTGGGACCTCTCAACACTGCTTTTTAAGGCTAACGCAAGACTCGTAATCTAGGCGATTGTGATTTGAGATTTTATTTTTATTTTGCTACATGTGAAATGAGCTTGCAATACAACTTTTACATTGAAATAAAGTTGTGTGAGAAGACAAGATATGCCATGTGGAAGAGACCAAAAAAAGCTTTTAACACAGGCCAGCACTGTTGAATTACAAAAGTCATTAAATCATGTGTTTTATGACAGTTTGTAATTCTACTGTCATATCATCTCCATGTGAAGTGACAAATGGGATTTTAAATGTATTGGAATGATTTTATAGCTGAAAACTGCATGAAAATCATCACAAGACATCTTGCACTTAAATTATGCTAGACTGAAACAGGGCTACAATTCACCATAACTATTGCAAAAATGCAGTTGTAAACAACTTTCCAATATACTGTACTGCTATTATCAAATTTGCTTTGTTCTCTTTGTTGATGCAGAAAAAGGGCAGTACCATGTTAGTCAGTGTATTCAAAGGAATTAAAAATCCTTAAAGTGAAACTTTCAGTGACCTTGATCATTACATTAGGACTTAAGTTCTAAGTCTATGGAACAAGAATGTGCAACATTGTTTTATATTTACATATACCTTGTAATGTGCTCTAGAGATCGGACCATCCTGAACTGAGATATTGAAGTTTCCCTAAATTTGTTGTGTGACATGACACAAAGATGGTCATCGTGGTTAAACCCAGTAAAATCAAATAAAGAAACTGGTGGTTTTGCAATACCAATATACAGAAGTAATCACTCAAATGGTCAAGTAACTTATGTTGGACCACTTGAGATTGATTGACCCAGGGACTAATTTCTGATGCATATGCAAAAATAATTACTAAAATGTTCCTTTAAAAATATCTGTCCAGTTTTAACCCATATGAAAATGAACTTGCTAATCTTTTGCTGAAATCAGTTTTAGCATATTTCTTTTCACTTTCAAATACTCCAAGAAAAAATAATCCCTCACATAAATCAGAAGAAACACTCACAGCCCTATATACGAAAGTGACATATCCGCTAATAACAAACACACAATCATGTATCTAAAGATAACCTCATAGCATCATCCTATCTGCATTTTTAATAGCTAAACATAATGATCAAGATATCAGTAAATACCTGTTGTAAACCTGCACAGAATTAAAATCCTGGTGCCAATTAAATAATGGACATTGCTTTCTCTGGGAGATGTAATATACTATCTGTGACAATATCTTAATCCTTTTGCTATTACTTGTGCGCCATTGCTAAGCTGTCACCTTGAGCAGAAGGAGAAAAGAAAAATCCATGCCCAATTAAATGTTAAATATTTTACATCAGCAATGTATGATCCCTAGAATTGGCTGCATTTAATTATTTTGCTTTTGCCTACTAGGGGAGTTTTATGGTGAACCTTGTGCAATATCCACTAATTTTATCCATGGAATCCATGCAGTTTTGTGAGGGTGTTTGAGGTCCATTTATGAATCACCTTATATTTTGTCTATATAGGATACCCTCTATGCATATTCTTAACATTAAACATCTTACTTTTCTGGGCTCCCAAGTGCCTAGCTGGGTTATTGCAAGGTTCCTTGATGTAATCCCTTATTTTGGGTGCTTCCTGATATGTAGTGGGAAGTACATGACTCTTCATGCATGGTTTTATATTTTGTGTTTTCCTGGTCTCCCTAGTGGGGAAGTACAATACAAATATAATCCAATCGTAATGGGCTAGATTACAAGTAGAGCGCTAGCGATTTTGCTAGAATGCTAACTGCGCTAGTGGTAAACCTTTTGTGTGAGTCAGGTTATGCTGGTATTATCAGTTGAAAGTAAAAGTTATCACTCCGGAGCTAACCCAACACACAAACAGCTGAACTTGCAATATAGCTTGCATGATAACCTACTGTGCCATTGAAGTCAATGGAGCAAAAAAAAAACTCTACTCATGCGCTAACCTGAATTGCCATAAAACCCCTACTCTAATAACCCCTAAATCGCCACATATCCCACAGCAAAGTCCCCACTACACTATTAACCCCTAAACCGCAAGCCTCCACATTGTAAAGTCTGCCCTACACTATTAACCCCTAAACCACTGCCCCCCCACACCGCAAAGTATGCTCTACACTATTAACCCCTAAACTGCCATCCCCTCCACTGCAAAGTAAAGCACTACCCTATTAAACCCTAAACTGCCAGCACAAAATAACCCACTATCATGTAAACCCCCTAACCTAACACCCCCAAAGTTAACACAAAATAGACTAACCATTACCAAAAAACCTAACTACCTTTAAAAGTAAAAAAAAACTACTATTACTATTAAAATAAAAAAACTATCATTAAGATTACAAAAAAACCCTATCATTACCAAAAAGAACAAACACTAAGGCCTAGATTTAGAGTTCGGCGTTAGCCGTGAAAACCAGCGTTAGAGGCTCCTAACGCTGGTTTTAGGCTACCGCCGGTATTTGGAGTCACTCAAAATAGGGTCTAACGCTCACTTTTCAGCCGCGACTTTTCCATACCGCAGATCCCCTTACGTCAATTGCGTATCCTATCTTTTCAATGGGATCTTCCTAACGCCGGTATTTAGAGTCGTTTCTGAAGTGAGCGTTAGAGCTCTAATGACAAAACTCCAGCCGCAGGAAAAAAGCAGGAGTTAAGAGCTTTCTGGGCTAACGCCGGTTCATAAAGCTCTTAACTACTGTACCCTAAAGTACACTAACACCCATAAACTACATATGCACCCCTAAACCGAGGTCCCCCCACATCGCCGCAACTCGATTTTTTAACCCCTAATCTGCCGACCGCCACCTACGTTATACTTATGTACCCCTAATCTGCTGCCCCTAACCCCGCCGACCCCTGTATTATATTTATTAACCCCTAACCTGCCCCCCACAACATCACCGCAAGCTACTTACAATAATTAACCCCTAATCTGCCGACCGCAAAGCGCCACCACCTACGTTATCCTTATGTACCCCTAATCTGCTGCCCCTAACACCGCCGACCCCTATATTATATTTATTAACCCCTAATCTGCCCCCTCAACGTCGCCGACACCTGCCTACACTTATTAACCCCTAATCTCCCGAGCGGACCTGAGCGCTACTATAATAAATTTATTAACCCCTAATCCGCCTCACTAACCCTATCATAAATAGTATTAACCCCTAATCTGCCCTCCCTAACATCGCCGACACCTAACTTCAATTATTAACCCCTAATCTGACGACCGGAGCTCATCGCTACTATAATAAATGGATTAACCCCTAAAGCTAAGTCTAACCCTAACACTAACACCCCCCTAACTTAAATATAATTTAAATCTAACGAAATTAATTAACTCTTATTAAATAAATTATTCCTATTTAAAGCTAAATACTTACCTGTAAAATTAATCCTAATATAGCTACACTATAAATTATAATTATATTGTAGCTATTTTAGGATTAATATTTATTTTACAGGCAACTTTGTAATTATTTTAACCAGTTTCAATAGCTATTAAATAGTTAAGAACTATTTAATAGTTACCTAGTTAAAATAATAACAAAATTACCTGTAAAATAAGTCCTAACCTAAGTTATAATTAAACCTAACACTACCCTATCAATAAATTAATTAAATACAATTTCTACAAATAACTACAATTACATAAACTAACTAAAGTACAAAAAATAAAAAAGAACTAAGTTACAAAAAATAAAAAAATATTTACAAACATAAGAAAAATATTACAACAATTTTAAACTAATTACACCTACTCTAAGCCCCCTAATAAAATAACAAAGACCCCCAAAATAAAAAAATGCCCTACCCTATTCTAAATTAATAAATTTAAAAGCTCTTTTACCTTACCAGCCCTGAACAGGGCCCTTTGCGGGGCATGCCCCAAGAAATTCAGCTCTTTTGCCTGTAAAAAAAAACATACAATACCCCCCCCAACATTACAACCCACCACCCACATACCCCTAATCTAACCCAAACCCCCCTTAAATAAACCTAACACTAAGCCCCTGAAGATCATCCTACCTTGTCTTCACCATACCAGGTTCACCGATCGGTCCAGAAGAGCTCCTCCGATGTCCTGATCCAAGCCCAAGCGGGGGGCTGAAGAGGTCCATGATCCGGCTGAAGTCTTCATCCAAGCGGGCCAGAAGAGGTCTTCCATCCGATTGAAGTCTTCATCCAAGCGGCATCCATCCGGAGCGAATCGGCAGCATCCTGAAGACCTCCACCGCGGAACATCCATCCTGGCCGACGACTGAACGACGAATGACGGTTCCTTTAAATGACGTCACCCAAGATGGCGTCCCTCGAATTCCGATTGGCTGATAGGATTCTATCAGCCAATCGGAATTAAGGTAGGAATATTCTGATTGGCTGATGGAATCAGCCAATCAGAATCAAGTTCAATCCGATTGGCTGATCCAATCAGCCAATCAGATTGAGCTCGCATTCTATTGGCTGTTCCGATCAGCCAATAGAATGCGAGCTCTATCTGATTGGCTGATTGGATCAGCCAATCGGCAGATTAGGGGTTAATAATTGAAGTTAGGTGTTGGCGATGTTAGGGAGGGCAGATTAGGGGTTAATACTATTTATGATAGGGTTAGTGAGGCGGATTAGGGGTTAATAACTTTATTATAGTAGCGCTCAGGTCCGCTCGGCAGATTAGGGGTTAATAAGTGTAGGCAGGTGTCGGCGACGTTGAGGGGGGCAGATTAGGGGTTAATAAATATAATATAGGGGTCGGCGGTGTTAGGGGCAGCAGATTAGGGGTACATAAGGATAACGTAGGTGGCGGCGCTTTGCGGTCGGCAGATTAGGGGTTAATTATTGTAAGTAGCTGGCGGCGACGTTGTGGGGGGCAGGTTAGGGGTTAATAAATATAATATAAGGGTCGGCGGTGTTAGGGGCAGCAGATTAGGGGTACATAGGGATAATGTAAGTTGCGGCGGTTTACGGAGCGGAAGATTAGGGGTTAATAATATAATGCAGGGGTCAGCGATAGCGGGGGCGCCAGATTAGGGGTTAATAAGTGTAAGGTTAGGGGTGTTTAGACTCGGGGTACATGTTAGAGTGTTAAGAGCAGACGTAGGAAGTGTTTCCCCATAGGAAACAATGGGGCTGCGTTAGGAGCTGAACGCTGCTTTTTTGCAGGTGTTAGGTTTTTTTTCAGCTCAAACAGCCCCATTGTTTCCTATGGGGGAATCGTGCACGAGCACGTTTTTGAGGCTGGCCGCGTCCGTAAGCAACTCTGGTATCGAGAGTTGCATTTGCGGTAAAAATGCTCTACGCTCCTTTTTTGGAGCCTAAAAAAAGAGTTATGACTATTCTAATATCTCAAAATAAAAAACCCACCCCAAAATAAAACAAACAAACCCTATTCTAAAACTAAACTACAAATAGCCATTAAAATTGCCCTAAAGCGAACAACTGGAGCTAGCAGTAGTGTGTAAATGCGTGTATACATCTGACACTCTGGGGCTTTGTTAGGAGTTTGAAAATCATCACAATGTTATTCAAAAATAAGCAAAACTATACGTTGATACAAAACAAACTCCCAGATGGGCTATATAAATAGATAATCTACAAAACATTAATGCAAAGAAAAATCTAGTGTGCAATGTCCCTTTAATTTAAAGTCACTGTGCTAGATGTATTAAAGTTCACATGGTAAACTAGCAGGTCAAAACTCACTAAGGGCCAGCTTACGAGTGGAGTGCAAATTAACACTCCCGCTTGAGCGTTTATTGTGCTAGAATTAAAATTTTTGTGTTCTTTGGGTTGCGCTCGTATAATGAGTTGAAAGTAAACTGTTTTTGCTCTCATGCTAACATGCTAGAATGTTTTATATAAAATAAATACTTAAAGGGACACTGAACCCAAATGTTTTCTTTTGTGATTCAGATAGAGCTGGCAATTTTAAGCATCTAATTTACTCATATTATCAATTTTTCTTTGTTCTCTTGCTATCTTTATTTGAAAAAAGACATCTAAGCTTTTTTTTGTGGTTCAGTACTCTGGACAGCACTTTTTTATTGGTGGATACATTTATCCACCAATCAGCAAGAACAACCCAGGTTGTTCACCAAAAATGGACCGGCATCTAAACTTACATTCTTGCATTTCAAATAAAGATACCAAGAGTATGAAGAAAATTTGATACTAGGAGTAAATTAGAATGTTGCTTAAAATGGCATGCTCTATCTGAATCACAAAAGAAAAAAATTTGGGTTAATTGTCCCTTTAACACACCTTAACATAACTCCTGTCGGGTATAGCGCACATGAAGAACAGAGGAATTTCTATTGAGGTGCATAAGTTGTGCATGTGGGGTAAACCCAACAGGAGTTATATTAGGGTGCGTTATGAATTTATTTGATATAAAATATAAAAAAATATAATAATATACATTTTAAATTTATGTTTACTAATTATTACTAATTATTTATAAATTTCTAAATTAATAGGTATTCGATGTGTTTTGTGCAACTTTTATTTTTTAGCCTTACACTTTACTTCAAGTCTCAGGCCACGTCAATTCTTTAAGTGCTATTGTGGCTTCCACTCAAGCACAATCTATAACTTTCAACTTGTAATATGAATGCTAGTTAGCATTACAGTATCCATTGAAAGTAGAGGTTGTTCACAAAGTAGGGTGCGCTTACCCATTTCGTGTAAATGGCATTTTACCATGGACTTGTAATATCAAGTAGAGGGTTGTTAACAGTGTGGTCAATCGATACTGCTTACTGCACCTCCGCTATCATTAGTGCTCCACTTATAATCTAGCTCTTAGCTGGCATAATGAGATTTTCAGGCTTGATGATCAAAAACTCGCATAAAGAGATATCACCACAAATCTTTATTTTTTCAGATCTAGATCTTTGCAGAGCATAAAAACAGCTCTCAAGCTAAAATCTTACTTTTAATTAAATGTTTTTGAGGGACAAGGCTTCTTAGATAATCTTGCCAAACCAGAGAGCTTCAGGACCTTAGTCATGTAGCTGACAGCAAGGGGCCCCCAAGGGCCATCTATCTGATACAAGGGATTAGATAGCACCAGCTCTATCATTGCAGATGATAACTAACTCTGCACAGGAGTACTTAAATTGGAAAAAAACTGGTGGAAAATTATTTGAGGGTTCTTGTAGATAACAGCTAAAAAAGTAATATTCACTGCCAGAAGCTCCTATGGAAAATAACACATTAACATGTATAAAAAGAGGCATACATGAAAGGAAGAAAGTATAATTCTGCCCCCTTATTAATCCCTGGGAAGATCTGAACTTGAGTATGGAGTACAGTTTTGAGGATCTTATTATCAAAATTGATAATACACAATTAGCAAAGGTTCAGAGAAGGTCTACATAATTAATAAGGGGAATAATGGATTTAAGTTATGAGGAAAAGATGGCCAAACTGTGTCTGATTACTTTAGAAAAAAGATACCTGAAAAATTATATGATACTTTATCTAAATATTTTCATAGTCAATAGTGTATTGGGAGGAGCATTGTTTATTCCAAGGATATATTTTTTTGACAAAAGTAGTTCTTCAAGGAGAAAATAAGATTTAATCTCCAAAAGTTAAAATATTTTTCACTGTAATAACAATTAAACTGTAGAAGTTTTTGCCTGAGGAGGGATGGTATGCCAAAATAGTAAACAAGATATCATTTTTATTTAATAATTTGTATTTATTTAATTATTGCTAAAAAAGAACAGACAGCTTATAAAACTTTAGAGAAAATATTCAAACTATGAAAATTTACATGATGCCGTACTTGATTATTTAGGAATTTCTTAAGACATCTGAACACCAAATTGCTGCCTGTTAGGGTCCTATTCCAAAACAGCACAATTTAATGGCTGCATATTATTAGGTTGGTGTTTTAGCAAATGCTACTTGAGACAACGCGAAGGGGGAGTTTCAAAAAAGAAAATCACAAAAGAAAAAAAGATAAAAAAAATTAAATATGCAGTAATAATATTTCAAGTATAAGAAGAGATGCAGACATAACCTTGTTGCAATTAAAAAGTATTTTGCTTATTGTAAACAGAGTGTATAAAGTACATCCAATTTTTAGTCATACCAACATGTAAGATCTAAAAGGTAAATGGGCAGTATACAAGAAAATAATGATGATGGGGATAATCAAACCTGAGGAAGCATATAGTATATCAAGAATTGATTTGATAAAGAAAAATGATAAATGCAAAACTGAATTTAGTTGTTGGTAAGTGGTAACTGAACTGTGAAGACTTTCATGACATAATTTGCTGAATGTTTTATGGACTGTAAAATCGTTCTCATTATTTAATTTACAGCAATTGCTCACTGAATTGCTAAAGCTAAATAATGAAATTCAATTAGTAATTTGCATTTTGGTAATGTTTACCTTGATGGCTTTTATTAAGCTTTCGGGATACTTATAATGAAAGGTGTTTGGTGTTATTATTGTAAACTTTTTCCGACTGTTTAAAAAAAATAAATAAAAAAATGGAGGATGTTATTCCTCAGGGTAGAAATCACACATTTTTCATGGACAATGAATTAAATAGACAAAGAGCAACCACATAAACTGATTTTTAACCCTTCAAAAAAACCTTATCTAAAATATGTAATTTATGCCTTAGCCAAGTACATATTTTTATGTAATAAAGACAAACTACATTTTTTATCACTTTAGGCTGATATAGGGGCTCTGTGAGAGCCTCCCTTATATGCAAAATGAATGAGGAATTTCCTCTGCCTTTCCAGTGTGTGTTATGTGATTAATCACTATGCGATGACATCATTATGTGTTGCCAAAACCCTATGGTCCTTTATTCTGGACCACCTACTCATGGGTAAATGGCAGAAGATGATTTAAAAAATGAAGGGGGAAGAAAATTAGAAGAGTTTTTCATGTCACCTTGGAAAAAAAAGACATGTATGGTAGAGTGGCTCTGCTATGTTATTTTTATTACCAAAAAGTGAGATAGTTTAAAGTAATCGTAGATCAGATTTTCGCTAAGAGGGAAAGTTTTGGGAATTTCAAGGCTGGCACCAGGGTATCCAAGGGACTGAACTCACGATTTGATATGATCAACTATTGGAAGTAATACCACAAGTCATTCAGCACTTGTTCCCTGGTGCCCTGGTATATGTATTTATTTATTCATTTATATATGTTGTACTATCTCATATATAATTTTCCATTCCCACCAAGGGCCTACTAATTGAGTCAATAATACATCAAGTCATCCAATATTCTACAATCTGAATATTGGGAATATTCATTAAAATTATAGCATAGTTATTATCTTATGCAATTATATACTTAACTACACTTAATGAGGAAAAAAAAATCCTTCCCATTATTGAGCCAATAATATTGCTATTTGTATTCATTGTCCCAGCTAGATTTATTGCCTGCTGACTGACCTTTGCCTATATATTTAGGTATATGCCATTTATTATGTAATACATGTAGGTCAGCATTAAGCATTATAATCTGCTTAAAGGGACAGTAAACACCAGAATTTTTGTTTTTTAAAAAGGTAGATAATCCCTTTATTACCCATTCCCCAATTTTGCATAACCAACACAGTTATAATAATATACTTTTTACCTCTGTGATTACCTTGTATCTATGCCTCTGCAAACTGCCCCCTTATTTCAGTTCTTTTGACAGACATGCATTTTTAGCCAATCAGTGCTTGCTCTTAGGAGCTTCACGTGCCGGAGCTCAATGTTATCTATATGAAACACATGAACTAACGCATTCTAGTGGTGAAAAACTGTCAAAATGCTTTCCGATTAGAGGCAGTCTTCAAGGTCTAAGAAATTAGCACATGAACCTCCTAGATTTAGCTTTCAACTAAGAATACCAAGAGAACAAAGCAAAACTGGTAATAAAAGTAAACTGGAAAGTTGTTTAAAATTACATGCCCTATTTAAATCATGAAAGATTTTTTTTGACTTTGCTGTCCCTTTAAGGTCTATTATATATTTTTGCCTAAACATCCAGGTATTTACCACTAACCACATAATACATGTATGCAAGAAATAAGTAATATATCAATTTTAAGGACCATTGTATCTTCATTGGTTATTGACACATTGTTAATATTACACATTTCTGTGTTTAGTCTCAACCTTACGTGTATGTGACATACGAGTTGATTATTTGGGAGTCAATTTGTGCGTATATATATATTTACAGAACACAATCCCATTATCTAAATAAACATACATCTATATGGCAGGCACTCTATCAGGGGACACTTGTATTATAAAATATACACACTGTTTCATCTCACTCCAAGGCAACCTCTAAAGGGTTAAACATAAGTAGGTGTAATTTTATTTAAATGATGTTTTAAATAATTTAATGGCAAATTTCAGGTATCTAATAGGAGCCATCTGAATCTAAAAAGTGCTGCATTCTCTGCACAACTCACAGAACCTAACTAAAAATTTATTTTCATGGTGTTTTCAATGAAATGGCTTGTAAAGTCCATTACAGGAATTTTTGGCAATAGAACATGAATGTTTACTTACCCTGCCACATAACACATACCACCCCCTGATCCCTATCTGATCCCTCCCAAACAGCTCTCTTCCCTCCCTCAACCACCACCAGCTTAAGTACTGGCCAAAAGTCTGCCAGTATGCAGTTTTAGGGCATTTAATTTAAAAAAAAAATGTATTTATCTGTAGTGTAGGGAAACCTCCCCTTCCTCCTGTAATGCCACTCGATTACCTCCCTCCTTTTCTCCCACACCACCTACGGCATAACTGCAAGCTCATACAGACAGTGACACAGAGTGACACTCTCTATATTAGTGATCTGCTTTCATATGGTAAAGGAAGAACAATCAATGTGCACTATTTACTATAGCTTTAGCGGTAGCACTAAAGCATAAAATCTAAGGTAGTTTTCCATCAAAATAAAAAGCAAAAAACTGTATAAGCTCTTTATTAAATGCATCAAAGTAATATTTTTAAATCACATCAAATATATATTTTTATTATAGTTTTTATTTAGATTAACGTTATCTAGCCACACAATAAGAAGACAAGATTAGATCTATGCAAAAAACAACCAGTATCCAAAACATAACGGATTGTGTGATCTAATAATAACAGGGCGCTATCATAATAACAACTCAAACGACTACAGAGTTTTAGGAGGAGTCCTTATCAATGTCTTAGTCATGATCTGCCAAAGTAGAACTGTGTAGATTTAACACTGATAGCACAAACAAATATAGAGAGAATGTTCAACTTAGTGCAATAATAGAAAGCAGAGCCTTGTGCTGCACATTAATTGCTTGCATTTATTTCCCAGTGGCTTTTCAAAACAGTAAGGTTAGGGACCTTGTGGGCGGTGGCCTAGTGTCATTTTAATAAAGTTTTAAATGCTTATAAATCATTTATTTTGTAAGCAGACATTTTGCAATGCAGTGAATACTTTCTGAAGCATATAAAAATGACTTTAAAGTGAATTTCAAGTTTGATAAATCAGTGCCGTTTTTTAAAAACCCTATTAAAAACAGGGGCACTTTCATTCATCAAACTTTACATTTCATTTGTTTTGTTAAAATACTTACCTTTTAATCTTGAAAGCCGCTCCAGCGCTTCCCCTGTCCGTCACAAGCCTCTTCATATGTCAAAAATGATGAAGCCGTGATTGGAGGATGCCGTATTCGTCATTGCTGACATATGAAGTGACGAGCAGCATTAGGGGGAATAGCTGGAGCCGCTTTCAAGATTAAAAGGTAAGTATTTTAACAATACGAGTGAAATGTAAAGTTTGATGAATGAAAGTGCCTCTGTTTTTAATAGGATTTTTTAAAACCGGGCACTGATTCATCAAACTTGACATTCACTTTAATTTCTCTTTACTCCCATACATAGTTTCAAATGCTCTCAAGTGAATGTGCAAATGTTTCTGGTAATAATAAAATTGTATCCCAATGTGTTTCAGAACAAAACAAATAAAAGGTTGAACTATACCTCTGTGGAATGTACAAAAACGTTTTGTAAATTCTTCTCTATAACATTTGTTCAAAACTGAATAATATATTCATTTAAAGCAAATATACTTCAGCAGCTGCTAGATTAACTGCACAAAGAAATGATTCATCAGTTTAGAACAAGTCTCAAGAGTTTGTGTTAACTGAATGAAGAAGAAAGACACACACACACAAGACGTAGATACAGTATTTGTATGTGGATGATCGTTCAGTGTTGCTATGATTAAAAATCTTTACTGCTTTTTGCTTGCAATCGATTAAAATAATTGGGATGCTCCTGCCATAACTTTACCTATTAATATGAAAATTAAAAATATATGAACCCATTCATCTACAGATAAGAGATTAAGGTCTGATTTCTATAACACACTTTGCATATTTCATTGTGCAAATGAAAGTTGTCACTATTAAAACAACTAATGAAGTCATAGTGATGTAACTGTGAGGCTGTTAAATAAGGGTTAGATAATATGCAATTATATTAACAAATCATTCCCTTACTCTGTGGGCAAAATCCTAGGGTAGCAGCTATAATGAAGCCCCTATGAAAAAATTGTAGCAATGACAGATCTTTCATAAGGCCAGATTACAGGTGGTGTGCTATTTATCGCTTTCACGTGAGCACAAACACCACTAGAAGACAACTTTTAACACGTGCCAGGTATATATCAATATATATATATATATATATATATATATATACATATATATATTTATACATGAATATATATTTCAAAAATAAAATTTTCTTCTATGTGTAGTACACTGGAATGTAAAATATTTAAAATAATTACACAGTAAAACACATTATAATACATTAAGGTATTTGGTATTATAATACATTAACACCTAGATTTAGAGTTTTGCGGCCAAAGGGGTGCATTAGCTACGCGTCTTTTTTTTCTAGTGCTGCTTCTAAACAACGCTGGTATTGAGAGTTCTCTGAAGGGCTGCGTTAGGCTCCAAAAAGGGAGCGTTGAGCCGAATTTACCGCCACTTCAACCCTCAATACCAGCGTTGCTTACGGTAGCGGCTAGCTGGAAAAACGTGCTCGTGCACGATTCCCCCATAGGAAACAATGGGGCAGTTTGGGCTGGAAAAAAACCTAACACCTGCAAAAAAGCAGCGTTCAGCTCCTAACGCAGCCCCATTGTTTCCTATGGGGAAACAGTTTCTAAGTCTGCACCTAACACCTTAACATGAACCCTGAGTCTAAACACCCCTAACCTTACACTTATTAACCCCTAATCTGCTGCCCCCACTATCGCTGACACCTGCATTATATTATTAACCCCTAATCTGCCGCTCCGTACACCGCCGCAACCTTCATTATACCTATGTACCCCTAATCTGCTGCCCCTAATACCGCCGACCCCTATATTATATTTGTTAACCCCTAATCTGCCCCCCCCCACGTCGCAGCTACCTTAGCTACACTTATTAACCCCTAATCTGCCGACCGGACCTCGCAGCTACTATAATAAATGTATTAACCCCTAAAGCTAAGTCTAACCCTAACCCTAACACCCCCTAAATTAAATCTAATTTTAATCTAACTAAATAAATTAAATATTATTAACTAAAGTATTCCTATTTAAAAATAAATACTTACCTGTAAAATAAACCCTAATATAGCTACAATATAACAAATAATTATATTGTAGCTATTTTTGGATTTATATTTATTTTACAGGCAACTTTGTATTTATTTTAACTAGGTACAATAGCTATTAAATAGTTATTTACTATTTAATAGCTACCTAGTTAAAATAATTACAAAATTACCTGTAAAATAAATCCTAACCTAAGTTACAATTAAACCTAACACTACACTATCAATAAATACATTAAATAAATTAAGTACCTACAATTAAAAACAATTAAATAAACTAAACTAAATTACAAAAAACAAACAAACACTAAATTACAAAAAATAATTTTTTACAAGAATATTAGGCTAATTACACCTACTCTAAGCCCCCTAATAAAATAACAAAGCCCCCCAAAATAAAAAAAAATCCCTACCCTAATCTAAATTACAAAAGTTAACAGCTCTATTACCAGCCCTTAAAAGGGCTTTTTGCGGGGCATGCCCCAAAGTAATCAGCTCTTTTGCCTGTAAAATAAAACACAATACCACCCCCCAACATTAAAACCCACCACCCACATACCCCTACTCTAACCCAAACCCCCATCCGGACCGGCAGACATAGAAACATAGAAACATAGATATTGACGGCAGATAAGAGCCATAGGCCCAGCAAGTCTGCCCAACCTTACCTAACAGTATAAACTTATCTAGTTCGTAGGATAGCCTTATGCTTGTCCCATGCATTTTTAAAGTCCCCCACAGTGTTTGTTGCTACTACCTCTTGAGGAAGTTTATTCCATAAATCAAGAAAAGAAAGAAATGCTTCCTCAAATTACTCCTGAATCTACTACCCTTTAGCTTGAGCTCATGACCCCTTGTTCTTGAATTTTCAATTTTATGTAAAATACCCACAGCCTCAGTTTTACTAAACCCTTTAATGTACTTGAAAGTTGCTATCATATCACCTCTTTCCCTTCTCTCCTCTAAGCTATACATATTTAGGTCATTGAGCCTATCCTGGTAAGTTTTATTTTTTAGACCATGTACCATTTTGGTAGCCCTCCTTTGCACAGATTCAAGTTTGTTAATATCCTTCTGAAGATATGGCCTCCAGAACTGCACACAATACTCAAGATGAGGCCTAACTAATGATCTATAAAGTGGCATAAGAACCTTTCTGCTGCAAATACCTCTACCAATACATCCAAGCATTCTGCTAGCCTTACTCGCTGCATTACTACATTGTTTACTAAGTTTTAAATCATCTGAAATAATAATTCCCAAGTCCTGTTCCTCATCTGTAACAGTCAGTAAAGTGTAATTGAGTCTGTAATTAACATTTGGATTTTTCTCCCCTAAATGCATTATTTTACACTTTGCTGTGTTAAACTTTAGATCCCAGTCGTTTGTCCAATCCTCCAATTGTTGTATATCACTTCTCATTTTGTCTACCCCCCCTGGAACATCCACTCTGTTGCAAATTTTTGTATCATCTGCAAAGAGACATACTTTCCCCTGTAGCCCTTTGCTGATATTGCAGATAAATATGTTAAACAAAACAGGCCCCAGAACTGACCCCCGAGGAACACCACTAGTAACAGCCCCCTCTGCTGAATGAACTCCATTTACTAAGACACTTTGTTTTCTGTCCTTAAGCCAGCATTCCACCCAGTTCACAATTTTTGAATCTAGACCAAGGAGATATAGTTTGTGAATTAGTTTATTGTGTGGGACGGTGTCAAATGCTTTGCTGAAATCTAGATATGCTACATCAACTGTCCACCCTTCTCTAATACTTTTGTTACATAATCAAAGAAGTCAATTAGATTAGTCTGACATGATCTCCCTGAAGTAAAACCATGCTGATTTTGGTCCTCTAAATTGTTTGTCTTTATGTAAGTCATAATTCTTTCTTTTAAGAGGCTTTCCATTAATTTCCCTACTACTGAAGTTAAACTAACTGGCCTGTAGTTGCCAGATTCTTCTCTACTGCCCTTTTTATGAAGAGGTATTACATTTGCTATTCTCCAATCATCTGGGACAGCTCCTGTTAATAGTGACTGATTAAACAGATCAGTTAATGGGACAGTTAGCACTGATCGAAATTCTTTTTAAACCCTTGGATGAATATTATCAGGACCCACTGCCTTTGTAACATTTATTTTTGATAATGCTAACAAAACCTCATCCTCTGTAAAAAGATTACTGTTAAGCTTGTTTCTATTTTTCGTAGCATCCCTTAATGTAGACATTGTATCTTCACAATCTTTTGTGAAAACAGAACAGAAGTAATCATTGAGACAGTCTGCAATCTGCTTATCTCCTTCTATTATTCTACCATCAACTGATTTCAATTTTACTATTCCTACCTAATTTTTTCTTCTTTCACTGATATATCTAAAGAATGTTTTGTCCCCATGTTTTACTGACTGTGCTATCTTCTCTTCTGCATGAGCTTTAACCTTCCTAATTAACTGCTTAGTCTTTTTTTGTTGGAGTCTCCATATTTTCATATCATCATCTGCTTGTGTGTGTCTGTAATTTTTATAAGCTATCTTTTTTGTCTTTACAGCATGTGCTACTTCTTTGGAAAACCAAATTGGTTTCCGCTTTCTTTTACTTTTACAGACATGTCTAATACAGTGTGCGGTTGCATCTAAAATGGCACCTTTCACAAATTCCCACTGTTCTTGAACCCCTGTTATAAGAGTTTTCCCCTTTAAATAGTTTTTTAGGTACAGGTATACCTCACTTTACAGCGCTTCACTTTACAGCGATTCGCTAATACAGCGCTTTGTGGAGCTGAAGTTCAACCTCCAAGGATTTTGAAACAGTGCTGTAATCTTCGTGAGATTGTGAGAAAAGTAACTGGCACCATTTTGTTATGCTTAGTTCACTCTGTTTATAGCATTACAGTGCAATCTGTGTCTCAGTGTTATAGTCTGGCAAATTTTACTACAGTAATTGTCACTATTTTACAGGTACAGTATTTATTAAATACTAATTGAATACTTGCTGTGCTAGTGTTAAACTAAACGTAGCACTATTGCACCCATAATATAAGTTAGTTCAAACATGTTTTCAAGATTTTAAACATTGAAAAGAAAGCTAAAACTGCCTTGTTTCACTTTAAGGCGGTTTCCACTTTACAGCGGGGCTCCGGTCCCTAACCCGCTGTATGAGTGGGGTATACCTGTATTCTCCCATTAATAAAAAATCTGCCTTCCTAAAGTCTAAAACTTTTGTTTTAGTCTGGGTGGACAGTTCCTGCACATGAATACTAAACCAAACAGATTGATGATCACTGGATCCTAAGTTCTCACCTACAGACACATCTGAAACTGTATCACTGTTTGTAAGTATTAGATCTAATATAGCTTCCTTACGAGTTGGTTCCTTGACTAAATGCTCAAGTGATTCCCCTAGCAGAGATTCAAGAATATACCTGCTTCTAGCCGATCTAGCAGAAGGAATCTTCCAGTCTATATCTGGCAAATTAAAGTCCCCCAGTACTATAACCTTACCCTTCATGGTCATTTTGGTTATTTCTTCTAATAACAGATTGTCCAGTTTTTCATCCTGCAATGGAGGCCTATATACAACCCCTATTCTAAAAACATTTTTATCTCCAATTTCCAAAGTCACCCAAATACTTTCCACCTCATCATTTGTTCCTACAATTTCAGTAACCTTTATATTTTCATTTACATACAAAGCAACTCCTCCACCTTTCTTTCCTACTCTGTTCTTTTTAAATAACCTGTATCCAGGTATGACTATGTCCCAGTCATGCAAATCATTGTACCATGTTTCTGTTATAGCTACTAAATCCAAGTTGTCCCTAGTCATTATTGAAATGAGTTCAGGTAATTTATTTCCTAAGCTGCGAGCATTTGTGCTCATGGCACAAATAATTTTTCTACTAGAATTTCTAGAATTGTTACTTGGACTAACAGTTTTGGCATGCTGTGGGGAGCAGGTGGATATATTAATGCTACCCCCCTTTATTAGTTTAAATGATTTCTAATAAAGTATTTGAACTCCTCTCCCAGATACTTTTTTCCTTTAGCATCCAAATGCAAGCCATCTCTCCTAAATAACCTAGTATCTTTCCAAACAGAGCTATAATGGCCAATAAAACCAAATCCTCGTTCCCTGCACCACTTATCTAACCAAGAATTAAATGTTGTTATCCGCTCCATCTTTCCTGCTTCCTGGCCATACACAGGTAAAATAGCAGAAAATGATAGAGTTGATGCCACAGTCTCTAAATGATTACCTAGGTCACAAAACTCATTCTGAACAGCAGCAACATGATTACTAGTCAGATCATTTGTTCCCAAATGAACAATCACATCTAACTCACTTCCCTTTCCTGCTGCATCCTCTATCTTCATCCATCTGGAGCGGAGCGGAGCCATCTTCTTCCAGCCGACGAGGATCCATCCTTCTTCCCCGATGCCTACTCGCCGAATGAAGGTTCCTTTAAATGACGTCATCCAAGATGGAGTCCCTTGAATTCCGATTGGCTGATAGGATTCTATCAGCCAATCGGAATTAAGGTAGGAAAAATCTTATTGGCTGATTGAATCAGCCAATCAGATTCAAGTTCAATCGGATTGTCTGATCCAATCAGCCAAACAGATTGAGCTCGCATTCTATTGGCTGTTCCGATCAGCCAATAGAATGCAAGCTCAATCTGATTGGCTGATTGGATCAGCCAATCCGATTCAACTTGAATCTGATTGGCTGATTCAATCAGCCAAACAGATTTTTCCTACTGTTAGGGGTAATATGAACCTGACGGCAGCCATCTTGTTCCCCGCAGCCATCTTGTGATGATTAGCATCCATTTTGTAATGATTAGACTTTTATTATAGTGGTTTATTATGTAGTAAGAGATATGCTGATGTTAGGGAGACTTGCATAGATATAATAGCCCTGAGAATGACCCTGAAGATGTGCATTGTTATCTCTACAAGATGTCAAACGGCTGTGATTTGTGCTGGGCTAGGAGGCCCAGTTACTGTGTATTCCTGTAGAAATGACTCCCTAACACTCCTTTTATTCCAATTATATTTTCTATGAGTTTCTTTGTTCTTATAGAAATACCATGTGAAATGATGTAATTATGAATACGTCACTTGTTAAACCTATATGCTGTAACTCTTATTGTAAGAATATTATAATATCTAGGGAGCATATATATACATTGTATCATTTTTATATGTTATGTTTAATTGTAATGTATCTTAATGTATCTTTTCTGTATCCCTTTAATATTCAATTGTAGCTAGACACATAGTGACCTTTATACACACATTTTATATGTACTTTTGAACCATTGGGCTATGTGTGAGAAAACACTGCTGATGTAAGGAATTTTAGTTAGGTCAAAGGTAGCTATACATCAGATTGAAATATTTTGAGATCCTACATTACTCCTTTTTTCCTGTCAGTCATAAATTTACTTAATATCTTCAAGGATATCTGACAAATGTGATGTACAACTTACAGGATGCCAGATGTTTTTCCTCATCGTAGAAATGAGCTAATGACTACAGATTTCAATGTATTCTGAAAGGTATATAAGCTCGCTATCCTGAACAATAAAATTAGAGCTGTTCAACAAACATATTCTTGTGTGTTCTCTGAATGGCTCTCCAAGTACTTGAAAACACTTTGCAGGGTAGATACCAGAGTCCTGAAGCAGAGGAGAACAAGAGGGTCCTGGTCCTAGAGGAGTCTCCTAACAAATGGTGTCTAGAAGTGATAGCTTGTCAAGGGGTGAGTAAAACACTTGTTTTGCACTGTTTTTTGCTTACCCATTGTCAAGCTAGAACCCTATAGGACCAGACACTCAGGTTATTTAAAAAAAAAAAAAATATAGTGGGGAATGTGTATGTATGTTATGCATATCTGTGTATGTTGTGTATATATGTATATTTAAGGTGTTTTTAAGGTGTTTTTTTTTATGGAAATTTTTTGGTAAAAATTGTTTTTGGTTATAAAGTAGTATCTGAGGTTAGAGGCCTCCAAGAGATACATGATTACATGGTATCTGAGGTTAGAGTCCTCTGAATGATACATGTTAATTGTTTTTATTTATTAGATATGGTATCTGAGGTTAGAGTCCTTTGAATGATACATATTTATTGGTTTCGGAGGTTAGAGGCCTCCAGTGACATATGATGAGGTTAGAGTCCTCTAGAGACATATGTTTTTATTGGTTAAAATATAGTATTTTTAAGGTTAAAACGGAGTTCGAGTCTCTGTTGGAATATAAGGATTTAATGTGGTATATAGTGTTGTATGCGGTATATATGTTGTAAAATAAAGGGGTACAATTCGTAAAATTTATTGCATCTTATCCATAAACTCTGGTATCAGCCTGGAAATTGTTTTGCTATCTTTATCTATGCACAATCTGTCCCTTTTAATGCTTGCTATAAACTGAACTTGCTGTATTGCATTTGTTTTTCTGCTTGCACACTTCAAATTGCTGTATTGCCTTTGCATTTTCTTATTGCTTTTAAAGTTTGCTTTTTTTTGCTATATACTTACTGTGCTGTTTTGTGCTTAAAATATATATTAAGTGACTGTGCATTTTATTACTGCTGCTCTTTTTGTGTTGTTAAAGAAGAAGTTTATTTCAGGCAGAAAAGCACCCACTCTAGAGAGGGAGGGGGGATCATAAAAAGATCTGTCAGTGAGCAGCTGTGTAGAGTCAGTGAAGAGAAATCTAAAAAAAACTGTTCCGTTGTATGTGTGTGCAGTAATGAAAGGGAGATTTAAGTGTAACAGATTTAATTATTTGAAATGTATTTATCTGAATTTGTGAGGAAATGGCCAATCTTTTCAGACTCAGATATATACAAATACATTTTAAAATTGGAGGAAAATTAATAAATATATGTTTTCCTGAAAAAAAACAAAAAAAAAAAAACACAAAGAGAGGGGGAGTGAATCTCTGGTATGCAAGATGAAATGAGCTTGTCTGTATAGCTGTACAAGAAAATATGTTGTAATGTTATTTTATATACCTGTATTTTAAAGTCACCAGCATGTTTTAAGTACAGTATGTGGTATTCATGTGCAGTTTTAGTTTTAAATGATAATTGTGTGGCAAGTAACGGCTTTGAGAGTGGCTTTGAAAGTGCGATGGTGTGTGATTTTTTTTTGTCACGCTCTGGTAAAAATGAAACTGTTTTTGGAATGATTAATAGGTTGACGTATGTTGTATTTGTAAGGTCTGTGCACAGAGTTGGTGCACCCAATGACATATAGTTATAAGCTGTAATTGAAAGTTTATTTAAAAGTGCGTCCGTTTTTGTTGCAAGTAAATTAATCTGCAGGGCATGCTACAAATACAGAGGTGAAATTTGTGTGGTAAATCATACAAGCAGCCTAAATTATGGTTAGAATATACATATGTAATTTACGTAATGAATGGTTAGTCCTTAAAGGGACAGTGTACTGTAAAATTGTTTTATATTAATGTATTTGTAATGACTTGTGATATAAGCTGAATAGTTTCAAATGTAGGAGAAGTTGCATTTGCAAGTTTGTGTATATATAAAGTAAATTGTAATGGGTTGAGTTGTTTGTCTGTAAAATCAGAACTCAGTGTGTAGACAGAGCACTAGAAAATTGTCATTTTATTAGCAGCAATAACACTGTATTAGTAGTTTGCAAAATATATATTTTTTGGGACCTTTCTTTGTATTCTTTTTAAATCTGCCATTTAGTTAGTAGATATTTCTTTTGCAGTGTAACTGAATTCTCTCTGTAATGCAAACTAATTGATAAGTTGTCTACAATCTTAGTGTTACGATCTGTGAGACTAAAAAAAAAAAAAATGAAGACAAACAGAGGAGTGAAAATATTTAAAGGGATATAAAATCTGAGATTTTAAGGAAATATTTACAGAGAAGACAATGAGGTTTACTGTAAGCCCAACACTAGTATATTTAACTGTGTCAGCAGTTTCAATTAAAGATAATTTTTAATTTGAGTAAAATGTCCCTTTAACTAGCCTGCATCCCACTGTGTGTTTTTATGCTGGTTATGCTTGCTTAGGCTATTTAATGAATGTCAGTATACATGTTTATTATAAGTAAGGCCAATGACTCATTGGGAATAATTTAAAGGGGAAATAATCCCTTTATTGCCCATTCCACAGTGTTGCATGGCCAACACAGTTGTATTGGTATGCTTTTTGCTGCCTTGTGTCTAGGGGCATTCTTCCAGCTCCCTGGTCACATGACTGTAACTGTTTATGGTCTGTTGTCTTAAATTTAGCATTGTTTTGTGCTGAATCTTAAATGACCCCCTGTGCCTGAACACAGTGTTATCTATATGGCCCACGTGTATTTTGTCTCTCTGTGTTGGAAAGAGATTTAAAAAAAGCCTGTGATAAGAGGCAGCCCTCAAAGGCTTAGAGATTAGCATATGAGCCTACCTATGTTTAGTTTAAACTAAGAACACCAAGAAAAAAATTTGATGATAAAAGTAAATTGGAAAGTTGATTAAAATTAAAAGTCCTATCTGAATAATGAAAGTTTAATTTATACTAAAATGTCCCTTTAACAGTGGATTTGCATGGTGCATGCGAGCAGGAGCTATATAGAACAGTGGCTGTATCATTATTCTCTAATTATTCCCAAAATTGGATACTTAGGTGTTTGTGTGTTCTTTTGTAAATTTATGGTTAGGGATTTTATTTGTAAATATGCAACTGGAGTTTATTGATCTTCTGAGGTGATTGCATTATTAGTATGATATCATAGAATTGTACATGGTAGAATTTGCAGAACCACGGTATAGATGGTTGTTTGGGAATGGCAGAATTGGTTTTGAATTTCAGGTTAATTTTGGTTGTTAAAAGTTTGTGTCGGCTGTTCATGTTTTGTTTTGTAAAATGGACAATTGGTTTAAGTGTTTTCTAAGAGAATGTTGTGTTTTTATTTTTCGTGAATGCGTGTGGTAAGGTGCTGTATGAATGGAATATTGCATGTGGAGGTGTATTTGATTTTGCTGGCTATTGAGAATTGTATTCTGCATGCATGAGCGGAGTGGATAATTTGTCCTTTTGTTTTTTGTTATGTTGTGTTTGCATGCCACATGGGATGTTTCACGCAAACAAGGGGGAAGTATTGATGAGTATTGATGAGTATCTTTATGTGATAGGGGTGATTGTTTTTAGGTAAGAAGGTGAACCTAAAACGTTTTGAATCTTCTCTTACAATGTTATTGCCTAACCACCAGCTGTGCCCTATATTTTTCTATATTTGGTTCTTAACACTATATTTGTATTTGCAGGATGAGATCATGCAGCTGTATCCAGAAATTCAACAACACTAACGGAATTATTTTTGAGTTTTTTCCATATTTAGGTAAAATCTGTACAGATATAATTCCATAAGTGCACTCTTCAAAAGATTAAAGATTGAAAGCAAGTAAACCTTTAAAGAAAGAAAAAAAAAGAAAATGAAAGACCTTTTGTCAAGCTTGTTTTAACCACCATACTGCAGTAAAAAAGTTACTGAACTATCTTTGGATCCATTCTTTGCTTTGCATGCTGGTACCAGCCCCAGAACTGGACTCTGGGTAATCCATGACTGTCTCCTCTGATGTGTGTCTTCAGGACATAAAGACTATCCTTCTCTGGACTGTGCCTTATCGCTCGATATGGAGGTCCTGTTATGCTGTTACAGGGTCAACCAATTAAATTAGGGGAGTATTGTTTTAACTTGACTCCTTATACTGCTTGTTTTGTATTCTCTTGTAGTTGTTTTATTTTTATTGAACATATTAGGTATAAGAGGTCATATGCTTCATTGGTATTAATGCACATTGTAGTTTATGTGCTTAACATAGTAATTTTTAGATAAATGTAACTGTGAACTGTGCAGTATTGTACCCTATTGAATGGCCCACTGAGTATAAAAATATGTTTCAGAAAAATGCTGCAATATATCATAATATCTTAGACCCTTCACCCTTTACAACATAAGGAGGACACGTCTAAGCTAGAAGTTTATAGTAAATATACAGAGAAATGTTTGTTTTAGGGAATAGCATAATTATAGTTTATGAAAGTAAATGTATTTTTCCCTTTTATTAATTAGTATGGTATCTTTTCACTTGCGTAGTATTCATGAAGTATCATTTAAAAGTGTATAGAGAAGTTGTAAATTATTCTTTGAGAAATGTCAATGTATTTAGTTTGTATTGTATATCAACAATGTTTTGTTTGATTTTAAATGACATAGGATGAAAGTGACGTTTTATTTGGACATAATTGTGATTGTATTGCGGTGTGTACTCATCCTGTACTGTTTCTGTTTGCTTCCTAGACTCCCTGTGACTCGAGTGTTTGCTTGCCATGGGTATCCACTGGTTGCCTTGTCTACCCCATGAACAAACCATCAGATTTCCAGTATCTCCCTGCGGAAGAACCGTGGATAAGCACCCCTACTGCAAATGAACTGTTGGAGAACTGTGTTATAGCAAAGTGTCAAGGTGCAGCGCTCTCAAATGGACAAACACTGTTCTTAAAGTATTCAGAGGCCACCTAGAGACAGTTGTGCTGTTGCTATGTCATGTTTTAAAAGGAACTGTTGGACATATTGGGGGTGCTAGCAATGCAGGTGGAGAGATAGAAGATGCAGAGTTGTTTGGGGGTAGATGGGGGGCTGGTTGGGTCTCTGTGCCGGTGGACCGGTAGTTTTGGGAAGGCTGGAAGATAGATGGAAGGTATTGGAGGGACTGTACCGATATGCAGTGACAATTAGCCTATAAAAGTATATCATAATATAAGGTTTTACTACTTTTCTATGTCAGTCTATTTTTATGTTATTCTGTTAGAATAAAAGGATGGTATGTTAGGGGTAATATGAACCTGACGGCAGCCATCTTGTTCCCCGCAGCCATCTTGTGATGATTAGCATCCATTTTGTAATGATTAGACTTTTATTATAGTGGTTTATTATGTAGTAAGAGATATGCTGATGTTAGGGAGACTTGCATAGATATAATAGCCCTGAGAATGACCCTGAAGATGTGCATTGTTATCTCTACAAGATGTCAAACGGCTGTGATTTGTGCTGGGCTAGGAGGCCCAGTTACTGTGTATTCCTGTAGAAATGACTCCCTAACACTCCTTTTATTCCAATTATATTTTCTATGAGTTTCTTTGTTCTTATAGAAATACCATGTGAAATGATGTAATTATGAATACGTCACTTGTTAAACCTATATGCTGTAACTCTTATTGTAAGAATATTATAATATCTAGGGAGCATATATATACATTGTATCATTTTTATATGTTATGTTTAATTGTAATGTATCTTAATGTATCTTTTCTGTATCCCTTTAATATTCAATTGTAGCTAGACACATAGTGACCTTTATACACACATTTTATATGTACTTTTGAACCATTGGGCTATGTGTGAGAAAACACTGCTGATGTAAGGAATTTTAGTTAGGTCAAAGGTAGCTATACATCAGATTGAAATATTTTGAGATCCTACATTACTCCTTTTTTCCTGTCAGTCATAAATTTACTTAATATCTTCAAGGATATCTGACAAATGTGATGTACAACTTACAGGATGCCAGATGTTTTTCCTCATCGTAGAAATGAGCTAATGACTACAGATTTCAATGTATTCTGAAAGGTATATAAGCTCGCTATCCTGAACAATAAAATTAGAGCTGTTCAACAAACATATTCTTGTGTGTTCTCTGAATGGCTCTCCAAGTACTTGAAAACACTTTGCAGGGTAGATACCAGAGTCCTGAAGCAGAGGAGAACAAGAGGGTCCTGGTCCTAGAGGAGTCTCCTAACACCTACCTTAATTCTGATTGGCTGATAGAATCCTATCAGCCAATCGGAATTTGAGGGACGCCATCTTGGATGACGTCATTTAAAGGAACCTTCATTCGGCGAGTAGGCATCGGGGAAGAAGGATGGATCCGCGTTGGCTGGAAGAAGATGGCTCTGCTCCGGATGGATGAAGATAGAGGATGCAGCAGGAAAGGTAAGTGAGTTAGATGTGATTGTTCATTTAGAAACAAATGATCTGACTAGTAATCATGTTGCTGCTGTTCAGAATGAGTTTTGTGACCTAGGTAATCATTTAGAGACTGTGGCATCAACTCTATCATTTTCTGCTATTTTACCTGTGTATGGCCAGGAAGCAGGAAAGATGGAGCGGATAACAACATTTAATTCTTGGTTAGATAAGTGGTGCAGGGAACGAGGATTTGGTTTTATTGGCCATTATAGCTCTGTTTGGAAAGATAGCAGAATCTGTTTGGAAAGATAGCAGAATCCTATCAGCCAATCGGAATTTGAGGGACGCCATCTTGGATGACGTCATTTAAAGGAACCTTCATTCGGCGAGTAGGCGTCGGGGAAGAAGGATGGATCCGCATTGGCTGGAAGAAGATGGCTCCGCTCCGCTCCGCTCCGCTCCGCTCCGCTCCGGATGGATTAAGATAGAAGATGCCGCTTGGATGAATATGTCTGCCGGTCCGGATGTCCTCTTCTGCCCGAATAGCATGAAGACTTCTGCCGCTCCGGATGTCCTCTTTTGGTCCATCGGTGCCTGGCTGGGTGAACACGACTCAAGGTAGGGAGATCTTCAGGAGGGTAGTGTTAGGTTTATTTAAGGGGGGTTTGGGTTAGAGTAGGGGTATGTGGGTGGTGGGTTTTAATGTTGGGGGGTGGTATTGTGTTTTATTTTACAGGCAAAAGAGCAGATTACTTTGGGGCATGCCCAGCAAAAAGCCCTTTTAAGGGCTGGTAATAGAGTTGTTAACTTTTGTAATTTAGATTAGGGTAGGGAATTTTTTTTATTTTGGGGGGCTTTGTTATTTTATTAGGGGGCTTAGAGTAGGTGTAATTAGCCTAATATTCTTGTAATCTTTTTTTATTTTTTGTAATTTATTGTTTTTTTTTTTTGTTATTTACTTTAGTTTATTTAATTGTATTTAATTGTAGGTACTTGTAGTTAATTTATTTAATTTATTTATTGATAGTGTAGTGTTAGGTGTATTTGCAACTTAGGTTAGGATTTATTTTACAGGTAATTGTGTAATTATTTTCACTAGGTAGCTATTAAATAGTTAATAACTATTTAATAGTTATTGTACCTAGTTAAAATAAAAACAAAGTTGCCTGTAAAATAAATATAAATCCTAAAATAGCTACAATATAATTATTCGTTATATTGTAGCTATATTAGGGTTTATTTTACAGGTAAGTATTTATTTTTAAATAGGAATACTTTAGTTAATAATATTTAATTTATTTTGTTAGATTAAAATTATATTTAACTTAGTGGGGTGTTAGGGTTAGGGTTAGACTTAGGTTTAGGGGTTAATACATTTATTAGCGGCGAGGTCCGGTCGGCAGATTAGGGGTTAATACTTGAAGTTAGGTGGCGGCGATGTTAGGGAGGGCAGATTAGGGGTTAATACTATTTATTATAGGGTTTGCGAGGCGGGAGTGTGGCGGTTTAGGGGTTAATACATTTATTAGAGTAGCGGCGAGGTCCGATCGGCAGATTAGGGGTTAATAAGTGTAGGTAGCGGCAACGTTGGGGGGCAGATTAGGGGTTAATAAATATTATGTAGGTGTCGGAGATGTTAGGGGCAGCAGATTAGGGGTTCATAGGGATAATGTAGGTGGCGGCGGTGTGCGGTCGGCAGATTAGGGGTTAAAAATTTGTATTATAGTGGCGGCAATGTGGGGGGACCTCGGTTTAGGGGTACATAGGTAGTTTATGGTTGTTAGTGTACTTTAGAGCACAGTAGTTAAGAGCTTTATAAACCGGCGTTAGCCCAGAAAGCTCTTAACTACTGACTTTTTTCTGAGGATGGAGTCTTGTCGGTAGAGGGTCTACTGCTCACTTCAGCCAAGACTCTAAATACCGGCGTTAGGAAGATCCCATTGAAAAGATAGGATACGCAATTGGCGTAAGGGGATCTGCGGTATGGAAAAGTCGCGGCTTGAAAGTGAGCGTTAGACCCTTACCTACACGACTCTAAATAACAGCGGGCGGCCAAAAACAGCGTTAGGATCCCTTAATGCTGCTTTTGACGGCTACCGCAGAACTCTAAATCTAGGCGTAAGGTATTTGAGTGGAAAGGGCTCCAAAGTGTGTGTACATTTAAATATATATATATATTTATACATAGTGTATATATATATATATATATACTATATATGTATATATATATATATTTATATATATATACACACATAAAAACACATATACATAAAAACACATATACAAATACAGACTTTTGCCTTGCCTTTGAGCCACCGGAGGGCTCTATCTTGAGTTGATGTTCTTGGAGACCTGCTGCCTGCATTGGCTGTGCTCTTAAGCCTGCCAGCTGCAGGTAGTTTCCTAATCAGTTTCACTATTAAAGACTGCTTCACTGTCTCCTACCTGCCCTGACATTGTGCCTAAACCCATTTGTTTGGGCCTCTGCTCATTTATATGCATTCTGATGTGATTTGTCTTCTTGGCTCCTGAACTTGGCTTATCCTTTGACCATCCTTCTTGTTTTCTCCTGTGTAAGATGGAAAATTGGATTGATACCTGGTTTTCTGACCTCTGGCTTGAACTTGGACATAGATTTTGGTTTTCTTTAAGCTCACCTGCCAAAGCACAGAACCTGTTCCAGTCTATGCTCACCTGCCAAGGCACAGACTCTGTTCCAGTGCACACTCTCCTTCCAAGGCACAGACCCTGTTCCAGTGCACGCTCTCCTGCCAAGGCACAGACCCTGTTCCAGTGCACACTCTCCTTCCAAGACACAGACCCTGTTCCAGTGCACGCTCTCCTGCCAAGGCACAGACCCTGTTCCAGTGTAAACTCTCCTGCCAAGGCACAGACCCTGTTCCAATGTAAACTCTCCTGCCAAGGCACAGACCCTGTTCCAGTGTAAACTCTCCTTCTAAGGTACAGACCCTGTTCTAGTGTTCGCTTACCTACCAAGACACAGACCCTGTTCCAGTGCACGCTCTCCTGCCAAGGCACAGACCCTGTTCCAGTGTAAACTCTCCTGCCAAGGCACAGACCCTGTTCCAATGTAAACTCTCCTGCCAAGGCACAGACCCTGTTCCAGTGTAAACTCTCCTTCTAAGGTACAGACCCTGTTCTAGTGTTCGCTTACCTACCAAGACACAGACCCTGTTCTAGTATATGCTCACCTGCCATTGCACACACCCTGTTCTAGTGTACGCTTACCTGCCAAGGCTCAAGCCCTGTTCCAGTGAATGTACACCTGCCAAGGCACAGACCTACCTTAATCATAAATAAAAACAGAGAAGCGCTCAACCTGGGAATGAGCAACAGCATAATAGCTTGGTCTATGGCTAGTTACCACCCAAGAAGCAACTTCTTTTTGCTCAACATGTGCTTTTCACAGAGAAGAACTTTCCTGTAGCATATCCGTCTGATCCTGACTTAACAGTGCAGGCTAGCCCCGAAATACCAGGCAATCCCTCTTTGAACGACAGAAACGGCAAAACCCCAGACGTACGTTTCTGCCTACTGTGGGCCTCGTCAGTGAGGTGCAGCCATATCTCTCTAGGCACACTGAGCAACGGGTCCCCATCTGGCTTCCCGCATCACCCTTAGGGAGCATAAACTTACAAATCTTCAAGGCTCTTTTTAAATAAATCACACAATTCCCCTTTGGTTAGCTGTTTACTATAAAGAAGTGCCTGGTTTGAGTTTATTTTAACCAATAGGATTGTGTGATTAATTTAAATAGAGCTTTAAAGAGTTGTAAGTTTATGCTATGATTATAGCAGACACACGAAAATGGGAAGCCTTTTCTGGTGCTAAACTGTATGAATGTTTGATCTTGCTGTGTACTCCTATTTCTAAAGTGGATTAATAAAGGACATTTGTTTTTATTCAAGCAAGCCCCTTTACTTTTTTTTTTTTTTAATTATGTATATAAACATGTTTTTAACACACACACACACACACACATATATATATACAGGGAGTGCAGAATTATTAGGCAAGTTGTATTTTTGAGGATTAATTTTATTATTGAACAACAACCATGTTCTCATTGAACCCAAAAAACTCATTAATATCAAAGCTGAATAGTTTTGGAAGTAGTTTTTAGTTTGTTTTTAGTTATAGCTATTTTAGGGGGATATCTGTGTGTGCAGGTGACTATTACTGTGCATAATTATTAGGCAACTTAACAAAAAACAAATATATACCCATTTCAATTATTTATTTTTACCAGTGAAACCAATATAACATCTCAACATTCACAAATATACATTTCTGACATTCAAAAACAAAACAAAAACAAATCAGTGACCAATATAGCCACCTTTCTTTGCAAGGACACTCAAAAGCCTGCCATCCATGGATTCTGTCAGTGTTTTGATCTGTTCACCATCAACATTGCATGCAGCAGCAACCACAGCCTCCCAGACACTGTTCAGAGAGGTGTACTGTTTTCCCTCCTTGTAAATCTCACATTTGATGATGGACCACAGGTTCTCAATGGGGTTCAGATCAGGTGAACAAGGAGGCCATGTCATTAGATTTTATTCTTTTATACCCTTTCTTGCCAGCCACGCTGTGGAGTACTTGGACGCGTGTGATGGAGCATTGTCCTGCATGAAAATCATGTTTTTCTTGAAGGATGCAGACTTCTTCCTGTACCATTGCTTGAAGAAGGTGTCTTCCAGAAACTGGCAGTAGGACTGGGAGTTGAGCTTGACTCCATCCTCAACCCGAAAAGGCCCCACAAGCTCATCTTTGATGATACCAGCCCAAACCAGTACTCCACCTCCACCTTGCTGGCGTCTGAGTCGGACTGGAGCTCTCTGCCCTTTACCAATCCAGCCATGGGCCCATCTATATGGCCCATCAAGACTCACTCTCATTTCATCAGTCCATAAAACCTTAGAAAAATCAGTCTTGAGATATTTCTTGGCCCAGTCTTGACGTTTCAGCTTGTGTGTCTTGTTCAGTGGTGGTCGTCTTTCAGCCTTTCTTACCTTGGCCATGTCTCTGAGTATTGCACACCTTGTGCTTTTGGGCACTCCAGTGATGTTGCAGCTCTGAAATATGGCCAAACTGGTGGCAAGTGGCATCTTGGCAACTGCACGCTTGACTTTTCTCAGTTCATGGGCAGTTATTTTGCGCCTTGGTTTTTCCACACGCTTCTTGCGACCCTGTTGACTATTTTGAATGAAACGCTTGATTGTTCGATGATCACGCTTCAGAAGCTTTGCAATTTTAAGAGTGCTGCATCCCTCTGCAAGATATCTCACTATTTTTGACTTTTCTGAGCCTGTCAAGTCCTTCTTTTGACCCATTTTGCCAAAGGAAAGGAAGTTGCCTAATAATTATGCACACCTGATATAGGGTGTTGATGTCATTAGACCACACCCCTTCTCATTACAGAGATGCACATCACCTAATATGCTTAATTGGTAGTAGGCTTTTGAGCCTATACAGCTTGGAGTAAGACAACATGCATAAAGAGGATGATGTGGTCAAAATACTCATTTGCCTAATAATTCTGCACTCCCTGTATATATACACACATATGAACACATATATACACATGTATATATATATATATAAATACACATACATGTATATACATATATATATACTGTATATATATATATATATATATATATATATATATATATATATATATATATATATATATATATATATATATATACATACTTTGGAGCCCTTTCCACTCAAATACCTTTAAACATGAATATTAACATTTAATCAATTTTAATGCTTTTAATTATGTTTTACTGTGTTTTTATATATTTCACATTCCACATAGAAGAAAATGTTATTTGTATGTGTGTATATATATATATATATATATATATATATATATAATGGGAAGAATGTGGGAGAAGTATTTAAAGCGCTAATACATAGAGGGTCAGTTAAAATACAAACAAATATATATGCATGTGATATTAAGTGATCTAAAAAATAAATATATGTATAAAAAATTCTATAAATGTTCGTTACAATGTTAAAAATACACACATGAAATACATAAAATATTAACGAAACTCACTACTGGGAAGTAAAGCTCTTCAAGATACCGTTAATACAGAGATGACATAAAAATTTATGAATAGACTTGTATCAAATTACTATAAAATGACAAATAAATATGCAAACATAAGAACGCACTTAAAAATAGGAATGCTAATGATATAAAAACACTGGTTCAAATTCGATGGAAAGAACAGAAAGCAGTCTTTTATAAAAGGCAAGTCTCCACATATAAAAAAAATCCCAATGCGTGTCAGAAAGTTGTGATGAGAAAGCGGTAGAATAATGTTATCCTTTTCAGTGCCCCTCAACCGGTAAAAGTGACTTCAATTGGCCCCCTTAGGGTGTATACTCACAGGAAAAGCCCTCAATCGTTATGAGGTAAGGTACAGTTGTTTAACCACGATATAGCTCTCGGCCTGTGTCCGGTCGGTGTTACTTGTCTCACATCGGTGTTCTGAAAGGCTCATGCGGGGCCGGTGATATGTGTGAAAATTTTAAAACCTCAATGGTATGAGGTAACTTGAAGCAAATATAGATGAAATGATGCACAAATGAAAAACAATCTTTACGGTGGTCTGTGGTGTGCCAGTCTCCAAATAATACTCTCTATAGCCTTACGCGTTTCGAAGGTATATTGTAGAACATCCGTTCTCCCTTCTTCATCAGAGGCTAAAGTATTATAGCTAGTCACATTGATATATAGGTACACAGGTAAGCCTATGTCCACACTTTTGTATTTTTTTAACTTTTGTATTCCCCCTGTGTATACAATTTCACATCTTTATAGATATTGATTCAATGTTGATATATAACTTTATGTCAGTATATGCTCTATGTATAGCTATATATTTCCCCTGTCTGTTCTCCTACACTGGACACTGGCTGCCTGTTACCTAAGCCCCCCTCATGATTTTTACGACACCTCCTCCTCTCCCTGCACTTTCTGTCTTCTTAACTATTCTGTGTTTTAAGATATAATCTGTAAATTCCATTGAATTGGTTAGTATTGCTTCAGACTTGATAAAGGAAGGAACTCTTCCGAAAGCTTGTCATCTTATAAATATATAGTCAGTCCAATAAAAAAGTATCATTGCTCAATGCAATACTCTTGTTATTTTTATATATATATATATACATATATATATTTGTTTATATATATATATATATATATATATATATATATATATATATATATATATATATATATATATGTATATATTCATATACAGTATGCAAAAGTTTAGATACCCCTGACAATTTCCATGATTTTCATTTATAAATAGTTGGGTGTTTGGATCAGCAATTTCATTTTGATCCATCAAATAACTGAAGGACACAGAAATATTTCAGTAGTGAAATTAGGTTTATTGGATTAACAGAAAATGTGTAATATGCATCAAAAAGAAATTAGACAGGTGCATAAATTTGGGAACCCTTGTCATTTTGTTGATTTGAATACCTGTAACTACCTAGCACTGATTAATTGGAACACACAATTGGTTTGGTGAGCCCATTAAGCCTTGGACTTCATAGACAGGCACATCCAATCATGAGAAAAGGTATTTAAGGTGGCCAATTGCAAGTTGTTGTTCTCTTTGACTCTCCTCTGAAGAGTGGCAACACGGGGCCTCAAAACAACTCTCAAATGACCTGAAAACAAAGATTGTTCAACATTATGGTTTAGGGGAAGGCTACAAAAAGCTATCACAGAGATTTAAGCTGTCAGTTTCCACTGTGAGGAACATAGTGAGGAAATGGAAGACCACAGGCACAATTATTGTTAAGGCCAGAAGTGGCAGGCCAAGTAAAATATCAGGGAGGCAAAGGCAAAGGATGGTGAGAACAGTCAAATACAGCCCACAGATCACCTCCAAAGACCTAAAACATCATCTTGCTGCATATGGTGTCACTGTGCATCGTTCAACAATTCAGCGCACTTTGCACAAGGAGAAGCTGTATAGGAGAGTGATGCGGAAGAAGCCTTTTCTGCACACATGCCACAAACAGAGTCGCTTGAGGTATGCAAACGCACATTTGGACAAGACAGCTTCATTTTGGAAAAAGGTGCTGTGGACTGATAAAACAAAGATTTAATTATTTCGTCATAACAAGGGGAGTTATGCATGGTGGCAAAAGAACACAGCGTTCCAAGACAAACACTTGCTACCCACAGTAAAATTTGGTGGATGTTCCATCATGTTGTGGGGCTGTGTGGCCAGTGCCGGTACTGGGAATCTTGTTAAAGTTTAGGGTCACATGAATTCCACTCAATATCAGCAGATACTTGAGAATAATGTTGAGGAATCAGTCACAAAGTTGAAGTTACACCGGGGCTGGATATTTCAACAAGACAACGACCCAAACACTGTTTAAAATCTACTCTGGCATTCATGCAGAGGAACAAGTACAATGTTCTGGAATGGCCATCCCAGTCCCCAGACCTGAAAATCATTTAAAATCTGTGGGGTGATTTGAAGCGGGCTGTCCATGCTCGGCAACCATCAAACCTAACTGAACTAGAGATGTTTTGCAAGGAGGACTGGTCCAAAATACCTTCATCCAGAATCCAGACACTCATTACAGGCTACAGGAAGCGTCTAGAGGCTATTAGTTCTGCTAAAGGAGGCTTTACTAAATATTGATGCAATATTTCTGCTGGGGTGCCCAAATTTATGGACCTGTCTAATTTCGTTTTGATGCACATTTTCTGTTAATCCAATAAACTTAATTTCACTACTGAAATATTACTGTGTCCTTCAGTTATTTGATAGATCAAAATGAAATTGCTGATCCAAACACACAATTATTTATAAATGAAAATCATGGAAATTGTCAGGGGTGCCTAAACATTTGCATACAACTGTATATATGTATACAGTATATATATATATATTTATATTTATATGTATATATATATATATATATATATATATATATATATTTATATTTAAAGATAAAAAGAACATTTTCTTCTATGTGAAGAACATTGGAACTGGAAATATTCATAACTATCTTCGGCTTTAGCGCAGTTGAGTTAGCATGCAATTGATAAGTGTTAGCTTTTTAAAAATGCTCCATTGAAGTCTATGGGGGGTAGTTATCAAGCCGTCTACTTTTCTGGCTTCGCCGGCCCAATACGTCCGCCTAAGCTCGCCTACCTTCGCCGCCGCGGACCTTGAATACGTTCGCCTAAGTTATCAAATAAAGCTGTCAAAAAGCCGCGGGGCGATGAGCAGCGGACTGTGACAGTTATCACTCATCCGATCTCGCTGCCCTTCGGCTTTTTCCCAGCTTTATTGCTAGCCTGTCACTAAGCACTCACACTAAACTACACTGTTCTACCCCCTATACCGGCGCCCCCGGAGGCCCCCGCAACTAAATAAAGTTACTAACCCCTAAACCGCCGCTCCTAGACCCTGTCGCAAGTCTTATAAATGTATTAACCCCTAAACCGCCGCTCCCGGACACCGCTGCCACCTACATTATACCTAGTAACCCCTATCCTGCCCCCCCTATACCGTCGCCCTCTATTATAAAATTATTAACCCCTATCCTGCTGATCCCGCACCTCTCCGCAACTAAATAAATAGTTTAACCCCTAAACCGCCGCTCCATGATCCCGCCGCAACCTATATTAAATGTATTAACCCCTATCCTGCCCCCCCTACACCGTCGCCACCTATAATAAATTTATTAACCCCTATCCTGCCCCCCACTACGCCGCCGCCACTGTAATAAAATGATTAACCCCTAAACCTAAGTCTAACCCTAACGCCCCCCTAACTTAAATATTAATTAAATAAATCTAAATAAATTAACTCTTATTAACTAAATGAATCCTATTTAAAACTAAATACTTACCTTTAAAATAAACCCTAATATAGCTACAATATAAATAATAATTATATTCTAGCTATCTTAGGATTTATATTTATTTTACAGGTAACTTTCAATTTATTTTAACCATGTACAATAACTATTAAATAGTTATTAACTATTTAATAGCTTACCTAGCTAAAATAAAGAGAAATGTACCTGTGAAATAAATCCTAACCTAAGTTACAATTACACCTAACACTACACTATACTTTAATAAATTATTCCTATTTAAAAATAAATACTTACCTGTAAAATAAACCCTAAGATAGCTACAATATAATTAATAATTATATTATAGCTATCTTAGGATTTATATTTATTTTACAGGTAACTTTGTATTTATTTTAGCTAGTTAGAATAGTTATTAAATAGTTATTAACTATTTAATAACTACCTAGCTAAAAGAAATACAAAATTACCTGTAAAATAAATCCTAACCTAAGTTACAATTAAACCTAATACTACACTATCATTAAATTAACTAAATAAACTACCTACAAATAACTACAATTAAATACAATTACATAAACTAACTAAAGTACAAAAAATAAAAAAAGCTAAGTTACAAAAAATAAAAAATTAAGTTACAAACATGTTAAAAATATTACAACAATTTTAAGCTACTTACACCTAATCTAAGCCCCCTAATAAAATAACAAACCCCCCCAAAATAAAAAAAATCCCTACCCTATTCTAAATTAAATAAATTTCAAAGCTCTTTTACCTTACCAGCCCTTAAAAGGGCCATTTGTGGGGGCATGCCCCAAAAAGTTCAGCTCTTTTGCCTGTAAAAGAAAAATACAACCCCCCCCCAACATTAAAACCCACCACCCACATACCCCTAATCTAACCCAAACCCCCCTTACAAAAACCTAACACTAATCCCCTGAAGATCATCCTACCTTGAGTCGTCTTCACTCAGCCGAGCCACCGATGGAACTGAAGAGGACATCCGGAGCGGAAGAAGTTAATCCTCCAAGCGGCGCTGAAGAAATCTTCCATCCGATGAAGTCATCATCCAGGCGGCGCTGAAGAAGTCTTCGATCCAGCCGATGTCATCTTCAAAGAGGCGCTGAAGAGGTCTTCTATCCGGGCGAAGTCATCTTCCAAGCCGGGTCTTGAATCTTCCTTCCGCCGACGCGGAACCACCTTCTTCACCGACGGACTACGACGAATGACGGCTCCTTTAAGGGACGTCATCCAAGATGGCGTCCCCTCAATTCCGATTGGCTGATAGGATTCTATCAGCCAATCGGAATTAAGGTAGGAAAATCTGATTGGCTGATTCCATCAGCCAATCAGATTGAGCTCGCATTCTATTGGCTGATCGGAACAGCCAATAGAATGCGAGCTCAATCTGATTGGCTGATTCCATCAGCCAATCAGATTTTTCCTACCTTAATTCCGATTGGCTGATAGAATCCTATCAGCCAATCGGAATTGAGGGGACGCCATCTTGGATGACGTCCCTTAAAGGAGCCGTCATTCGTCGTAGTCCGTCGGTGAAGAAGGTGGTTCCGCGTCGGCGGAAGGAAGATTCAAGACCCGGCTTGGAAGATGACTTCGCCCGGATAGAAGACCTCTTCAGCGCCTCTTTGAAGATGACATCGGCTGGATCGAAGACTTCTTCAGCGCCGCCTGGATGATGACTTCATCGGATGGAAGATTTCTTCAGCGCCGCTTGGAGGATTAACTTCTTCCGCTCCGGATGTCCTCTTCAGTTCCATCGGTGGCTCGGCTGAGTGAAGACGACTCAAGGTAGGATGATCTTCAGGGGATTAGTGTTAGGTTTTTGTAAGGGGGGTTTGGGTTAGATTAGGGGTACGTGGGTGGTGGGTTTTAATGTTGGGGGGGGGTTGTATTTTTCTTTTACAGGCAAAAGAGCTGAACTTTTTGGGGCATGCCCCCACAAATGGCCCTTTTAAGGGCTGGTAAGGTAAAAGAGCTTTGAAATTTATTTAATTTAGAATAGGGTAGGGATTTTTTTTATTTTGGGGGGGTTTGTTATTTTATTAGGGGGCTTAGATTAGGTGTAAGTAGCTTAAAATTGTTGTAATATTTTTAACATGTTTGTAACTTAATTTTTTATTTTTTGTACTTTAGTTAGTTTATGTAATTGTATTTAATTGTAGTTATTTGTAGGTAGTTTATTTAGTTAATTTAATGATAGTGTAGTATTAGGTTTAATTGTAACTTAGGTTAGGATTTATTTTACAGGTAATTTTGTATTTCTTTTAGCTAGGTAGTTATTAAATAGTTAATAACTATTTAATAACTATTCTAACTAGCTAAAATAAATACAAAGTTACCTGTAAAATAAATATAAATCCTAAGATAGCTATAATATAATTATTAATTATATTGTAGCTATCTTAGGGTTTATTTTACAGGTAAGTATTTATTTTTAAATAGGAATAATTTATTAAAGTATAGTGTAGTGTTAGGTGTAATTGTAACTTAGGTTAGGATTTATTTCACAGGTACATTTCTCTTTATTTTAGCTAGGTAAGCTATTAAATAGTTAATAACTATTTAATAGTTATTGTACATGGTTAAAATAAATTGAAAGTTACCTGTAAAATAAATATAAATCCTAAGATAGCTAGAATATAATTATTATTTATATTGTAGCTATATTAGGGTTTATTTTAAAGGTAAGTATTTAGTTTTAAATAGGATTCATTTAGTTAATAAGAGTTAATTTATTTAGATTTATTTAATTAATATTTAAGTTAGGGGGGCGTTAGGGTTAGGGTTAGACTTAGGTTTAGGGGTTAATCATTTTATTACAGTGGCGGCGGCGTAGTGGGGGGCAGGATAGGGGTTAATAAATTTATTATAGGTGGCGACGGTGTAGGGGGGGCAGGATAGGGGTTAATACATTTAATATAGGTTGCGGCGGGTTCAGGGAGCGGCGGTTTAGGGGTTAATACATTTATTATATTTGCGGTAGGCTCCGGGAGCGGCGGTTTAGGGGGTAATAACTTTATTTAGTTGCGGCGGTGTAGGGGGGGTCAGATTAGAGGTGTTTAGACTCGGGGTACATGTTAGGGTGTTAGGTGTAGACAGCTCCCATAGAAATCAATGGGATGTCTGTCAGCAGCGAACTTGTACTTTCGCTATGGTCAGACTCCCATTGATTCCTATGGGATCCGCCGCCTCCAGGCTGGCGCTTTGAAAACCAGGTACGCTGGGCCGTAAAAGTGCCGAGCGTACCTGCTAGTTTTTTGATAGCTAGCAAAAGTAGTGAGAATGTGCCGCACTTGTGTGCGGAACATCTGGAGTGACATAAGAATCGATCTGTGTCGGACTGAGTCCGGCGGATCGATGCTTACGTCACAAAATTCTACTTTTGCCGGTCTCGAGCCTTTGATAACTAAGGCGAATCAGCATCGCCACAAATACGCTGCGGAATTCCAGCGTATTTGAGGTTGACGGCTTGATAACTAGGCCCCTATGGGGAGAAGATGTTAAAGTGGTTGCAAAATCCAAAGTCCTGAAGTTAGAACGCATCGTTTTTGCTCTAAAGCTAACTTTTTACTTTCAACTTGTAATACACACGCTAACCCGCCCGCATTAAAAGTTTACTTCCAGCGATGTTAGTGCACAAGCAAATAAAAATATTTAGTGTGTTGCTTGTAGTCTGGTCCTATAACTTTTATATGCTCCAGTAGGTAAAATGGATATTTAGGAACACATTAAAGGGGAGAAACTATGACTTACCTTATTAAACCCCCCCTCTTTATAATCCCCATTAAAACCAGTTACACTCAATTTATCCCTCTCATGGCCTCCAATTGCAAACAGCTAATTTTTCTATCCCACAATGCAAATTTCCCGCCATTAAATACATTCTCCAGACAGATAATACTCCATATTGCTTCCTGTTTTGAGTTTATCTTTTCCCAGTTTACTTAGTGTGTAATGTGCTTATGTGTTTGTGCTGCTCTTTAGTATCTTCTTTTGTTTATACGTCTCATTGTGATCTTTTGTACACATTTAGCGTTTTATGTTGTTATACCTGATTTGCTCCTTGTGCTCTCTTTTTTATTTCTCACTAGTTTCTACATATTTAAGACTTTCTAGAATGTCACCAACAGGGAATGTATGCACATGTTTTACCTGTGCCATCTCATATTGAGGAAGTGTGCACACATACTAAATACTACAGTATATATATTTAATATAATACTTTGAATATTTCTGGACTGTTTTGAATATATAAGCAGAGGCTCGTCTTTGTTCTGATCTTTCTGAAGGTGAAGTCTTTTGACATTTTTCTGATGTAATAACCTTGTGTGTTATGACCTGTCTGTTAGAATACATTATGCAGACCATAGTTTCACTTACTGTTAGGTAGGCCAGATGGTAAAATCTTATGTCTATCCTCAATAAAAATGGTTTCAGCAACTATCATAACTCAATGGATCTACAGGTATAGACCATCTTTTAGAGACCATTCAGTTTGTAATTCATCGGCATCATGAAAATGTACTTCTGGTGCTCAACTACAGGAAGTTTACCACTAGGTAGATTGATCGTAAGATTCAGACTTACACCTCATGCACTTCTTTCTTTGGGTCAGTAATAAAAATTCAAATAGGAAACCTCCTGCCCTGAAAATTATTCTAATTTCACGGACCAAATAATAAATTAAGTTTTATTAAAGACAGTATGCCAATATGCTTTCTCCCCTACATGCCCTTTTCACTTGCTCTTGAATACAAGCCGCATGACATTTTTCTAAGTCTGTTATTTTTGTTAGACATTTTCTGTTTCTCTATGTCATTTTCTTTAATCTACATGCTTATGCTTGGTTTCAGCATGAATAATTGCATGCGGTTGGTAATCTAGAGTTGGTGAGCAAAACAAAATAAAAATTGCAAGTGACAAAGTGAATGAAGTATTTTGGCTTGCGCCGTCCTCAGGGACCTAAAATCATGAAACACACCTGCACTTTTTATAGCTAAAATTTCTCTCTAATTGGTGCACAAGACATCATGTGACATGTTATATCAGACACATATATTAACCATATTAAAATTATAGGCATAGTTCACCTCTGAACAACCAAAGAATAATATAAATACTCAATAAAAGAATGGAATAATAATAATAATAATTACAGGAGCAGAATATTGCAGTATGTCTTACAGAACCAAAATATGTATAACCTCAAATTACTAGGAGAAGAATGAAATGTACTAACCCCCCCCCCAAAAAAAAAAACCCACCACAATCATAAATGGACCTCAAGATATAGGTTGTTATGTCAATTAACGCCACACATTTATAATGCCTGCCTCTGTATTAAAGCCAAGTGGTATACAGGTGTGTATTGTGAAGATCCAATAAGACTGTCTCCTAGAGAGAAGGACATCAGTTTTACCCCCTCTTGGTGGTGACCTGACTTGATCTATCACCAACCATTTGAATGACCCCACTTGACAATCATGTTTTTCTATGATATGTGTGGCTGACGCTGAACATGGGTTAATGGTAGAATCATTCAAGAGTTCTCTAATGAAAACTGTAACTTCCCTTGTGGTCATACCAACATACTGTAGATTACATTCCATGGAATTAATCTAATAAATTACATAACGTTCTACAATTGGTACAATTTTCCAAATCATACACTTTACATGTGACCTTAGATTGGAATTGTTTTGTCACCAAAGCCTTTGCATTGCAGCCAACTTCCTTAATTCTTTTTTGACTTTACCATGATTGGTGACAAAAGATTCTCTAATATACAGTTGCACCTTGTAACAAAGCGATATCCTTTCTTAGCAACGTAATGTAAATTATCATCTCCCATAAGGATCAGAAAAATGCATTTCACAATAGTCACTATTTTTTTCATATTGGTGTAAGGAGTATTAAATGTTAATTTGTCTTCCTTTTTCTTTTTAAAAGCACAATCAAGACGTAAATCTTTCACTTGAGAAATGGCCATTTGAATCAATTCTAACCCATAATCTGGTTCTAGAACCCTATCCCTTAGGCTTGCACTTTTTTTAATAAAAAGATCAAAATATGTATTCTATCTAAGCCTAATGAATTGTAATCTATAGTTCCTCTGTTTGTTTTGTTACTGTTCTAGATTTCTCTTTCTCTTTCTAGTCATTTGTTCAACATTGTCCAGCTGAAACATTGTAATCTGATAGAAGTAGCAGAATAAAATAGAGAACTATCTTATTTTTACATTTGTGGATACTCTGCTCCGATTGGTGGATGTATTGCTGTTGTTACAATACATGTTATTTTTCTAACTGCTGTTGGGACATTAAAGAAAAATTATGCAAAGTATTTACCTCCTGCCTGTAATAAAGATATTATAATTCAGTCACTGAAGCAAAAATAATCCCTATTATCTTGTACTCTGAAATATTTTCAGTAAATATTAAAGATGCAGAAAAAATGCGCATTAGCAAATTGCCTTGTATAATGGGAAGCTGTCAGGTATTCGTTCAAAAAATCCTAGAGTTCCAGTAGGAAGGATACTACTGAAATGTAAAATCCAGTGAGGGTTAAAAATAAGTAATAAGAAATATAATTAATATAATTGTAATTTTTATTTGTATCTATATTTGTAACAGATACTACGGGGTCTATTTATGAAGCAGCGGATGCTGCTTCCGACCCTCTCCGCTTCAGTTCCGAATGAAGCAGAAGTTAAGAAGCAGCGGTCCTAAGACCACAGCTCCTTAACTCATCCGCCACCTCTGAGGTGGCGAACAGCAATCAGCCCGATCGAATACGATCAGGTTGATTGACAACCCCTGTTAGCGGCAGATTGGCCACAAATCTGCAGGGGGCGGTATTGCACCAACAGTTTACCAGAACTGCTGGTGCAATAATAAATGCAGACAGCGTATGCTGTCGGCATTTATGGGCAGACATGATTCGCTATAGCAGATCATTTCTGTCCGCTCCTACATAAATAGACCCCATATATTTATATGGGGGTACAATAAATAAACACAAAGCATGAATAAGTAGACCAAAACAGAAGCATTAGAGGGTCCCTCTTTCTAGAGAGCTTTAATTTAAGATATATGAAAAAATCTGAAATAAACATAAAAATATAATCAAATACCTTCAGAAGAGGCATTTACACATGGAGGCCTATTTATCAAATGTCTGTTGGACCTGATCCGATGCGGATCAGGTTTGACAGATATCGCTGAATGCGGAGAGCAATACGCTCTCCGTATTCAGCATTGCACCAGCAGCTCTTACCCCCTGCAGACTCGTGGCCAATCGGCCGCCAGCAGGGGGGTGTCAATCAACCCGATCATACTCGATCTGGTTGAATTGTGGCGATCTCTGTCCGCCTCATCAGAGCAGGCGGACAGGGTTATGGAGCAGCGGTCTTTAGACCGCTGCTTCATAACTGCTGTTTCTGGCGAGTCTGAAGACTCGCCAGAAACACCAGCCCTCAAGCGCCATTCGGAGCTTGATAAATGGGCCTCATGGAATGCTATCAACACACAGTAAAAGAAAAATGGTCTAAATTACAAATATAGAGACCATCCATACTTTAAACTTCCAGGCACAAAGAAATGAAGGCAACTTTTTTGCAGGAACACAATAGATATCTTCAAAATGTATAATCATAGGAAGCACATATCTGGTGATGTAATTGCAGGCTGGATCCTCTTTTTCACAGCAAACTGACCACTGGTTCTTCTTGAATCACTAAAACAAAGAAAAAAGGTACCTCAAACTAAATAGTCACAGACAAAGAGCTCATGTATGGTGTTGCAAAAACAGGCTGGCACCTCTCAGATGCCCATCAAACTGATAAACTAAATACTCTCAGGTGGAGAACAAATATCCAGTGCTATAGAACAGGGGTCGCCAACCTTTTGGACCTCAGGGACCACTAAACTCACAATTTTGAATCCCGTGGACCACTAACATGATTTTGTTTTTTTAAAGGTGCAAACCTGTATACTGTGTGTGTGACAGCTACCACGGTGCAGGCAGGTAAATTCACAGTTCCATAAACAGCATGCACTCACTGGTTTTATGAAAAAAGTGCTTTATTTGAACACAAAGGAATCAGTTTTGGGGATCTTACCCCTTCATCAGACTAAGAGCTCGATGATATAATCTTCGCCAGCTCAAACCTACTTTTTCTCGCCGACTCTCTCAGGGCTGCCCCGGTGCAATGATCATAAAAAAGGGGCAGTCCCTGCGAGTGGCAAGATGGCTCCTATTAAAAGTATTGGAGCTCGCTGGTTAGGGAAACTTTGCTCCTTAGTGTGAAGTTAGCAGGGAGCAGGGGGAGCACTTTAAAATTAAAATCCTGCAGCCAATATAACTCACATTATGCTGCTTTCTGCGTATAGCATCTTACATTCGCCTATAATTTAGTATGCATTTGTTTTTCTATTGGGGTTATAAGTGTTTGTATTGTTTTGAGAAAAGCTTGCCACCTTTCAGTTCGCGAGAAAAAACTGTGAGATTTGCAGTGCGAAAATATTTATAGAATTACTCTGGGATTAGAGAGACATTTTTATATACGCCCATGGATAGCCCATGTTCAGCCCATTTTACGAAAGAACAACTATTACGCTTTGCATTTTGTATTTATTAATTGATATTCCTGTGGGATTTTTGCACATCCAGTGTACTACAATTACGATTTACGCTGTGCATATTTAATTTGATTTATTCCTGTGTAAATTACATACAAATTTAACTTTTTTGTTAACATACGAATTTTGGTGAAGAATTTTGTTACGATTTTTGATGCACCTTAACAATACAATTTTTCCCTGTTTATTTTTGTGTGAATGGTTAAAATATTTGTTTTGTATGATGTTTAAAATACAAATTTAATTGTGCATTTTTCATAAGAAAATGCAGTATACGCACCTTAGCGAGACACCCTGTTTTCAGGGTAAAACGTGGCTTTAGATCATTCCACCAGGGAAATAGAAGGACTGGCGAGCATTCTTTTATAATCTCACCAGCCCAGAGAGCTTTCAATCATTGAGCCCTAAGTGAAACGTCACTGATTCCTTTGTGTGCCAATAAAGCTTGTTTTATAAAACCAGTGAGTGCATGCTGTTTATGGATATATATAGTTCATGAAAGTAAAAAGGCACTCACTGGGTCTTGAATTATTTTTCTATTTATTAAAGTGATGTTTCGGGTTTTATCCCGTCCTCAAACCAACAACAAACAGACATACAATACTTATTGAAAGACTTAAATACAAGCCTAATGCCCACCCACAGAGCTATCCGCGGCAAACCGGAAATCACAGCAACCACGTGGTACATCTCCACGCCATATGTTGTTATGGAGACCGGACGCCGCTCGGTAGCCCTTGTGAAAATAAAACCAAGATAAAAATGAAGGAGACAGTTCCAGTAAACAATTAACAATACAATACATTATAGTATAGTATACCAGTGGAGGATATTGCCACAAATCCACTATTTCAGTTAACAGCGTACCTGCTGTAATTTAACTTCATTGGCCAAGGCTGAATCAATCACAGTGTAGTGTATAGCCGACGTCCAAAAAAAAAAGAACAGCTGTGAGTAACTGCAAGCATCGCTGATCGGTTACAATTGTTGCTATTGCCGGATATTGATGCAAAATTGCATTCAAGTATATTCATGCTAATAGCAACCAGTATTCATAGGTACCCAAAAGTATACCCAAAACTTAATCTATATAGTAATATCACATAAACCTATAGAGCAAAAATGTAGCAAAAGAAGAAAAGGAAACACAGCAAGAGAACAAGACATGTAGAAGGGTACATTCCAAATGCCTAATTTAAATCCAACAAATAAATAGACTGTTGTTAACATTGCATTATATGACTATGTCTTCATATACAAAGAAACCTAAAAGGATATTTCCAATTATTAGCTAGATATCTAAAAACATTACAAAAAATTTGTCATACAAGAATATAGGCATATTTCTACATATTGCTAGTTGTGCACTGAAAAGGTATACTTGGGTATACTTTTGGGTACATATGATTACTGATTGCTATTAGCACAAATATACTTGAATGCAATTTTGCATCAATATCCGGCAATAGCAACAATTGTAACCGATCAGCGATGCTTGCAGTAACTCACAGCTGTTATTTTGTTTTTTGGGCGTCAGCTATACACTACACTGTGATTGATTTAATTTGTAATACAAGATTATAGGCATATTTCTACATATTGCTAGTTGGCACTGAAAAGAATTTTAGTCAAAAAGCGTTATTTATATAAAAAAATTATAGGAAAAAGTTATTATGAAAAAAAAATTTCTTTTACCAAAATGTACATATATAAGCAATGCATATATGAAAAACATATATATAAAACATATGAAAAAACATAACAGTTACTATATACAATGGATCAGGGTCTCTCATAGGTAACAATGCCAATCAAGGTGGACGTTAAGTCCTTGTGGTGCCATAGTTCCCAGTTCAAATATCCATCTCGCTTCTCGTTGCAGCAACATTTTGGCACGGTCGCCACCTCTAGACGGCATTGGTATATGATCAATAATTATATACTTGAGATCAGATACTTTATGATTGGCATGTGCGAAGTGCCTAGCCACAGGCTGATCTGATGTGCCCTTTTCGATGGCCGTTCTAATGGCCGATTGATGGTTCACCATCCTTGGTTCGCAGATCGTCCACAGTCTTTCCAACATAAAATAATCCACACACACAGTACAGAAGATATATTATGAATTGTGTGGTGCAGGTCACCCTGTGCTTTATTTCGTATTTTTGTTGGAATACGGATGTCTAAAGATTTTTCCATTGGACAGACCCCCGCAGGTGGTACAACCTAGACAGTGATAACACTCCAGCTTAATTTTGAGCCAGGTGTCTTTGACGTAGCATTTTCTTGGATCCGTTTGAATCAGTTGGTCTCTTAGAGATCTAGCTCTGCGGTATCCGATCCTGGGTGGCGGTGTCCCATACAATGGAAGGTCTTTATCAGGTCTTAATCATAAGTACTTTTGGGTACTTATGATTACTGGTTGCTATTTGCACGAATATACTAGAATGCAATTTTGCATCAATATCCGGCAATAGCAACAATTGTAACCGATCAGCGATGCTTGCAGTAACTCACAGCTGTTCTTTTGTTTTTGGGCGTTGGCTATACACTACATTGTGATTGATTCAGCCTTGGCCAATGAAGTTAAAGTACAGCAGGTACGCTGTTAGCTGAAATAGTGGATTTGCGGCAATATCCTCCACTAGCTGGTATACTATACTATAACGTATCGTATTGTTAATTGTTTACTGGAACTGTCTCCTTCGTTTTTATCTTGGTTTTATTTTCACAAGGGCTACCGAGCGGCGTCCGGTCTCCATAGCAACATATGACGTGGAGATGTACCACGTGGTTGCTGTGATTTCCGGTTCGCCGTGGATAGCTCTGTGGGTGGGCATTAGGCTTGTATTTAAGTCTGGCAAGTATTGTATGTCTGTTTGTTTTTGGTTTGAGGACGGGATAAAACCCGAAACGTCACTTTAATAAATAGAAAAAGAATTCAAGACCCGGTGAGTGCCTTTTTACTTTCATGAATTGTGTAGACTCATTTAAAGTGCACCTTGGGCAGAAGGTATTTGGATTGTTACTGGGAGTGCTGTACCACCAATGACTGTTATATTATTTTTGTACTAGCACCCAGCACATATCGTTTAAGAAACAGGACCTGTGATTCCCACATCCAACTATTATTGTTTTTTACTTGTATTATTCTGAAGAATTCTTCTTCACAGAAGAGGATACATCACCCATCAGATTTGCTGCAATTCCACCAAGGATTATTACTGAGCAAACCACTCCGATTTTTGATAAATTGGCTAAATTAAAAAGAAAGAATGTTGATATTACTCTGCATGGGTCTTATTTATTGGAGTACCATCGAAAAAAATACATCCCAAGGGGCTTTAGGATCAGAAATGTTCCCACGATAGGCAGAAACCTTAAATGGTGTAACATATTAAATAAATGTAGTTTGGACTTGGTATTACTAGTTGTGGAAGAAGTCTCCAGATTGTTGGAAATCAATAAAGTGGAGATTATTAAGTATGAAGAAACCAATCTACGAAAATTGGAATTGGAATCCGATAAGAACTGGATTGGCAAACTTAAGGAGGATATCGATAAGTATGAGTCCGAATTGATTGCCTATAAAAATCGAAAATTAGACAATGTAACTAACGATTATAGGAACAAAAGTGTGTATTGGTGGCAGTTGATAAGGGTGGAGCAATCTTTATTCAAGATTATACTGAATACCGCAGAGAAATAGTATGACAGTTGGAGGACGGCGATACATATAGGAAACTAAGAGATGATCCTACTCTGATCTTTAAAAAGAAAAATGACAACATGCTTGAAAATCTACATGATATGGCTTATCTAGATATAGATGCCAAACAGTATATGACTGTGGAGTATCCACGGATACCAGTCATATATACGTTGCCAAAAATTCACAAGAGTATCGAGTCACCGCCAGGTAGACCAATAGTGTCTGCCATAGGGTCCCTCCTACAACCGATTGCCACCTACCTTGACCATCTATTACAACCTCTTGTGAGAAAAATGGACACATTTCTGTTAGACTCAGGATCAATGATCAATACACTTAAACAGTTGTCTGAGATTGGAGAAGAAACCTTGCTGGTTACATTGGACATAACCAACCTCTACACTGTTATACCGCATGTAGAAGGAATAAGGGCGGTTACCAGGCAACTATCTCGGTACCCGTATGTTGGTCCACCAATTGATGCCATCATTGAGCTACTGACAGTGTGCCTGGAGATGAACTATTTTCATTTTGAAAGAGAATACTTTCTACAGATAGCTGGAACGGCCATGGGTTCGAATATGACACCCACCTATGCCAATCTATTTATGGTCGAATGTGAGACGGTTGTCACCACTCTATTTGCGGACGAGCATATCACCCTATTCAAAAGATACATCGACGATCTGTTCCTACTGTGGAAGGGAACAGAGGAAGATCTGATTCGTTGGATTGAGTCTTTGAATTTAGCCCATGCATCACTTAAATTTAAAATGACACACAGTAAAACCACAGTCGACTTCTTGGACCTAAGGGTCTATAAGAAAAATGGATGTTTACATACCACCCTTTTTACTAAAGAAAGGGATAGAAATTCTCTACTCCACGCATGGAGTTGTCATCCTCTAGCTCTAAAAAGAGCTTTGCCAATTTCGCAATTTAAGCGGACTGTGAGAAACAACTCGGATAAATTAATCATGGTTGAACAACTGGATGAAATGGAGAAGGAATTTCTCCAGAGGGGGTATAAACATAAGCATCTAAATGAGATCAAGCAGGACATGCTTAGTACAAACCAACAAGCCTTACCCCAATCCAAGAACAAAGAAACTCATGAGGGTAGACTGACGTTCAATACTACATTTGATATAGACAAACATATTGTAGTCGACAGTTTAAGGAAGAATTGGTCGCTGATAACCTCTGATAAAGACCTTCCATTGTATGGGACACCACCACCCAGGATCGGATACTTTAGAGCTAGATCTCTAAGAGACCAACTGATTCAAACGGATACAAGAAAATGCTACGTCAAAGACACCTGGCTCAAAGTTAAGCCGGGGTGTTATCGCTGTCTAGGTTGTACCACCTGCGGGGGTCTGTCCACTGGAAAAATCTTTAGACATCCGTATTCCAACAAAAAAAATACAAAATAAAGCACAGGGTGACCTGCAGCACACAATTCATAATATATCTTCTGCACTGTGTGGATTATTTAATGTTGGAAAGACTGTGGATGATCTGCGAACGAGGATGGCGAACCATCGATCGGCCATTAGAACGGCCATTGAAAAGGGCACATCAGATCAGCCTGTGGCAAGGCACTTCGCACATGCCAATCATAAAGTATCTGATCTCAAGTATATAATTATTAATCAAATACCAATGCCGTCTAGAGGTGGCGACCGTGCCAAAATGTTGCTGCAACGAGAAGCGAGATGGATATTTGAACTGGGAACTATGGCACCACAAGGACTTAATGTCTACCTTGATTGGCATTGTTACCTATGAGAGACCCTGATCCATTGTATATAGTAACCGTTTTTCATATATGTATACTGTATGTACATTTTGGTAAAATAAATTTTTTTTTCATAAAAAACATTTTTTCATAATAATTTTTCATATATTTTTTAGCACGAATATACTTGAATGCAATTTTGCATCAATATCCGGCAATAGCAACAATTGTAACCAATCAGCGATGCTTGCAGTAACTCACAGCTGTTCTTTTGTTTTTGGGCGTTGGCTATACACTACATTGTGATTGATTCAGCCTTGGCCAATGAAGTTAAAGTACAGAAGGTACGCTGTTAACTGAAATAGTGGATTTGCGGCAATATCCTCCACTAGCTGGTATACTATACTATAACGTATCGTATTGTTAATTGTTTACTGGAACTGTCTCCTTCGTTTTTATCTTGGTTTCATTTTCACAAGGGCTACCGAGCGGCGTCCGGTCTCCATAGCAACATATGATGTGGAGATGTACCACGTGGTTGCTGTGATTTCCGGTTTGCCGCGGATAGCTCTGTGGGTGGGCATTAGGCTTGTATTTAAGTCTGGCAAGTATTGTATGTCTGTTTGTTGTTGGTTTGAGGACAGGATAAAACCCGAAACGTCACTTTAATAAATAGAAAAAGAATTCAAGACCCAGTGAGTGCCTTTTTACTTCCATGAACTGTATACACTCATTTAAAGTGCACCCTGGGCAGAAGGTATTTGGATTTTTACTGGGAGTGCTGTACCACCAATGACTGTTATAAAAAAGTATTTAGTCAGCCACCAATTGTGCAAGTTCTCCCACTTAAGAAGATGAGAGAGGCCTGTAATTTTCATCATAGGTATACCTCAAATATGAGAGACAAAATGTGGAAACAAATCCAGACAATCACATTGTCTGATTTGGAAAGAATTTATTTGCAAAGTATAGTGGAAAATAAGTATTTGGTCAATATCAAAAGTTCATCTAAATACTTTGTTATATATCCTTTGTTGGCAATGACAGAGGTCAAACGTTTTCTGTTAGTCTTCACAAGGTTGTCACACACTGTTGCTGGTATGTTGGCCCGTTCCTGCATGCAGATCTCCTCTAGAGCAGTGATGTTTTGGGGCTGTCGCTGGGCAACACGGACTTTCAACTCCCTCCAAAGGTTTTCTATGGGGTTGAGATCTGGAGACTGGCTAGGCCACTCCAGGACCTTGAAATGCTTCTTACAAAGCCACTCCTTCGTTGCCCAGGCAGTGTGTTTGGGATCATTGTCATGCTGAAAGACCCAGCCATGTTTCATCTTCAATGCCCTTGCTGACGGAAGGAGGTTTGCACTCAAAATCTCACGATACATGGCCCCATTCATTCTTTCATGTACACGGATCAGTCATCCTGATCCCTTTGCAGAGAAACAGCCCCAAAGCATGAGGTTGCCACCCCATGCTTCACAGTAGGTATGGTGTTCTTTGGTTGCAACTCAGCATTCTCTCTCCTCCAAACACGACGAGTTGTGTTTCTACCAAATAGTTCTACTTTGGTTTCATCTGACCATATGACATTCTCCCAATCCGCTTGTGGATCATCCAAATGCTCTCTAGCATACTTTAGACAGGCCCGGACATGTACTGGCTTAAGCAGGGGGATCAGTCATCCTGATCCCTTTGCAGAGAAACAGCCCCAAGGCATGATGTTGCCACCCCATGCTTCACAGTAGGTATGGTGTTGTTTGGTTGCAACTCAGCATTCTCTCTCCTCCAAACACGACGAGTTGTGTTTCTACCAAATAGTTCTACGTTGGTTTCATCTGACCATATGACATTCTCCCAATCCGCTTCTGGATCATCCAAATGCTCTCTAGCATACTTCAGACAGGCCCGGACATGTACTGGCTTAAGCAGGGGGACACTGCAGGATCTGAGTCCCTGGCGGCATAGTATGTAGCTTTTGTTACGTTGGTCCCAGCTCTCTGCAGGTCATTCACTAGGTCCCCCCGTGTGGTTCTGGGATGTTTGTTCACCGTTCTTGTGATCATTTTGACCTCACGGGGTGAGATCTTGCGTGGAGCCCCAGATCGAGGGAGATTATCAGTGGTCTTGTAAGTCTTCCATTTTGTAATTATTGCTCCCACAGTTGATTTCTTCACACCAAGCTGCTTGCCTATTGCAGATTCAGTCTTCCCAGCCTGGTGCAGGTCTACAATTTTGTTTCTGGTGTCCTTCGACAGCTCTTTGGTCTTCACCATAGTGGAGTTTGGAGTGTGACTGTTTGAGGTTGTGGACAGATGTCTTTTATACTGATAACAAGTTCAAACAAGTGCCATTAATACAGGTAATGAGTGGAGGAAAGAGGAGCCTCTTAAAGAAGAAGATACAGGTCTGTGAGAGACAGAAATCTTGCTTGTTTGTAGGTGACCAAATACTTATTTTCCACCATAATATGCAAATAAATTCTTTCCAAATCAGACAATGTGATTGCATACCAGCAACAGTGTGTGACAACCTTGTGAAGACTAACAGAAAACGTTTGACCTCTGTCATTGCCAACAAAGGATATATAACAAAGTATTTAGATGAACTTTTGATATTGACCAAATACTTATTTTCCACTATACTTTGCAAATAAATTCTTTCCAAATCAGACAATGTGATTGTCTGGATTTGTTTCCACATTTTGTCTCTCATATTTGAGGTATACCTATGATGAAAATTACAGGCCTCTCTCATCTTCTTAAGTGGGAGAACTTGCACAATTGGTGGCTGACTAAATACTTTTTTGCCCCACTGTATATACACACACATATACACATACACACACACTGTACATAACTAGTATAACCATAGCTAAGTTTACATTATGTATATATTTACACATTTTTAAGAATTATTTTTTGGACTTAACTAATTGAATGACAGAACTGAGAGAATACTTCCAAATGACAGATGAAGGGTTAGGGCCAACGTTTGAGTTGGAAACAGAGAGGCAGAAAGTGGGAAAAAAATAATTATGTTTAAAAGGACCACAAGACTTCCAAGCTACCTCCCCAGTTAGGAATTATTCAGAACTACTTATGATCATGGACAGACATTGGAGTAATAAATTAAGTTTATATCAGAAAGCTCTTAATATGGATGTGAGCTAACCACAATTGATGTTACTGGCAAATACTATAATACTGGTGGAATATGGCTTTTCTGCTGGATGGTAATTACTCGAATTCAGGTGGAATAGCTTTGTGTGTGGGAAAATTATTAGAATGAAAAATAATTAATATTTAATAAAAAAAAAGAAGATGTAGAGGAGGAAGACAAACAGTGATGTAAGTCCATCTGAAAGAATTAGGAAAACTACTACAAAGACAAGTAAAGAGAAGAAAATAAATTAAATATGAGAGATTTTTTTTTAAAGATTTTCTTTTTTTATGTACTTTAATTCCACTATTTCAAGCCAAGACTATACCAACCTTTGCTGGCTTTAGAATTGAAGCATCTTTCTCTGAGCAGTGCGCCGGGCGGGGGGAGTTAAAAATACAATCTAGCTATGCAAGTTGCGCAGCACTATGCAATGTGCGTAGGGAGATTGTTATTTAACTCCTCCGTCGGTTTTCACTGATGTCCAGCCAGGGACTGTAGGGAGTTGCGGCGCAACGGGGGTAACACCATCAGAGGAGATTAATTCCTGCTTGATGGTGTCAAGACCACCAACATCTTCTCGTGGACCACCAGTGGCGACCGCTGCTATAGAAACAGGCTGGCTCCTATCAGTTACTCAGCAAACTGATAATTAAATGTAACAGACTATGAGGCCTACTTATCAAGCCGTCAACTGTGCTGCATTCAACGGCACCAATACGCTCGCCTGACATTGCGGCCACGGACCTGAATACGTTCTCCATATTTAACAAAAAATCTGTTAAAAAGCCGCGCACCAAGTACGGGGCGATGAGCAGCAGACTGTTGTTAACTAAAAGTCATCGATCTCGCTGCTATTCGTTTTTTTACAGCTTTATTTGTATACTGTCACTAAACACCGCCACTATACTAAACTGTTGTTTAAACGTACCTTTAGAATTAAATTAAACTATATTAAACTACTAATTAACCTACCCTAACTATTATACTAAAATTACATTAAACTATATTAAACTATTTATTAATCTACCCTAACTGTTATAATAAAATTACACTAAACTATATTAAACTATTAATTAATCTACACTAACTGTTATACTAAAACTACATTAAACTACAAATTAAATTAACTATATTATATATTTAAACACCTAACCCTATTCAAATAATTTAAATCTACACAAAAAAATTACTAAGTAACAAAAAATAACAAACACTCTGCTAGATTGCGAGTCTTGCATTAGCCTTAAAAAGCAGCGTTGAGTGGTCCCAATGCTGCTTTTTAATGCCCGCTGGTATTACGAGTCTTGCAGGTACAGGTGTATCGCTCACTTTTTCGGCCAGACTCGAAAATACCGCAAATCCACTTACGTCAATTGCGTATCCTGTTTTTTTCAATGGGACTTGCATAGCGGCGGTATTATTTTTTTAACCCCTAATCTGCCGAACCGGACATCGCCGCCACTATAATAGATATATTAACCCCTAAACCGCCGCACTCCTGCATCGCAAACACTAGTTCAATTTTATTAACCCCTAATCTGCCGTCCCTAACATCGCCGACACGTACCTACATTTATTAACCCCTAATCTGCCGTCCCCATCGTCTCCGCAAAAATATTAAAGTTATTAACCCCTAAATCTAAGTCTAACCCTAACCCTAACCCCCCTAACTTAAATATAATTTAAATAAATCTAAATAAAATAACTATCATTAACTAAATTATTCCTATTTAAAACTAAATACTTACCTATAAAATAAACCCTAAGATAGCTACAATATAACTAATAGTTACATAGTAGCTATCTTAGGGTTTATTTTTTATTTTACAGGCAACTTTGTATTTATTTTAACTAGGTAGAATAGTTATTAAATAGTTATTAACTATTTAATATCTACCTAGTTAAAATAAAGACAAATTTACCTGTAATATAAAACCTAACCTAAGTTACAATTACACCTAACAATACACTATAATTAAATTAAATTAATTACAATTAAATACAATTATCTAAAGTACGAACCCCCCCCCACTAAATTACATAAAATAATAAAATAATTACAAGTTTTTTAAACTAATTACACCTAATCTAATCCCCCTAATAAAATAAAAAAGCCCCCCAAAATAATAAAAAGCCCTACCCTATACTAAATTACAAATAGCCCTTAGAAGGGCCTTTTGCGGGGCATGTCTCCAAAGTAATCAGCTCTTTTACCTGTAAAAAAAGTACAAAAAGTACAATACCCCCCCAACATTAAAACCCACCACCCACATACCCAACCCTACTCTAAAACCCACCCAATCCCCCCTTAATAAAACCTAACACTAACCCCTTGAAGATCACCCTACCTTGAGAAGTCTTCACACAACCGGGACGAAGTCCTCAACGAAGCCGGACGAAGTGGTCCTCCAGACGGGCAGAAGTCTTCATCCAAGCCGGGCAGAAGAGGTCCTACAGACGGGCAGAAGTCTTCATCCAGGCGGCATCTTCTATCTTCATCCATCCGGCGTGGAGCAGCTCCATCTTCAAGACATCCGACACAGAGCACCTTCTTCGTTCTTCATCTGACGACTGAATGAAGGTTCCTTTAAATGACGTCATCCAAGATGGCGTCCCTTCAATTCCGATTGGCTGATAGAATTCTATCAGCCAATCAGAATTAAGGTAGAACAAATCCTATTGGCTGATGCAATCATACCCAGCTACATTATATGTATTAACCCTTAATCTGCTGCCCCCCCGATGTTGGGGGCAGCAGATTAGGGGTTAATACATATAATGTAGCTGGCGGCGGTGTCTGGAGCGGAAGATTAGGGGTTAATAATATAATTCAGGTGTTAGCGATGTCGGGGGCGGCAGATTAGGGGTTAATAAGTGTAAGATTATGGTTGTTTAGACTTGGGGTTCATGTTAGGGTGTTAGGTGTAGACATAAAAAGTGTTTCCCCATAGGATTCAATGGGGCTGCGCTAGGAGCTTTACGCTGCTTTTTTGCAGGTGTTAGGTTTTTTTTCAGCCGGCTCTCCCCCATTGATTTCTATGGGGAAATCGTGCACAAGCACGTTCAGCCAGCTCACCACTACCGTAAGCAGTGCTGGTATTGAGGTGAGATGTGGAGCTAAATTTTGCTCTCTGCTCACTTTTCTGCGGCTAACCCGTAATACCAGCGTTGTCTGTAGGTGAGCGGTGAGCATAAACTGCTCGTTAGCACCGCACACCATTACTGACAAAACTCGTAATATAGGCGACTGTTACAAAAAAAAATAAACACTAAGTTACACAAAAAATTTTTTATCAAAGATTTAATCTAATTACACCTAATCTAAGGGCCCTATGAAAATAAAAAATCCCCCCCAAAATAAAAAAAACCCTAGCCTACAATAAACTACAAATAGCCCTTAAAAGGGCCTTTTGCGGGGCATTGCCCCAAAGAAATCAGCTCTTTTACCTGTAAATAAAAAATACAAATACCCCTCCAACAGTAAAACCCACCACCCATACAACCAACCCCTCCAAATAAAAACCTAACTAAAAAAAACTAAGCTCCCATTGCCCTGAAAAGGGCATTTGTATGGGCATTGCCCTTAAAAGGGCATTTAGCTCTATTACTGCCCAAACCCTAATCTATAAATAAAACCCACCCAATAAACCCTTAAAAAAATCCTAACACTAACCCCAGAAGATTCACTTACAGTTTTGAAGATCCGACATCCATCCTCCAAGAAGCCGGCAGAAATCTTCATCCAAGCGGCCAAAGTCTTCCTCCAATCCCGCAGAAGTCTTCACCCAGACGGCATCTTCTATCTTCATCCATCTGGCACGGAGGGGCTCCATCTTCAAGACATCTGGCGCAGAGCATCCTTTTCATTCGTTGATTGGAACAGCCAATAGAATGCTAGCTCAATCCTATTGGCTGATTGGATCAGCCAATAGGATTGAAGTTCAATCCTATTGACTGATTGCATCAGCCAATAGGATTTTTTCTACCTTAATTCCGATTGGCTGATAGAATTCTTTCAGCCAATCGGAATCTAAGGGACGCCATCTTGGATGACATCACTTAAAGGAACCGTCATTTAGTAAGAAGACTTCGTTGGAAGAGGATGCTCTGCGCCGGATGTCTTGAAGATGGACCCGCTCCGTGCCGGATGGATGAAGATAGAAGATGCCGTCTGGATGAAGACTTCTGCCCGTCTGGAGGACCACTTCGCCCCGGCTTGGATGAAGACTTCTCCCGGCTTCACTGAGGACTTCGGCCCGGCTTGGAGGAAGACTTCGGCCCGGTAAGTCGATCTTCAGGGGGTTAGTGTTAGGCTTTTTAAGGGTGTATTGGGTGGGTTTTGTTTTTAGGTTAGGGACTTTGGGCTTGCAAAAGAGCTAACTGCCCTTTTAAGGGCAATGCCCATCCACATGCCCTTTTCAGGGCAATGGGGAGCTTAAGTTTTTTTAGTTAGTATTTTATTTGGGGGGTTGGTTGTGTGGGTGGTGGGTTTTACTGTGGGGGGTTGTTTGTATTTTTTTTTTCCAGGTAAAAGAGCTGATTACTTTGGGGCAATGCCCTGCAAAAGGCCCTTTTAAGGGCTATTGGTAGTTTAGTTTAGGCTGGGGGGGGGGGGTTATTTTGGGGGGGCTTTTTTATTTTGAAAGGGCTATTAGATTAGGTGTAATTCGTTTAAATATCTTGTAATTTGTTTATTATTTTCTGTAATTTAGTGGGTTTTTTTGTACTTTAGCTAATTTAATTTAATTGATTTAATTGTTGTTAATTTACTTAATTTATTTAATTATAGTGTAGTGTTAGTGTAACTTAGGTTAGGTTTTACTTTACAGTTACTTTTGTATTTATTTTAACTAGGTAGTTATTAAATAGTTAATAACTATTTAATAACTATTCTACCTAGTTAAAATAAATACAAACTTGCCTGTAAAATAAAAATAAACCCTAAGCTAGCTACCATTTACCTATTAGTTATATTGTAGCTAGCTTAGGGTTTATTTTATAGGTAAGTATTTAGTTTTAAATAGGAATAATTTAATTAATGATAGGAATTTTATTTAGACTTATTTAAATTATATTTAAGTTAGGGGGTGTTAGGGTTAGACTTAGATTTAGGGGTTAATAACTTTAATATAGTGGTGGCGACGTTGGGGGCGGCAGATTAGGGGTTAATAAATGTAGGTATGTGGCGTTGATGTTAGGGACGGCAGATTAGGGGTTAATAATATTTAACTTATGTTTGCGAGGCGGGAGTGTGGCGGTTTAGGGGTTAATATGTTTATTATAGTGGCGGCAACGTTGGGGGCGGCAGATTAGGGGTTAATAAGTGTAGGTAGGTGGTGGTGACATTGGGGGCAGCAGATTAGGGGTTAATAAATATAATGTAGGTGTCGGCGATGTTGGGGGCAGCAGATTAGGGGTTCATAAATATAATGTAGGTGGCGGCGGTGTCCAGAGGGGCAGATTAGGGGTTAATAAATATAATGCAGGTGTCGGCGATGTCGGGGCCGCAGGTTAGGGTTAATAAGTGTAAGATTAGGGGTGTTTAGACTTGGGGTTCATGTTAGGGTGTTAGGTGTAGTCATAACTTTTGTTTCCCCATAGGAATCAATGGGACTGCGTTAAGGAGTTTTACGCTGCATATTTGCAGGTGTTAGACCTTTTTCTCAGCCGGCTCTCCCCGTTGATTCCTATAGCGAAATTGTGCACGAGCACATGTGACCAGCTCACCGCTGATTTAAGCAGCGCTGGTATTGAAGTGCGGTAATGAGCAAAATGTTGCTCTTCAATCACTTCTTGCCTTAACGCCGGGTTTCTGAAAACTCATAATACCAGTGCTACAGGTAAGTGAGTGGTGAGGGAAAACTGCTCGTTAGCACCGCACAGCCTCTAATGCAAAACTCGTAATCTAGCCTTAATTGTTATATTTAATTTGCTCTAATAATCTAAAAAAATAAAAAAAAATATATATACTCTTTTAAATATTAGCATAGCTGGAATTGACTGATTATTTACTAAGCTTTGAATCTTGTACAACATGAATCAATTATTAGAAGAATAGAGAGGGAACATAACACTTGAATTTCCATTTCACTGTGCAGAGATTTGAAGGGCTGAGAAAAAGGGGCCGATTTATCAAAGCTTCAACTGATAATATGATGGAATCCGCTTGAATCTCGCGTCATATTCGATGCAAATTGAATCCGCCATAATTAACAAAGCATCAACATCGTCAAATGTTGAAAATGTGTGACGTAATATATGTTCCCGCGATCTCAATCCAACGCAGATCGATGCTTTCGTCATTCCAGATGTTTCAAATTCACATTCGACTCTATTTTACCCTCTTCCCAGTTTATCAAACATTCACCACAGCGTACCTATCGTTCAAACCTCCACCCTTGAGGCCGCGAAGGCCATAGAAAACAATGGGAGTCTGAAAACCCAGAAAGGTTATATTAGATACTGCAAGAGAATGAAGCTTATTACATATTTATGTAAATTAGAAAGTTGATTACAATTGTATACTCTTTCTTAATCACACAGACAAAGACATATGTTCAGTATTTAAATAATATATTAAATAATAATATTATAATCACATGTAATTTCAAGTGACAGATTCATTTCAAAAGTAGTTTTAATGACAGGTAATGTCGGTCTGGCAGCAGGACTAGTAGATATAGGGATAAAAATGAAATAAATACATTAATACTATAGCTAACTTCTTTTTTTTGATCAATCTAATTTCACCATGTTTAACACATGTAATTCAAGTCCCACTGCATTTCGCACCAAATTTGACGCAATACTTAAAATCCTAAACAACCCACAAACTAGTGAAATCTTCTACCACTTTTGATTGGGAAATGCATAATCACATGATTTATGACATCAGCCAATCTGATTTAAATATACATTTTATACTATCACTAACGAATCAAATTACTCGATACTTGTGTACCACGATACTATATACGTATAGTGGTATAAATAAACACAGAGATATGAAAGACAACATTGTTTAGAACAAAATAAAATTTAGGGACATGTAAATATGTTTGGAAACGATTTCTGACATAACACACACACACACACACACACACACACACACATATATATATATATATATATATATATATATATATATATATATATATATATAAACAAGTATGTGCAAAGATATATGTACAAATTCTAGCATTAATAATCATTTTAAAAAAAGAAAAAAACATGAGATAGTCATATCATGATTTCTAGAAATACACATTCATTTATGTGAAAATATCATATATCAGATTTTTTTGTATAACAAATAAATAAAACAATGAGATATTATTGTTTGTTCATGTATAAATCTAGCTATTTATTGGACATTAACAGATGAAAAATAAAAGACTAGCTTTAGGGAAATGTGCTTGTTCATGGACAGTAATGAAATGGTATAAATAGATTTCGAAAGAACAGAATATCCGCGACATTGATGACTCTAACAGTTCGATGCTCATCACTTTGTACTTGATGCATGTGTTTTTGACAGACTTTTTAATAAATAAGGGCGTCGTATGTGGATTTGCGGCAGCGATGTCTGGTGAGCGTATTGACTCCAATGAATGCACCAAGATTGACGCTTTGATAAATTGGCCCCAAAGACTTGATAGTGGGAGCTGATCTGATATGTAATTGGAGGCAGATATTCAGTAAAGAACTGAAAGATGAGTACACAGTTAGCACTCATTATGTTGTGGAAACTATCACCATGATTACAAAGCGTAAAAAAAACTTTTGTTTGTTTTGTTAATAACACAAGAGTAAACTTCATAAATAAAGAATAAGGAGTAAATATTTTTAGGTATTCAGCACAGTTTATTCAGAATCAATAAGTACCCAATTTAGGACCAGATTACGAGTGGCGCGTTATCAGTTGCGCACGAGTTTATCACAGCTGTTTGCACACATCAGATATACTGCTCATATTACAAGTTGAAAGTAAATGCAATTGCTTAAGCACAATTGAATTTAACACGTGTTGGGATAGCTCGACCTCAGAGCTCTGGTTATAAACAAATTGCATAAAAAAGTTATAAAAAAAAGTTTGCAAAGGGCTTTAACATAAAGATACATACATAAACATATCTAAATATGTATACAAATACAAAATTTGTTTTTATAGCACACCTTACAAAAAGTTTAAATCCACATCTGGGAGTGCAGCTAATATGACCCAGTAATTACACAAACAAAAAGGTATCAGCGCACATCCATTTTCAAAAGCACAACATATTTTTTGAACTGCTGCAAAAAATTGCCTGCAAATACATCAAGAGACAACTATTCTTTTTAAATAATATTGGGAACTTAGTCACACAATATGGCCATATTTTGCTTAGCCAGTCACCACTTACAAGGTGCCCCAATTCGACTGGTCCTAACACTACAGTAACAGTCCTTTTGCCACAGAGGGCTGAATCATTCCTGCTACAATAAAAGAAGCTTGATTTGATAAATCCAGTGGAGTGCTTTCTGTTTTGGGACTGTGTATGATATATTTAAAATGCACCTGGGTTGTTGTATATGTTGAGGTGTGCTGCGCTCACTTGGGACTTACTATATATATATATATATATATATATATATATATATATATATATTATCTCACAAAAGTGAGTACACCCCTCACATTTTTGTAAATATTTTATTATATCTTTTCATGTGACAACACTGAAGAAATGACACTTTGCTACAATGTAAAGTAATGTGTACAGCCTGTACAACAGTGTAAATTTGCAGTCCCCTCAAAATAGCTCAACACACTGTAACAGGCTTTCATTAACTCTGTGATATACCTGTGCTTGTAAATGTAATTTTTAGTTAACAATGCATAACTTTGCAAATAAACTTTGTTTATAGCATGCTTGTCTCAATAAAAGCTGCTATGTAATGCTAGATTGCAAATTAATATTGATATTCACTTGATAAATATGCCAACAGTAAGAAATACATTCTTTCAGCAAGACACTTATAACTAACTATAAATGATAGATTTCTTTTAAATCTATCATGTACAGCTTCTATACATAAAGACTGTACCTTGTTATAAGAGCCTGTTCACATAAATTGTGAAAAATATAATCTTTAATATGCTTATTTTGCAATATATGTATGATTATATTCAAATATATGTTTAAATGATGTGCAATATGTACAATGTATAACTGAATACTTTTATATGTTTAAACAAAAGTCTTTTACAATATAAAAGGTTTTTATTATCTGTCTGCTAACATACTAACCAACTAACTAGTCTTAACATAAGATGTTATATGATTTAAAATGGAGGTTGATTCAACCTTGAATTTATAGCTCTAAAATGGATGCTCCTTGCAATTTAAAGTGCGTATGTCTAAACTCTTGTATAACAGATTATCAAGGCCACATAGTTGAAGATAGAAAAAGCTAGACAAGTTTTGTTGATGTTAAAATGATGCTAAAAATACATATAAAAAGAAAACAATAAACGATGACGTCATTCAAATAAAAAACTATAAAAACACCTTGTTGTAAACATGAGGCAGGTGACTCTGACAGGATATTATAGAGCATCTCTAAGGATAAGATTTGGTTGCAAAGAAGTCATTTCGAGTGGTATGTAACAATTGTTATTGAAAGCAAGTTTAAACTAAAAGTCTTTTAACTCTGTGTGTATATTGGATTTAAATTAATTTAATTTTATATTACTTCTGTAAGCTGATTTTTCTGTATAATAAAAAATTATTTTTAAACAATGTTATCTTCTCAAGTACCATTTCTTTATTGTACTCAAAACTTTATTTGTAAGAAATGAGACCTGTTTCACTGATATAATATTTAAAGTTCAGTGCTTGGAATTTATATTTCAATATAACTGTGCTTTAAGACCTTATAAGTGAATTAGGTGTGAACCACTACAATTGGCGTCCCTGGTTGTTTTGAGAGGTAATATATGTTTTATAATAATTATTATAATTTTACCTGGGTCCCCTCACACGTGAGGGAAGGTGCTAAAATATCATGGCTAATCAGGATTTGCAGAATCTTTTGAAACTCAATGATGTGTTTAAAATGCAGAATGGTAGAGTCATTGGAAATTATGAGGTTATTGCTTTGGGGATACAGTTAGGGTTTAATTCATTTAAACTTTGCTAATGCTGCTGGAGTAGTTTTGCAACAACCTATATATCACACTATAGATGCAAATTTTGATCCTGCAACAAATAGAAATACAAATGTTTTTTATGATGGTATAGTAGAGATTTTAGGCAGACCTCCTGTTATTGCTACAGGAATACAAAGACCTAAAGGCTTTAGCCTGAATTAAGATGTGGGGTACTCCTAGATCTAGTTTGTACAGTCCAGTAAAGGGAAAATAAATAATACCAGCTGCAGAATATGAGCAAGCTGAGAGGGAAAACCTTTTTAATGTGATACAATGTTTAGGTTATATGTAAGCTCAGGTTTTAAATAGTGAAAATGTCTGGAGTGTCCTGCATATAGCAAGTTTTTTTTTGTTTTTTTTTGCTGAAGCTGCAGGAATTCCTAAATGTAATATAAAAACAACAATTGGAGTGATGCCACGCAATCCGAAGGACATAGCTTTGTGGTTAAATGACAGAGTTCATGCATTGGCTGGAGTTTATCCAACTCATTATCTTTCACAAAATAGAACATTAGTTAATGCTATTTTATTCTATGGTTTGTGTGTTTTTATATTTGAGGCAAGGAAGTGGAATTTAGTGATTTATGCATATCATGTAAAGACACAAGGTAAAGATACTTTGGCTTCACTTGCTGATATTTTTAGGAATGATGAATATAAATAGTGGCATTGTAGCAGCATATTTATTAGAGCTGAGATTTACAATTAAAATAATCACGACATGGTTGTTTAAAGCCAAATGTTAAAGGACAAGGCTTAATTTTGGATATAGAGAGACAAATACTCTATGTACCTATAGCAGAGAGACCTAAATAAATGCCTGATATATATTAAGACATACTTATACACTTGTAGGTAAGGACCTGACTGGAGATGCACTAGTAACTTTAAATAGCAGAGAAAAGGAAGGAGAAAAGATTTTCCAGCAGAGGGAAAAGAGAGCTCAGTTTCTAAAATAAAAAAAGAATGCAAGAGAACAATATCCACAGAAACAAACTAAATTTAACCCTCCACTACCTTACTCCCAAGCACCTCCATCTTACACCAATGAAAATCAGTTTATAACTATTTAGAGCAAATCTTCAGATTTGCCTTATGAGTTATTTCCTCGCAGGACATTGAGACCATTTTTAAAAAAAAAAAAGACTCCAGATCGGTATGGATTTGGAGATGGTAGTGTAAGATATAGAGGAAAAGGTACAGGGGTCAGGATAGATATCAGGAGCGTGAGATTCATTCTACTGAAAGGAGTGAAATTTCAGTTGCCCCAGCTAATACTAAAAAAGTAGGGCAAATAGAGAAATCACTACCAGACATCCCAGAAGAGTCTGAAGGTGAATGAAGTAAATTAACAGTAGAATATGGGGGAGAGACTTATGAGGGGTATTTAGATACACAAGCATAAATATCTTTAGTACAATCAGATATGTTAAAAGAAGATGTATTAGCAAATATAACTATACAGACTTTAAAAGGTGAAGGTACTTATCCCTCATGTAATACACAGGTAAAAATAAATGGTAAAAGAGTGCACTTAGAATTAGTTCAGCATCCTAAGCTTGATTCTGATTTTCTTATAGCTTATAAGGATGTAGCACATTTTATTTCATTGCAGCTGGAAGATGAACTTCCTTTAACTACTAGAGTTGATGTAGCAGCATTTATGAAAATGCAATTGGATAATACTGCAGCATCTGATGTTAGAAACTTAGATTTTTGCTTAAGGAAAAATGTTAAAATATTTCAGAAGTGGGAAAATCAGGTTGGGCATCGTAAAGGTTTCAGTCATCATATTGCTACAGGCATAGTAGTTCCTAAGAAACAGGCACAGTATAAAATCAATAGTGTAGCCATTCCCTATATACAGAAAGTCATTGATGATTTACTTAAACAAGGAGTACTAAAAGAACAGTACAGTCAAATGAACTCAGCAGTCTACCCTGTTCCCAAACCGGATGGTTCTTGGTGAATGGTATTAGACTATAGAGAAGCTAACAGAGTTGCACCAAGGGTGGCAACACAAAATACACATGCACCTTCTATTTTACACAATTTGCGTAGGAAAACTTTTAAGACAAAGTTAGACTTAGCAAATGGTTTTTGGAGTCATCCTATTACTCCAGATAGTTACTGGATAACAGGTTTTACTTGGAAAGGCAAAACTTTGGTATTTACCCGATTACCTCAGGGATTTTTTAATTTGAGTGCGTTATTTACTTCAGATGTAGTAAATTTATTGTCTAAATTTCCAGAAGTGGAGGTGTATGTAGATGACATATATTTTTCACATGATAGTGAGGAGTAACACATAGCAGTGTTGGATCAGGTTTTGACTATATTACATGCTGCAGGTTATGTAGTATCTCTTAAGAAATCTCAAATTGCAGGACATACTGTTACTTTCTTGGGATTTGAAATTTCTGAAAGGGGGAGAGGATTATCTGATAATTATAAAGACATAATAGCAGCTTTAACACATCCACATTCTCTAAAACAATTAAATAGTATCATTGGTTTACTTACTTATGCAATGTTTTTCATACCTGATTTCATTGTGTTAATTGCACCTCTGCATGCTGCAGTCTCAAGGGAGATAAAATCTAAAACAAAAAGTCCAAGGATACTTTTTAAGTGGACGACTGAAGATGATGCACTAAATGCATTATTAGAGGCAATGAATAGAACAGAGTATTTAGCTCAAAGAGATAGTACTAAGGATCTATTAGATTACATAAATATATCACCGAATGCAAGCTATATAAGGTTATATAACGTAAATGAGACAATTCCAATAGCACTTCTATCTTATGTATATTCAAAAACAGAGATAAAGTTTACTATGATAGAGAAGCTTTTGGTAGCTGTTAATATAACACTGTTAAAGTCAAGACAGATTGCACAGGGGAAAGATATATATGTACATACATCAGTAGCCTCACTTGATAACCTACAAAAGCAAACTATACCAGACAAGAAAGCACTAAAGAGTAGATGGATAAAATGGTTTTCTATTTTGGAAGACCCACAGATACATTTTATTCATGATAAGAATCTGACACCTCTAGATGATTTACCAGCTCCAAAGCAACCCTCAAGTTGGAATTTATAAACTTATCCAAATAATCGTTATTCTGCTATTTTTTTATACTGATGGTTCTGCAGTAATTTCTAGTAAAGAAAAAGTAAATAAATCTGCTGGAGCAGGAATTGCAAAATATTCTCCCACTCTGACTTTATTATGTTCATGGCAAATTCCTTTGGGAGATCATTCAGCTCAATTTGCAGAAATTTCTGCATTAGCATTTGCTATGAAGGAAGCATTGTTAGATAAAGGACCAGTGTTGATTGTAACTGATTCTGCATACCTGGCAAGATCTGTATTCCAGGATTTACGAATCTGGAAATCTAATGGTTTTTTAAATGCAAAGAAAAACCATTAAAGCATATTGTCAAATGGAAAGCAATTGCTGCTTATTTAGATCTAAAGCCTGATATTGAAGTAGTACATGAACCAGCTCATAGAAAGCTAGGTTCTTCTTTGCATACAGAAGGCAATACATTTGCAGATACGCTTGCACAAAGTGTAAGTCAAAAATATGCAGTAATTGCAGTTAAAACTCGAATGACAGCAACCAGTAATCTTGACACAGAGTTAAATGCTTGCTTGGATAAAACCAGACCTAATCCACCTGCTTATCCTAAAACATATCTTTATGAATTAAAAGACAAACATTGTATGGTTAAGATTGGAGACTAACAATTGATTATTCCCCCTGTCATAGACAGATGGAACATAACAGAGATGGCCTATTCTAGTATTGGACATCCTCATTTAGGGCGAGATAAAGTCTTATTTACCCTAAAGTCAAAATATTGGTGGCCTAATATGAAGGAAACGGTCATAAGAGTTATAGGGATTTGTAAAGCATGTCTCCTTGTTAATAATCCAAATCACTATAAACAACCATACATTGTTAAAGAAATTCATAATAAGCCATTTGATCTGATTTATTTAGATCACATAGGGCCTTTACCTACTTCACATGGGTATAAATATGTGTTAGTTTATGTTGATACTTGTACAAGGTTCATATGGTTATACCCTGTTAAAAGTGCCACGGCTAGTACCACGCTTGATAGTCTCAATTCCTTAGTAAGTATTGGTAAACCTAAAGCCCTACACTCAGATGCTGGATCAGCTTTAACATGTACTCAAGCACAAGAGTGGGCTAAGTCTTTTGATATAAAATGGGAAATCAGTGCACCTTATCATCCCCAAAGTAGTGGGGTTGTTGAAAGGAAAAATACTGAGGTAAAACGATTGTTAACCAAGTTACTAACTAACCGCCCAAGAACAGTGGTATCCCCTGTTAACTTATGTACAAGTAGGTTTAAACAATATACCTTCTGTTATTTCTGGGAAAACACCTTATAAATTGTTATATGGTATACCTATGAATACAATGTTTAATACTGAGTACCTTTCTGCACCAGGGAGATTAGAGCAATTATCTATTTTACAAGAAATACGTGATTGTTTTGCACAACCTGCTTTTACACCTAACCTTTTATGAGCTTGGACACCACAGGTTGGTCAGTTTGTCCAGGAAAGAGTTCAAGCAGCGAAACCTTTATGGCCAAGATGGAAACCTACAAAGGTAAAACATGTCATTAACCTAAGGACTTTGATTATAGAAGACAAACAAGGAAAAGACAGAATTGTCAGCATTGAAAACTTAAAACCAGCATCTAAATTTGAGTTAGAAGATGACAAACCCTCTGACTTACTCTCAGTGGGTTACTCTGAATGAAGCAAACCGGATTAATAATCAATCTTAAATGATGCCATTTTCTTCAAATCCAGAGACTATAACACCTTTTTTTATTATGATGTTGAAGAAGGTGATCAAATAACTGAAGTAGATTCATTTGATACACCAACACCAGTTACAAGATCTAATCCTGTTTTACCTATCATAAATACTATGCTATCAGTACAAACACTGATACAACAACAAGGACTAAAAATGTTAAAGAACTTGTTCAGTTATAAAAATCTTAAAATATTGGGATATACAGTACTGATACTTTTTATACTTCTCCTTATCTTGATATCAACCTGCATGTTAGTTTTTCGTCTACAGTGGAATAGTCTTGCAAAGAGACCTGGAGCTGTTCTGGCATGGAATCAAACAAAAGCTCGAGATGATGCTGTAACAACAATATCAAGACTAAAAAGAGCTGTACATTACAATCTGCAACCTGTAGAAATAAAGATGAATGGGCTACTGCAAGGAATTTATTGGAAACCATTTCCAAAACCTATAATACAAAAGCAAAAAGTATTAGGAATATCTCAAGTCATATTGATAGATTCAACAGTAATATCAAAGAAAGCAAAGATCACAACTCAAATGGGAAGAAAATTGGTATAAAAGATCACATAAATGGGCAAATGGAAATGATACAAGCAAAGACTTTGGAATATGATTTGCCTTTGCAAGAATACTGGAAACAAAAGACATACAGAGAAAAAATGTGTTTTTCAACATTTGCACATTGCTATTTTGTGGACTTTCAAGGGACAAGGAGATGGCCTGCAAAATAAATAAAAGCAGATCAATGTCCACGTCCTGGGATTACATTTGACAAAGTCAAGTATAAAGAATATCCTATTTTTTATCTAAACACAGGACAATTAACTCAAAAAGGCTTCTTTCCTTAAAATCACACAGATCCTCGCATTGCATTCTGGGAAAACGCAGAGGAGGAGGAATACAGGTTTCCTGGAGGAGTAAAATCATATAATGGAGCAGTGTTTTGTACTAACACACTTTATTCAGAATGGTGGACACCAGAGTTACATACAGATGAAGGATACCTGCAACTATTTGAGAAACTTTACCTTGAAGTAGTGGATCAACAGACAGGAAGACTGCGAGAGCAAGCATTACCTACAGAATGGAATGAGAAAGGAAAGGATGAAATGTTTTTGAATCTAAAAGAATGGGATACATGTACAAAGCCAAGATATGCAGCTTTCTTAAATACAATGTATTACAGTCACTCATGCAAAGAAAAGAACAATCTTTGTAATATAACAGTTGAAGATCTAATTAAAAAGGGCAAACTATCAATGTACATCCTGTTGCTTCTACCTTAAGGAAAGAAGGACATATTTTTGTTTTTAACCTAAAGACATTGATAAGGGGTTCCTACATTATGTAGGCATACCTGGGTTTTGGTGCGTGACAAAACATCACATTATTAACAAAAATAATGTAATATATTCCCTGTTTCAGAAATGTCTCATAGATAAAATATCCAGTAAAAGTAGTAATTGCAAGTATGAAACTACAAATGGATGTAAATATATCAGTTGATTGACATACCATGTAAATATGCTAAATGTTATAAGCAAAATGTGACAGATATGACTTATGATGAAGCTGTTTGGGGAACAAATAATATATTTGATAATGTAACATATATTACAATAGAGAATATAATTCCAGATGATTGTAATACAGAAGAAAAAACAAATAAAAGGCAGTTAATGTCTAATGCTGAAGTTCAGATATTGACAGGGCACTTATTAAGTGATGCAGTATTAATTGTCAGTGAAATTTCAGATATTAATGATGAAGACGTAAAGAGAGGATTGATGATCTTAAGAGATCACATGATAAAAATGCTAACTGCAGTGATGTCTGATTTTACAATGGTAGATGAAGAAATGAAAGCAGTAACAATACTAAATTATTTGACAGCTATAAGGTTAACTTTACAAGAAGGACACATTGATATTACACTATTAAATGTTACAAAAATTTCTGCACAATTAAGTCTAACGGTAAAACAAACAGAAATTATGCTGCATATTTCAAAATCAATGATTTATAAGAGAATTAAAGCGTAGAATAACAAATAACCCAGAAGATTGTGTATGGGAAATATATATATATATTATGAGATGATAATACCTGGAAATGTATACACAACAAATTGGGAGATTGTTAATTTTGGGCATTTAATTAGTACTCCGAATCGTATGGCATTGTTACAAATTCAACATCCATATCAATATATTTCACAGTATTGTGATAGCTGGGAATATATTGAAACAGAAAATTGTGTTGATCTAGGATATTTAGTATGTGAAAATGTCTACAAACGAAAACCATGTGGAGTTGATAAACAAGACTCTGATTGTACTGTTAAAATTACGCCTCTACAATCACCATACACTCGCATAGAACCAATTCATAATGGGTCATATGTTGTGATTACTAGTCAAAATGATTGTAAAATCCCAATGCTGCAAGCTACAATGGTAACTGTTAATGAATCTGTAGAGTGTTATAATACAATTTTAACACCACCAGTGATTAAGAATATACATGATAGATCACATTTAACAATGCAGGTACCCCATATTACATTGCAAATTCCATACATGACAGCACTCTGGGCTCATTTACATAACATGCAAGTGAGATTGGGCTCCTCCCATAAAGCAATTGAGAATTTGATTAAAAGGGCACATGCAGACCTCTTAAGAATTGACTTGCATAAAGGGGACTTTCCTACCTGGATTAGAACTTTAGGTAAATCATTGATTCCAATAATGCCAGCATTGGGTAATGTTATTTCAAAAATTGGAGAAGGTTTAGCTACAGTGGGGAATGGTATTTTTGGAGAAATACAGGGAATATGTACTATGTATTAATAGCCATAGTATTGTGTATCATTTTATTTAGAATTTTTGTCCTTTTTTCCTAGGAGAAAATCTAAGTAAAAAAATATAATAAGCAATAATAGTAAAAAAAATAATAAGCAATAATTTGTCAACCTGTTTTCTTTTGAATGCAATACCAGAAAAGAAACGGCAAGCTTATTGTCATGTTATGCTATAATTCATATATGCTATATGTATATATCTTGTTAAGCTATAATTTATATGCCAATAACATCTGTAGAAGTAAAGATTTATTATTTTTATTATAAATGTATTTTTATTGTAAATGTAACCAGTATAAACTTATTGGTTAGAAACATTAATAATCCTTTATTTTCACGAAGAAAACCTGTGGATTACAATTTATTATCAACCTTTTTTATTTTTAAGTTTTTTTTGCAAGCTTTTTAACTTAAAAGCTACTTGTTATCAGTGTCTCATTGAAAAGGAAAGTAATAAATTTACTCCTACGACACATTTCTATGAGGATATCTCTCCAAGCAAGAAATACCAAGCTAACTGGACATCTATAACTCATCCACTAATGAATCATACACCAATTAACCAATTTCTAGCAAATGGATATTTTGGAGAATTTATTTATGACGTATTACTAAATGGCAAGTCATCTTCATATGAGGAGGATTTAAACTTTGTAACCTAAGGATTTACAGTTATTTAACGTTATAATCTTGTAACTTATAAAAGAAATACTAATATGCTTCAACGAAGCTTTATGGAGATTTCTTATTTGTATGAATCTGTCATACTTACATTAGCTGGGATCCAACTGTTTTTCTTACTGGCGCAGGAGTAAAACGTTTCTGTTCAACTAATAGTTTGCTTCAAACTTCCCAAAATGGATTACAAACAAAATCCTGATTCTTCAATCCAGAGAAAAAAAAAAAGTTTGCTGCAATAATTTCCATAACGAAATACAAACAAGATGTTCTATCTGGCGCAACGCTTCATGAATTAATTACAGATATACTCCTACTTAAAGAAGATTATGAAAAAGTTCAGTTTAATTCCTGGATCATTAATGTCTGACTTTATTTTGTTTGCATTATTAAGGACACTTTGATTTCATGTCCGTTACTCTGCTGAATCCCGGACATTAATGACGCATTTCTTTTTCTGTGGGAACAAAGGGCTGGACACTTTCTTATCTTTTCTTCAAGAATGTATTGGAGGGGCTGTAACAGGCTTTCATTAACTCTGTGATATACCTGTGCTTGTAAATGTAATTTTTAGTTAACAATGTATAACTTTGCAAATAAACTTTGTTTAGAGCATGCTTGTCTCAATAAAAGCTGCTATGTAATGCTAGATTGCAAATTAATATTGATATTCACTTGATAAATATGCCAACAGTAAGAAATACATTCTTTCAGCAAGACACTTATAACTAACTATAAATGATAGATTTCTTTTAAATCTATCATGTACAGCTTCTATACATAAAGACTGTACCTTGTTATAAGAGCCTGTTCACATAAATTGTGAAAAATATAATCTTTAATATGCTTATTTTGCAATATATGTATGATTATATTCAAATATATGTTTAAATGATGTACAATATGTACAATGTTTAACTGAATACTTTTATATGTTTAAACAAAAGTCTTTTACAATCTAAAAGGTTTTTATTATCTGTCTGCTAACATACTAACCAACTAACTAGTCTTAACATAAGATGTTATATGATTTAAAATGGAGGTTGATTCAACCTTGAATTTATAGCTCTAAAATGGATGCTCCTTGCAATTTAAAGTGCGTATGTCTAAACTCTTGTATAACAGATTATCAAGGCCACATAGTTGAAGATAGAAAAAGCTAGACAAGTTTTGTTGATGTTAAAATGATGCTAAAAATACATATAAAAAGAAAACAATAAATGATGACGTCATTCAAATAAAAAACTATAAAAACACCTTGTTGTAAACATGAGGCAGGTGACTCTGACAGGATATTATAGAGCATCTCTAAGGATAAGATTTGGTTGCAAAGAAGTCATTTCGAGTGGTATGTAACAATTGTTATTGAAAGCAAGTTTAAACTAAAAGTCTTTTAACTCTGTGTGTATATTGGATTTAAATTAATTTAATTTTATATTACTTCTGTAAGCTGATTTTTATGTATAATAAAAAATTATTTTTAAACAATGTTATCTTCTCAAGTACCATTTCTTTATTGTACTCAAAACTTTATTTGTAAGAAATGAGACCTGTTTCACTGATATAATATTTAAAGTTCAGTGCTTGGAATTTATATTTCAATATAACTGTGCTTTAAGACCTTATAAGTGAATTAGGTGTGAACCACTACATTATATGTATATCTAAACCATTGGCAACAAAAGTGAGTATACCCCTAAGTGGAAATTTCCAAATTGGGCCCAATTATCCATTTTCCCTCCCCGGTGTCATGTGACTCATTAGTGTTACAAGGTCTCAGGTGTGAATGGGGAGCAGGTGTGTTAAATTTGGTGTTATCGCTCTCACACTCTCTCATACTGGTCACTGAAAGTTCAACATGGCAAAAAACTCTGAGCATCTGAAATAAAGAATTGTTGCTTTTATAAAGATGGCCTAGGCTATAGGAAGATTGCCAAGACCCTTTAAACTAAGCTGCAGCATGGTGGGCAAGACCATACAGAGGTTTCACAGGACAGGTTCCACTTAGAATAGGCCTCGCCATGGTCGACCAAAAAAGTTGAGTGCACGTGCTCAGCTTCATATCCAGAGGTTGTGTCAATGATTTACCAATATAAGTAAATATTTGTTTGTAGCTCTTGAATTATATTAACCCAAATAATAAATTTGCAGCAATTAGTGGGTTAAATAACATAGGCCTAGATTTGGAGTTTGGCGGTAAAAGGGCTGTTAACGCTCCGCTGGCTTTTTTCTGGCCGCACCATAAATTTAACTCTGGTATCGAGAGTTCAAACAAATGCTGCGTTAGGCTCCAAAAATGGAGCGTAGAGCATTTTTACCGCAAATGCAACTCTCGATACCAGAGTTGCTTACGGACGCGGCCGGCCTCAAAAACGTGCTCGTGCACGATATCCCCATAGGAAACAATGGGGCTGTTTGAGCTGAAAAAAAACCTAACACCTGCAAAAAAGCAGCGTTCAGCTCCTAACGCAGCCCCATTGTTTCCTATGGGGAAACACTTCCTACGTCTGCACCTAACACTCTAACATGTACCCCGAGTCTAAACACCCCTAACCTTACACTTATTAACCCCTAATCTGCCGCCCCCGCTATCGCTGACCCCTGCATATTTTTTTTAACCCCTAATCTGCCGCTCCGTAAACCGCCGCAACCTGCGTTATCCCTATGTACCCCTAATCTGCTGCCCTAACATCGCCGACCCCTATATTATATTTATTAACCCCTAATCTGCCCCCCTCAACGTCGCCGACACCTGCCTACACTTATTAACCCCTAATCTGCCGAGCGGACCTGAGCGCTACTATAATAAAGTTATTAACCCCTAATCCGCCTCACTAACCCTATCATAAATAGTATTAACCCCTAATCTGCCCTCCCTAACATCGCCGACACCTACCTTCAATTATTAACCCCTAATGTGCCGACCGGAGCTCACCGCTATTCTAATAAATGGATTAACCCCTAAAGCTAAGTCTAACCCTAACACTAACACCCCCCTAAATTAAATATAATTTACATCTAACGAAATAAATTAACTCTTATTAAATAAATGATTCCTATTTAAAGCGAAATACTTGTTCCGATCAGCCAATAGAATGCGAGCTCAATCTGATTGGCTGATTGGATCAGCCAATTGGATTGAACTTGATTCTGATTGGCTGATTCCATCAGCCAATCAGAAAATTCCTACCTTAATTCCGATTGGCTGATAGAATCCTATCAGCCAATCGGAATTCGAGGGACGCCATCTTGGATGACGTCCCTTAAAGGAACAGTCATTCGTCGTTCAGTCATCGGTCCGGATGGATGTTCCGCGCTGGAGGTCTTCAGGATCCTGCCGCTTCGCTCCGGATGGAAGACCATAGAAGATGCCGCCTGGATGATGACTTCAATCGGATGGAAGATCCTCTTCTGCCCCGCTTGGATGAAGACTTTGACCGGATCATGGACCTCTTCAGCCCCCCGCTTGGGCTTGGATCAGGACATCGGAGGAGCTCTTCAGGACGGATCGGTGAACCTGGATGGTGAAGACAAGGTAGGAAGATCTTCAGGGGCTTAGTGTTAGGTTTATTTAAGGGGGGTTTGGGTTAGATTAGGGGTATGTGGGTGGTGGGTTGGAATGTTGGGGGGGGGTATTGTATTTATTCTTTTACAGGCAAAAGAGCTGAAATTCTTGGGGCATGCCCCGCAAAGGGCCCTGTTCAGGGCTGGTAAGGTAAAAGAGCTTGTAACTTTTTTAATTTAGAATAGGGTAGGGAATTTTTTATTTTGGGGGTCTTTGTTATTTTATTAGGGGGCTTAGAGTAGGTGTAATTAGTTTAAAATTGTTGTAATATTTTTCTTATGTTTGTAAATATTTTTTTATTTTTTGTAACTTAGTTCTTTTTTATTTTTTGTACTTTAGCTAGTTTATTTAATTGTATTTATTTGTAGGAATTGTGTTTAATTAATTTATTGATAGTGTAGTGTTAGGTTAATTGTAGGTAATTGTAGGTAGTTTATTTAATTATTTTATTGATAGGGTAGTGTTAGGTTTAATTATATCTTAGGTTAGGATTTATTTTACAGGTAAATTTGGTATTATTTTAACTAGGTAACTATTAAATAGTTCTTAACTATTTAATAGCTATTGTACCTGGTTAAAATAATTACAAAGTTGCCTGTAAAATAAATATTAATCCTAAAATAGCTATAATATAATTATAATTTATATTGTAGCTATATTAGGAGTTATTTTACAGGTAAGTATTTAGCTTTAAATAGGAATCATTTATTTAATGAGAGTTAATTTATTTCGTTAGATGTAAATTATATTTAAGTTAGGGGGGTGTTAGTGTTAGGGTTAGACTTAGCTTTAGGGGTTAATCCATTTATTAGAATAGCGGTGAGCTCCGGTCGGCAGATTAGGGGTTAATAATTGAAGGTAGGTGTCGGCGATGTTAGGGAGGGCAGATTAGGGGGTTAATAATATTTATGATAGGGTTAGTGAGGCGGGTTAGGGGTTAATAACTTTATTATAGTAGCGCTCAGGTCCGCTCGGCAGATTAGGGGTTAATAAGTGTAGGCAGGTGTCGGCGACGTTGAGGGGGGCAGATTAGGGGTTAATAAATATAATATAGGGGTCGGCGGTGTTAGGGGCAGCAGATTAGGGGTACATAGGGATAACGTAGGTGGCGGCGCTTTGCGGTCGGAAGATTAGGGGTTAATTATTTTAAGTAGCTGGCGGCGACGTTGTGGGGGGCAGGTTAGGGGTTAATAAATGTAATACAGGGGTCGGCGGGGTTAGGGGCAGCAGATTAGGGGTACATAAGTATAACGTAGGTGGCGGTCGGCAGATTAGGGGTTAAAAAATTTTAATCGAGTGTCGGCGATGTGGGGGGAGCTCGGTTTAGGGGTACATAGGTAGTTTATGGGTGTTAGTGTACTTTAGGGTACAGTAGTTAAGAGCTTTATGAACCGGCGTTAGCCAGAAAGCTCTTAACTCCTGCTATTTTCAGGCGGCTGGAGTTTTGTCTTTAGAGCTCTAACGCTCACTTCAGAAACGACTCTAAATACCGGCGTTAGAAAGATCCCATTGAAAAGATAGGATACGCAAATGGCGTAGGGGGATCTGCAGTATGGAAAAGTCGCGGCTGAAAAGTGAGCGTTAGACCCTTTAATCACTGACTCCAAATACCAGCGGGCGGCCAAAACCAGCGTTAGGAGCCTCTAACGCTGGTTTTGACGGCTACCGCCGAACTCCAAATCTAGGCCATAGAGCGTTATACTCAGAGAAGTATTTCTGCCACGTATATGAGCCAAAGTATATATAAAGCTCAATATTTGTTGCAGAGTTTAAAGAGTCTTAAGGTTTGTTGAAAAGGTACTAGGATACAGTTTGCAACTCTAGTCATATAAGTATAATAGGCTGGTTTTGTTAAGCATATAGAACATAGGCAGTCTAATCACCTTTTGAGGAATAACTTGCAGAGTAGTAAGTACAAATGTATGATATTAGTGTTACAATACTTGCGGTCTGATGCGATGAGTATGACTGTGATTTGAACAGCTGTTAACAAGAGCCAATGTCGTGACCAAGCAGAGTGGTGTTATGCAGGAAACAAACTTGGCGTTCAGCGTTACCGGAACAAAGGTAAGATGAGAGGTCATGTGATGAGCCGTAAAGGCGATGAGTTCTGTGGCTGAGCAGTGATATCCAAATAAGTAACAGAGAGTTTACAAATGTGATAGGGATTCTGTCTCTATAAACAGATACAGCCTAGGTGGAAATAAAATACTTGCGACTTCGAGTCCAAACAAATAACAAGATTACTTCACAAAGATAATGACGTCTAAGTTGAGTAGGACCTAATAATCAAAGTTAGTTTAAGGAAAAAAATACAGAGCAATTCTTGAGGGTTAACTTCCTTCAATATTCAGGCAACGTTAGAAAAGGGGATGCAATAATAAATACCTGTGAGACAGGTAGTTGGAGGAGAGTTCTCCTAACGTGTGCAAGACTTAAAGGTATATTACAGGTTGTCTTTGGGATATAGACATATGAGTGCTGCCAGCATTGCTGTAGAGGTTGAAGGGGTGGGGGGTCAGCCTGTCAGTGCTCAGACCATACACCGCACACTGCATCAAATTGGTCTGCATGGCTGTCATCCCAGAAGGAAGCCTCTTTTAAAGATGCACAAGAAAGCCTGCAAACAGTTTGCTGAAGACAAGCAGACTAAAGACGTGGATTACTGGAACCATGTCCTGTGGTCTGATGAGACCAAGATAAGTTTATTTGGTTCAGATGGTGTCAAGCGTGTGTGGTGGCAACCAGGTTAGGAGTACAAAGACAAGTGTGTCTTGCCTACAGTCAAGCATGGTGGTGGGATTGTCATGGTCTGGGCCTGCATGAGTGTTGCCAGCACTGAAGAGCTACAGTTCATTGAGGGAACTATGAATGCCAACATGTACTGTGACATACTGAAGCAGAGCATGATTCCCTCCCTCCCGGAGACTGGGCCCCAGGGCAGTATTCCAACATGATAACGACCCCAAACACATCTCCAAGACGACCACTGCCTTGCTAAAGAAGCTAAGGGTAAAGGTGATGGACGCAATACATGTCTCCAGACCTAAACCATACTGAGCATCTGTGGGGGGAGCACAAGGTCTCTAACATTCACCAGCTCTGTGATGTCGTCATAGAGGAGTGGAAGAGGACTCCAGTGGCAACCTGTGAAGCTCTGGTGAACTCCATACCCAAGAGGGTTAAGGCAGTGCTGGAAAATAATTGTGGCCACACAAAATATTGACACTTTGGGCCCAATTTGGACATTTCCACTTAGGGGTGTACTCACTTTTGTTGCCAATGATTTAGACATTAATGGCTGTGTGTTGAGTTATTTTGAGGGGACAGCAAATTTACACTATTATACAGGCTGTAAATTCACTACTTTACATTGCAGCAAAGTGTCATTTCTTCAGTGTTGTCACATGAAAAGATATAATAAAATATTTACAAAAATGAGAAGGGTGTACTTACTTTTGTGAGATACTGTATATACAATATATATATATATATATATATATATGTTAATTGGAGCCCTTTGCATTTAAGTAGATGAAAACATGTACAAGCATATTTATACACATATAAACACATAGGGCTAGATTACAATTTGACTGCAAAATATCGCTTCCGCAAAAGTGATATTTGTGTTCAACTTACTAATACAAGCGCAAATGTTGTGTTTGTATTGTGTTTACAAAAGCGCTCTTTCATAGGCTCCAATGCCATGAGACATGAGAACTAGCTCAGTGTAGGGGGTAAGTCATGCATCAATGGGCAGCAAGTATATACACATATCAACACATAAATATATATGTATATAAGCATATACATATATATTTACTGGGAACACACAGTACCAATATGCTGCAATGCAAAGTCACTTTTTGTTTTTGTAATTTCATCTTCAAGTTTATTCAGTTTTTTTATATTGTTTATATAAGGTTAGATTACAAGTGGTGCGCTAACGTTAACGTAGCACATATTACAAGTTGAAAATAAATGCATATTGCCATGGAGCATTCCGATAGTGCTTCTTCCCTTTCTTTGGTGATCGCACTCTCCTTAAATTGAATAGCAGGAAAGGGCTAAATTCTTGCGGAATCAAGTTATTATCAATAAATTTAAAAAAATAAAAATATATTATTCCACCCTGCTTGCTTAAACAGTATTTTATGTAATTATTTTAATGCACTGTTCATATCTACCGTATCATTATATCTATCTTTTAGTCTTTTTTTGCTGTCTAGCAGCCAAATCCTTGCCTAATATAGTTGTCAAGGTCAAAAGCCATGTTGAAAATCTAGATAATACGAGATAAATAGTTTACACTTCATAATCATGGTGATTAGGGCCTCTATTTATCAAGGTCTGGCGGACCTGATCCGACACTATGGATCAGGTCCTCCAGACCTCGCTGAATACAGCGAGCAATACGCTCGCCGTATTCAGCATTGCACCAGCAGCTCACAAGAGCTGCTGGTGCAACGCTGCCCCCTGCAGACTCGCGGCCAATGGGCCGCCAGCTTGGGGGTGTCAATCAACCCGATCGTACTCGATCGGGTTGATTTCCGGCGATGTCTGTCCGCCTGCTCAGAGCAGGCGGAGAGGTTATGGAGCAGCGGTCTTTGTAACCGCTGCTTCATAACTTGTGTTTCTGGCGAGTCTGAAGACTCGCCAGAAACACGGCCCTTCAGGCTCCGTACGGAGCTTGATAAATATTGGCCAAAGTCTCGAAATTATATATGATGTAGTGAGTGTTAATTGTGTACTCTTCTTTCAGTTCTTTACTGAATATATGCACCTAAGAATTCTTAGTACACAGCACACAAGCCCAATTAGTTTGCAATTATAGCAATTTTATATCATTAATTGAGGGACACATCATTAATTATAGTGGTGCCATTGGTTGAACTCTGCTGAGATGTAATTGTCCAGCTTCTATTTTTGCACGCTGGTAGATATAGTTTTTCTCCTGCTTTATTATGTACAGTTGCCTACGTCTTAAAGGCACATGAAACACTAAATCTAAACCTCCTTCTAATCATGGGTGCCATTATTATGGAACCTAGGTTACAGTGCAGGTATCTGATTCTGAAGGAGTTACTGCACATGTGCAAACACATCTGTACTGGAATGTAGTGAAAGCTAGAGTATAGCAGCACCAATGCTAAGAGGGAGGCAGGGAATAACCTCTCAGTACTATGTTTATAAAGAACTAGATTAACAGTTACATGCAAGTGATAAGGGGTTTACCTAGGGTGTTTGCTCACATTAGGTTTTTTTGCTCGTATTACAAGTTGAAAGTAAATGTGATCGCTTGAGCACAATTAAAGTTAACGCATGCCAGATTAGCGTGACCTCAGAGATCTGGTTAACTGTTTCGCAAAACAAAAAAGTTTAAATTCATTACAAAGTACAGTTACACTCATAACATAAAATGCACTACCTAAATAAAAAATGACTTAAAAATAAAATTAAGAAATGTAACAATAATAATGGGATCTGTTGGCGCTCTACAAATAACCGATAATAATAATAATAATAATAATAATGGGATGAATATGGAGGGACAATGGACCAGCAACCAGTCTAGATTGAGCTACTAGGCTATGATTATATACACATGGGTATCTCTCACTGGCTATTGTGTTTAAAAATTCTCTTTGGTCTGCAAGTTAGTATCTTGCAGACATCAAAGAGGCAGCCTACAGTTAATTTAATAAGAAAATGTGTGTAATCTAATGTATATGTAAGATGACATTTTCCCATTAATTGTAAAGGGCTCTCTATGAAAATACCAACAGGAAAGGAGAACAAGTTGACACAGAAAAAAACCTCTACATTTGAAGAAAATACAAATTAAATATTGTTTTAACACATTTTAACTTGAATTCACGTTTAATTTTGCGTACATTATTTTCACATTACGCATCTTTTGTGTGATTTGCTGCGTGATTAGCTTCACACTTATTATTACTTTTATAAGACCATGTGCATTAAACCCACTCACCATCTTTGAAACTGAAAAGTGTTTTTGCTGATATTTTTATACCCTTCAAAATGGCTGTGAGGTGTAGTTCATGTGCATTGAGCTTGTAGTAAAAATATTGGAGCGACTCTTATGATTTATTCATTTATAAATGCGATTATTGAGGAAATGGTTAATGACTTTAATAATAATACATTTGGTATAGAATTAAGATTTTGGACCATAGTAGTAATAGTATGGAGGTTATGTTAAACGCCTCCCCTAATCCTGCCCCTTTCTCCTCCCACTTTTACACCCCTTTTTGATATGAACGTGATATACAACTGATATAAAAAGGGATTTTGATATGAATTTGATATAAAATTTATATAAAAAGGGATTTTGGTACGAATTTGGTATAAAATGTATGGTATAAAAAGGTACAGTATATAAAAAGGGTATAAAGTATACTTTGATATTGTATTCTATTAAAAGGGATATAAAATCTTAATATATATATCCTCTATAATGTTCAATAGGTGTTAATAAGGCATGTCAGGACTTGCTATGAAAAGGATATAAAATGTAATAGGATTAAAATGGTTATAAGAGTGTATACAACTGAATTGTTTTGATATTTTCTTCTATTAGGAGGTTATAAAAAGGTGATGAAGTATAATTTTGATAATGTTTGTTAACATTTGTTATAAGGTTTTTTGAATCAAATAATTTAATTCAGTATTGCACGTTATCATATCTTCTCTGTCTTCATGCCGGTACATTGTATGACCAAAATGCTCTGAATACACAGGCTACTTATATGCTCTGACAAATAATTTTATTAAAAAATGCTGACGTATCTAATATGTCATTTGTTAAATGATGACTAAGTAATTTGTTAAATGACTAATATTCTTTCTCATCATATATGTTTGTCAGCAAAAAAAAAATAAAAAAAAATCATCATATTACTCTCAGATGTCATTTGAATTCACAGGCTATTTAAAAATACTGATAGACATCATTTTTGTAAGACTAGGCATATCACATGGTTATTTAAACAAAAGCAAACTCTTTTTTTTAAAAACATCTTCTTATCTTTTTTTTAAAAACATCAGTTTTTGACCCCTTATAATCACAGAGCAAAAAATAAACATTTATAAATCACATCTTACATATAGCAAGCTCCAACATCTTAATAAAATGATTAACTAACCATATTATTTTATTTTGAACACAACTGATGAAGCAATTAAATACAAATACAATATTTTTAAAACATTGTATTTACTACCTCTGACCACATTTCTGTAACAACAACATAATTTCATAAGAACTAAAATAAGATATATCTATATACAAGTGTTATAAAATGTATTTGATTAAAACTGTCATTAAAAATAAAGTTTCATGTTAAAAATGCTAACATTTTAAGGCAGTCTATACATATTGCTGTGTTAAGTAAAAGCGGTGGGGGTGGTTATGGGCGTTATGGTGTCTGTTGTCATATTATAATATATAATGCTTTCTTCCTAGTTTTTGCTCTGACTTAGAAATGTATATAATTGTTGCAAAGAAGCGGGGGCGGGGACAGTGTTGTTAGAGTGAGGAACCAGGTAATAAAGGTGTGGAGTTAGTTGATGTATAAATGGACTCTGTGTCAGATAGATTTCTAAATCATCTGGATTTACAAACTACATTTTGGCGACGAGGATTATGTTTGAACCCTATTGATTTGTCTCAGCAAACAGTGAGTAACCTCCTGCAATACCCACAAGAATGGCTGCATGTAATGGATATATGAAAGAGAAGAAATGGAGGCGCTTCATAGGGTGAGTATGTTAGGACAAGTGAGGTGCTGCAAGTAACAGACAAATGGCAACTCACGTGTTTGCAGGCACCACCAGTGGTGTGTGAGAGGCGAGCTGGGGCACACCGGTCCCCCCGACGAGACAAACCCTGTTTGTTTCAGGAAGCTTGAAAATCCCAAACACAGCATCAATTCGGTTCTGTAGACAGGATTCCTGCAGGGTGTCAGCTTAAAGGGACACTGAACCCATTTTTTTTTCTTTCCTGATTCAGATAGCGCATGCATTTTTAAGCAACTTTCTAATTTACTCCTATTATCAATTTTTCTTCGTTCTCTTGCTATTTTCATTTGAAAAAGAAGGCATCTAAGCTTTTTTTGGGTTTAGAACTCTGGATAGCACTTTTTTATTGGAGGATGAATTTATCCACCAATCAGCAAGGACAACCCAGGTTGTTTACCAAAAATGGGCCGGCATCTAAACTTACATTCTTGCATTTCAAATAAAGATTCCAAGAGAATGAAGAAAATTTGATAATAGGAGTAAATTAGAAAGTTGCTTACAATTTCATGCTCTATCTGAATCACGAAAGAAAAAAATGTGGGTTCAGTGTCCTTTTAATAGCTGAATGTACAAACAGTTTAGCCAGACAAACTGGAAGGCACTGTAGGATAGCACTCAGGTTACCAATTAAGTAGTAAAAGGTAAAAAAAGTTACTGAAATTGTATATAGAGTATACAAAAATGATAGTTCCAGTTAAAAAGGTTTTTTATTTAAAAGCAAAGCGTTTCTCAGTGGGTAAACCACTGTTTCATCAGGCTAATAATATTAACTGAGACACAGGTTTCTAACTGCTACAAAGACTTGTTCTAAGAAGCCCACCAATCAATTGCAGGTGAGTAGGGTTGCAAATGGGAGGCTAGAACCATATAGCAGTGACTATGTCTGACATTAAAACATAATTGTAAACAAACAAATATATGTTTTTAATGTCAGACATAGTCACTGCTATATGGTTCTAGCCTGTCTCCCATTTGCAACCCTACACCTTACTCACCTGCAATTGATTAGTGGGCGGCTTAGAACAAGTCTTTGTAGCAGTTAGAAACCTGTGTCTCAGTTATTATTATTAGCCTGAGTAAACAGTGGTTTACCCAATGAGAAATGCATTGCTTTTAAATAAAAACCCCTTTTAACTGTAACTATCGTTTTTGTATACTCTACATAAATTTCAGTAACTTTTTTACCTTTTACTGCCTAATTGGTAATCTGAGTGCTATCCTGCACTGCCTTCTAGCTTGTCTGGCTAAACTGTTTGTACATTCAGCTATTGAGCTGATACCCTGCAGGAATCCTGTCTACAGAACCGCCTTGATACTGTGTTTGGGATTTGTTTTCACTCAAGCTTCCTGAAACAACCAGGGTTTGTCTCGCTGGGGGGACCGGTGTGCCCCAGCTCACCTCTCCCGCACCACTGGTGGTGCCTGAAAACACGTGAGTTGCCATTTGTCTGTTACTTGCAGCACCTCACTTGTCCTAACATACTCACCCTATGAAGCGCCTCCATTTCTTCTCTTTTATATATCTGTAGTATCGCTTGGGACTCAGGATCCCTACAACTGGAGAGCCGAATCACTGGGTCAGTCATCTACTTTGACAGCCTGTATACCTATTGGGTTTTGGTTTGTGGATCACCATCTGACTAAAGGAACACTTTACTGCACATTTCCATCATACAAGGATATATTTAATATTATATCTTGTTTACACATTTGTGGATTTATTTCAATTGTGCTTAATTGTTTTTGTTTTTTATACTATGATATGCTTGATGTAGTGATTTATCATACTTTGTCTCCCTCTCCTATCCTTACTAGATATTGATACTGTCACATTATACCTGCTTTTATATTATTCAGATTGGATATTGGCATTGTTACACTACACTTTTTGCACTTTATATTGTTGCACTTTATATTGCTACACTTAATTTGTAGTGCTCTAAATCGCTACATTACACTTATACAGTCACATATATATCTACATATGTGCATATTTTTCTAGGTATGTGCATATGCATATATATTTAGATATATTAGGCATCCTATTATTGTATTTATATTATTGCTATTACTCACATATAACATTGAATATTGATGTGCACCCCCTAGTTTGTCTTAGTGCGCCATTGGTAATCCTTCTGGCGCACTTATATACAATCGTTTCTATTGCATGTAATGGATACAACTTCCCTATGTTTGACTCTGATGCAGAACTTAGCTCAGTAGGCCCAATATGGCTAAAATGGATTCAGAGATTTGAAAATGATCTTATTGCTTTGGATGTTACTGATGTATACAAAAAGAAAAGACTTTACTGCTTCATTTAGTTGGAGAAAAAGTGTATGACATTTATGATACCTTGTCTGCAATCACTGACATATACAATGATGTTAAAGATAAACTGACAACATGTTCAGTCACTGTTATTCCTTTTTTAGACAAAGTTTTCTCTTTATCAGTAATTCCTAAAATTGTTAAAACAGATAATGGTCCCCCATTTAACAGTACTCAGTTTAATAAATTTGCTTCATATCTTGGATTTAAACATAGGCACATTACTCCTTTGTGGCCACAAGCTAATGCAGAAGCTGAAAGATTAATGCGTTCGATGGGGAAATTTCTAAGGGCAACTACAGCGCAAGGTAGACCATTTCTGAGAGACTATTGTTCAACTCCCCATTGTACTACTGGCAGATCACCTGCAGAGCTGTTATCCAATCGCAAACTTCGGATCAAAATTCCGGATATAAATGATTCACTAACAGAGATACTCAACAAGGACTTGATACAAAAAGTCATGCCAAAGCCAAGATGAAAGCTTATGCGGATAAATACTATCATACCAAATCTGCTCTTTTTGCTGTTGGAGACAGAGTCCTGTGTTGGCAAGATAGACGACACAAGTTGGATACTTTATATGATGTCGTCCCATATACAGTTACAAGAATTCAAGGATCAATGATCACTGCAGTAAGAAATGGACATACAATTACCCGGAATTCTTCTTTCTTCAAGAAACTACACAAAGAACAGGACACTGAATTATCTGATGCAGAAAATGGTGATGATTCTGATATACCCAAATTATTTCAAGAACATGATGATAATATGGATAACAAAGAGATCAGTGAGGGGGAAGAAAACATAGCACATGATCAGTCCTCAGATACTAATCGAAAATACCCTCTCAGAGAAAACAGAAGACCTCCTGAATACCTTAAAGTCTATGAAAAATAATATGTGTTTTATATAATGTATTATAATGTCATTATGCAACTCTTTCATGTGAAATATAGTTGGCTTTATTTCTAAATATTAAGCATAGTATAGATATAGTTATATTTATGTTTAGTTTAATTTTTATGTTTCTAATCTAAAGTAAGGGAGAGATATGGTGTCTGTTGTGATATTATAATATATAATGCATTCTTCCTAGTTTGTGCTCTGATTTTGAAATGTATATAATTGTTGCAAAGAAGCAGGGGCGGGGATAGTGTTGTTAGTGAGGAACCGGGACAAAAAGTTGTGGAGTTAGTTGCTGTATAAATGGACTCTGTGTCAGATATATTTCTAAATCACCTGGATCTACAAACACTACAGGCATGAAACTTAAAAATCGCTGTGTCTGATCTTTTGGTGTGAGTATATAAGTATCCTAGAATCATACAGCTTTCACAGTAGAAGTGGCCTTAACAATTATCATGGCACAATACCAAGATGATGTATCCTCTCAACAAATCCAAGATTATCCAACGGTGAGCTCTTTTATTTTTACATATAACTGTCTTTTATTTTTACTTATAACTTGATAACTATTTATATTTCTAAAAATGATATATGTGTTGAGAAAGTTATCATTTTGTGTTATGCTTTTACTATCAAATTGTTATTGATTATTTTTCATGTTCTCATAGCATATGTCTGTCTGTGTGTGAAAGTCATCATAGTGAGTGTTTTAAATTCTTTATAGTAATAATGAAATGTGTATATTGATTTTATTACAAGGACAGAGACTTATATTTTGCATAAGCCTTTTCCTTTACTACTCCACAGCCATTCAAAGTAACATAATACATTAAACAAATAACATAGAAAGAAATGAAATAAAAACAATGACCAATGAAAAACCACATTGGAAGTTGAAGTTCAAAACAGACCAATCAGCATAGTTCCATATGTTATAAAAGGTCCCCACACAATCCCAACTGCCTCTTTTCTTTTGCTGCTCTGCTAAAGTTAAGTATTTCATAGCAATTTTGAAATAACATTTAATGTGCATTAAATAAAATTTATTTCCTGGTTAATGTTAGCTTTATTGTTACCTTAACTTGTTATATTTATTTGTTTTTTAAAAGAGTTTTCCCTGTTTTATTTCTTACTTTTTTCTGTTTCTACAGTTTTGTTTATTTTCATATTTTATGTATTTAATTTGTTCTATTTGCCCTATTACCTTTCATTTTACTTGTTCCCCTGTGCACTTTTTGCCTGTCTCACTCCTCTGGTCAGTCTTACTTCTTACTTGCCGACATCTTCTCTCAGGTCACGTGACCCCATCCATCTTGTGACTCATCACTTCCTTAATAATACTGTGACGCATCTCCCCTCTGTTTACTTCAGCTGACAAAACTGCAACATTTCAAATTGCTCTCTGTTCAGCTTTTTGGCCACTTGCCCAGACATTCCTTGATAATTAGCTTCTTTCTATGAGGAATTTTTTTTTTACAAGTTAACTGTTTGTTATCTGCTCTAAATTGTATCTTGCTAACTTAGTTTTTCTTCATTGTTTGCATCATTCAACTCTGGTAATTTTATTCATTGTTGTCCTATATCAATTAATTTTTCCATTATTTTATATAATTAAGTTATTTACATTTAGTAATTTATTATTGTTTTAAAAATATTTATTTATATTTACTGTATTTAGCATTATGTCTCAAGGAGACTCTTTTGCATTTAATGCAGAATCAGTAAAAAACATGATTGATTCTTCAATAAAAGATTTAAGGAATCAGTTTCAGACAGCTATTGATACTGTCAATAAAAATTCTGGAAACCCCAGAAAAGCTACTCACAAGAGTAAGCATTTATCTCAAAAGACTAAAAGATTTTTTTTTAATTATTTACATGGAGCTTCCAATATATCTCCTGCAGATATTAGTGTTAAAATTCACAAATCAAAAAATTTAGTTTCAGATTCAGATTCTGATTCAGAAATTATTGCTCCTAAAAAACATGCTGCCAAGAGAATGGTAGACTTCGCCTCTACAACTGAGTCTCCGGACTCCAATACTGAAACTGAAGTTAACTCAGATTTGAATTCTTGGCAGTCTATTTACTCTCCAGAACTCTCTGAGAGTTCATCGTCAGACTATTACCCTAAAGCCAAAAGAGCTAAAAGACTCAAAAAACTCAAAAAAGTTAAAAAACCTATAAAGAAATCCAAACCTAAACTGGTTGATAATGAAGGTCTAGAGTACTTAGACCCAGAAGATTTACAACACCCTAGATCTTCTAATTGCAGACCATCTAAAAGGATCGCTAAATTTTTAGATTATTATTTGAGAAAATCTCTATCTAATAAGGCAAGATCAACTTTAAAAGCTGAGTGTCCTCGCCCAGATCTTCCCCACAAATCTTCAATTACACCAGAGATAGATGCAAACATTGTAAAATTTGTTAATAACAAAAACTTTAACCTTAAGAAAGGTCCCGACAGATTCCTGAAAGCTTGCCAGGACAGATATTTGGATTCTTTGGGTCCAATTACAAAATTTTTTGAACTCACAGAGGAGGCAATTGTCAATAAGGTAATGTTGGATCCTTATACTGTCAGACAGTGGATTCAAAGATTAGTTTATTTATTTGGAGACGCCAACACGGCCATGTCCTCTCAATGCAGGAGGATGGTCTTAAGGCGTATTGACCCCAAAATTTCTGATTTTGCCCCTACAGAGATGGGTCCCCAAGCCGAAGGGCTTCTTTTTGGTGATTTAGGATTGAAGGAACTTAGTGCATACGTCAATACCTTCAATTCTCTAAATAAGGTAAAAAACTCCACACAAAAAATTTATTTTATCCTCATAGTCGTGTTTTTGAATGGGCCGGGAAAGGAAGAGGTCGCTTTCCCGGTCATTCAAACTTTAATAACAGACCTCAATTTCAGCAATACCAGCAATATCCTCCTCCCAATCCTTCACTCTCAAGCTTCTTCCCAACGAGACAACGTCCCTGGAACCCAAGATTTTCAAGGTCAAGATCTCATCCCAGACCTTTCTCAGGTAAAATCATTTCCTATACAATTCACAAATTTTTCTCCACACAAAGTTGGAGGCAGATTATCCCTTTTCATAGAAAATTGGAAAGTAATTACATCAGATGTTTGGGTAATAAAAGCTGTCTCAGGTCTTCTTCTAGATTTTATTTCCCCTCCCTTCCAAGTTCAAATCCCAAATCCCATTGTTTTTGCAAAAACAGATTCAGATTTATTAGATCAAGAGATCTCCAATCTCCATCTAAAACAAGCTATAGAAATAGCGCCAGATATGCTAGACTCATTCCTCAGCAACATGTTCTTTGTGAAAAAGAAAGAAGGTTCTCTTCGTCCAGTGATAAATCTGAGAAATCTGAATGCCTTCATATCATACAACCATTTCAAGATGGAAGTTATTCATCTTTTGAGAGACTGTCTTATGGACAAAGATTGGTTAGTAAGATTAGACTTAACAGATGCTTACTTAACAGTTCCTATTCATTCTTCCCATCGCAAGTTTCTCAGGTTTATTTGGAAAAGTTCTATTTGGCAGTTTACTTGTCTCCCCTTCGGTTTATCATCCGCTCCATGGGTTTTTACCAAGATTTTAAAACCTGTTGTAGCATGGTTGAGATTGAGAGGAATTCGTTTAATTATTTACTTGGGCGACATTCTAATTATGAATCAGGACCCTTCTCTCCTTTCCAAACAGCTAGAGATGACTTTAGACATTTTGAAGAACCTAGGTTTTCTAGTCAATTTCAAGAAATCGGTTCTGACTCCATCCCAGAAGTTGGTTTTTCTAGGCTTTTTAATAGATACTACAGTTTCTACCCTAAGCTTACCGTCAGAGAAAATAAAGAAAATAAAATCAGAAATTTCTCACCTTCTAAAGAAGAAATTCTTTCCTATCAGGACTCTTGCAAGAATAGTGGGTCTTCTGTCTTCTATTCAAGCAATATTTCCTGCTCCCTTACACTACAGAGCTTTACAAAGATTAAAGATTTTCTATTTGAGAAAGGGTTTTTCTTATTCTCACAGAATCTCTTTATCAGAAGAAGCCAGGACAGAATTGATCTGGTGACTTTCCAATATCGAAGCTTGGAATGGCAAAGCTATATTTGGGAAAGCTCCAGATATTATAATAGAGTCAGATGCAAGCAATTCAGTTTGGGGAGAAAGATGTGGTTCTCAGATAACTGGAGGCAAATGGTCCATTTCAGAACGCAATCTACATATCAATTGCCTCAAACTTATAGCAGGATCCTTTGCGATCAAGAGCTTTATCAAACAGAACTCTCCTATTTCAATTCTTTTGAGGATGGACAATATTTCGGCTGTTCATTATCTGAATCGTTTGGGTGGCACTCACTCCAAACAATTGTCAGATATCACGAAGAATTTTGTTCATCAGTGTCTCTGGAACAATATTTCTATTCAAGCAGAATATATTCCGGGTCTCTCCAATACTGCAGCAGATTGGGGTTTCCGTTATTTAACAGACTCAAGCGATTGGAAATTACATCCAGATCTCTTTCAAAAATTACTTCTTACCAGAGGTCCTTTGTCAATAGATTTATTTGCCTCCCGTCTCAATTATCAGATTCTCCCCTTTTACAGTTGGCGCCCGGATGCAGAAGCTCTAGCGATAGATGCATTTCTCCAATCTTGGCCACGTCAAGGTGCCTATGCATTCCCACCTTTCTCGATGATTTCTCGAGTGTTGAATGTGGTCAGGAGGAACAAAATTTCGCTACTTCTGATCTCCCCATTTTGGCCAACCCAGTCCTGGTACCCGTCTCTGTTGGAGATGTCGTACCAATTTCCAATTCTTCTTCCCTTGGTTCCTTACCTTCTATCAGATCCAAACGGAGATTTTCACGACCTAGTTCTTCAAGGTTCTCTGCATCTTATTGCATGGACAATTTCAGGGGATCTTGGGCCTCCGAAGGTCTTTCTTCATCAGCTAGATCTTTATTACAAGACGCATGGGCTCCAGGAACTAAGAAATCTTACTTGTCTTCCTGGACCAGATGGTCTGGCTGGTGCAGTCAAAGACATTTGGATCCCTTTTCAGCTCCTTTAAACAAAATTTTGAATTTTCTTTCTTCCCTTTATGAGGAAGGTTTGGCTTATAGGTCTATTAATGTTTATAGATCTGCTATTTCGACAGGCCATGAACTAATTAATAATTCTCCTATTGGTCAACATATTTCTGTTTCTAGACTTATGAAGTCTATAAAGATCAAGAGACCTCCTTCAGCTAGATATTCATCATTTTGGGATGTTAATTTAATGTTTTCTCTTTTTCAATCTTGGCCTTCAAATGAATCTCTCTCTCTTAAACAACTTACTTGTAAGCTTGGTTCTCTTTTTTGTCTTTTATCTTGCAGAAGAGTTTCTGATGTCAAGGCTATAGATTTTTCTTCTAAGATGTTTTCACCTCAAGGTGTAATTTTTAACATCTCTAGAAGAACTAAATCTATGTCTTCTTCTATATTCTATCCTTATTTTTCTGATCATCCTTTCTTATGTGTTGTTCTCTGTCTCAAAGAATATGAGAAACATACTTCTTCCCTTCGAACTTCTTCTTCTAATCAACTTTTGATTTCTTTTTCTCCTCCTCATCTTCCTGTTTCTTCTACTTCTATTAGTAGGTGGATTAAATGGGTCATGAATGAAGCGGGAGTAGATAGATCTTTCACTTCTCATTCTATAAGAGGTGCTGCTGCTTCTAAAGCTTTTTGTAACTCAGCATCCCTTCAGGAAATACTTAATGCTGCAGATTGGTCTTCAGATTCTGTATTTAGACAATTTTATTTTAAACCTATAAATTCCTTACCTCAATGTTTATTAGATTAATAATAAGAGACAGAGACGATTATTTTCCCTCCCTAAACCCATACCCTGTTTATGTATTAGTATTACTTACTGCTATTTTATCTTTCAGCTCCAGGTCCTTCCTCAATCGGATTTTGAATTTCAGAATTCTTCAGAGAAGGATATTCGGCTTCAGGTTTCTTCAGAAACTCTACTGTCCACTTCTACAAGATTGCCTTCTTCAAGTCAAGTTTCTGCAAATGGACTATGTTCCCAGTTTTTCAGTTATTTTTTCTGGTTCCTGTTCAGTTTCTTCGTTTTCGTTTTTGGACTTATTTCTGAAAATTCTACACTTCCTTTTTCGAGCATCAAAGATCAAAGAGGCAGTTGGGATTGTGCGGGGACCTTTTATAACATATGGAACTATGCTGATTGGTCTGTTTTGAACTTCAACTTCCAATGTGGTTTTTCATTGGTCATTGTTTTTATTTCATTTCTTTCTATGTTATATGTTTAATGTATTATGTTACTTTGAATGGCTATGGAGTAGTAAAGGAAAAGGCTTATGCAAAATAATCATCTCTGTCTCTTTAATAAAATCTAGATTATACCTTCACTAAGCTAGGATAATCGGAATTATGTTTTACTAGTAAAAACTCATATCTTTAAAATTACTTTATCTATTTATTTTCCTATCATTTTTAGTGAATCTACCGTTCAGCCCTTTACTCAAACCTGTAAGTAATTTTTAAACTTTTATTTCTAGATGTACATATAATTGCACTAATTTAACAAATGACAACATACTTTATGTTGACAGGTTACATGTCAGAGTCTCAAATCCTTAATATAACAAAGGAAAATGCTTTAGCCAAACTGCTTGCAATCGCGGGGGAAATAGACAGGATACAAAATTTTAGTACAGATAGTAAGCCTACTAAAATATGTTTTTTTATCCATTGTAAATTGTAAAAACAAAACTTTAAAACTGCTTGTTTTAATTTACAGAAGCCATGTCTGATGCACGATTTTTGGCTGCGGTCGAGGAAGCAGAGTAATTACAAGGCCTTACTACAAATGATACTGTGATGACTTCAAAACAGTCTTATGATTATAACAGTAATGGTAAGATTTTTTTTATAATCTGTATGTTTTAAGCTAAGCTAAGCAAACCAGTATTTCTAGACTTGTATGTTTTTAAGCTAAATACATATATCGATAGCTATATATTTATTTTAATAGGTACATCCATTTCTGATAAAACAGACCTGTTTACAGCGCTGTATGTTAATAATATGAAAACGTATGTAGCACCACCCGCACCTCGTAAAAATGTTAATAGCCCTATCAAAATAAAAGGATTAAATAGGATTTTTTCACCTTTAATTCCGATTGGCTGATAGAATTCTATCAGTCAATTGGAATTCAAGGGACGCCATCTTGGATGACATCATTTAAAGGAACCTTCGTTCGGGATGAAGACTTCAATAGAAGAGGATGCTCCGCACCAGATGTCTTGAAGATGGAGCCGCTCCGCGCCGGATGGATGAAGACAGAAGATGCCATCTGGATGAAGACTTCTGCCCGTCTGGAGGACCACTTCTGCCGGCTTGGATGAAGACTTCTCCCAGCTTCGTTGAGGAATTCTTGCCACTTCATTGATGACTTCTCCTGGCTTTGTTGAGGATAGATGTCCGGTCTTCAAAACTGTAAGTGGATCTTCTTAGTGTTAGGCTTTTTTTAAGGGTTTATTGGGTGGGTTTTATTTTTAGATTAGGGGTTTGGGCAGTTGAAAAAGAGCTAAATGCCCTTTTAAGGGCAATGCCCATCCAAATGCCCTTTTCAGGGCAATGGGGAGCTTAGTTTTTTTAGTCAGGTTTTTATTTGGGGGGTTGGTTGTGTGGGTGTTGAGTTTTACTGATGGGGGGTTGTTTGTATTTTTTACAGGTGAAAGAGCTGATTTCTTTGGGGCAATGCCCCGCAAAAGGCCATTTTAAGGGCTATTGGTAGTTTAGTTTAGGCTAGGTTTTTTTATTTTATTTTGGGGGGCATTTTTTATTTTGATAGGGCTATTAGATTAGGTGTAATTAGTTTAAATATCTGATCATTTCTTTTTTATTTTGTGTAATTTAGTGTTTGTTTTGTAATTTAGGTAATTGTATTTAATTGAGGTAATTTATTTAATTGTAGTGTAAGGTTAGGTGTTAGTGTACCTCAGGTTAGGTTTTATTTTACAGTGAATAAGCCGATGAGCAGCGAGATCGATGACTGTTAGTTAACAACAGTCCGCTGCTTATTGCTCCGTACTTGGTGCGCGGCTTTTTGACAGCTTTCTTGATAATTTTGGCGAACGTATTCAGGTCCGCGGCAGCGATGTTAGGCGATCTTAGGCAAACGTATTGGTGCCGTCGAATGCAAGAAAGTTGATGGCTTGATAACTAGAGGCCTTAGTTAATTGTATTTATTTTATGTAATTTATTTAATTCTAGTGTAAGGTTAGGTGTTAGTGTAACTCAGGTAAGGTTTTATTTTACAGGTAAATTTGTATTTATTTTAGCTAGGTAGTTAGTAAATAGTTAATAACTATTTACTAACTATTCTACCTAGTTAAAATAAATACAATCTTGCCTGTAAAATAAAATAAACCCTAAGCTAGCTACAATGTAACTATTAGTTATATTGTAGCTAGCTTAAGGTTTATTTTATAGGTAAGTATTTAGTTTTAAATAGGAACTATTTAGTTAATGATAGGAATTTTTATTTAGATTTATTTTAATTATATTTAAGTTAGGGGGTGTTAGGGTTAGGGTTAGACTTAGGGGTTAATAAATTTAGTATAGTGGCGACAACGTTGGGGCGGCAGATTAGGGGTTAATAAATGTAGGTAGGTCGCGGCGATGTTAGGGGCGGCAGATTAGGGGTTAATAATATTTAACTACTGTTTGCGATGCAGGAGTATGGCGGTTTAGGGGTTAATATGTTTATTATACTGGCGGCGACGTTGGGGGCGGCAGATTAGGGGTTAATAAGTGTAGGTAGGTTGTGGTGACATTGGGGGCAGGAGATTAGGGGTTAATAACATTATGTAGGTGTCGGTGATGTTGGGGGCAGCAGGTTAGGGGTTCGTAAATGTTCTTAAATATTGTATTATATGACATTTCTGTGCAGAGTATTTAGACAACCCACATGTATACCTGTCCGATATAATTATGATGACAGTAGGTATAGTACATAATCCTACTATTTCCAGTTCTTTTTATATAAATATATGTTTGTAAGGTTGAGGTAAGTATAAAGAAAGCTATGTAATGTTGAAATAACAATATATTCAAAAGTATATATATAAGAGGGAAGCTATATAGCTATGAAAATAACAATATATCTAAATATATATATATATATATATATATATATATATATATATATATATATATATATATATACAAATACATGGATACCCATCAAAGATATTCATTTAACTAGCTATATAGACGGTAGACCACATGTACTGGTTGTATATATATACTTTTGAATATATTGTTATTTCAACATTACATAGATTTCTTTATACTTGTGGGTTGTATACTTATGGGTTGTCTAAATACTCTGCACAGGAATGTCATATAATACAATATTTCAGAACATATAATAATGTATAACATATAAATGTATAGTATGAAGAGTGTTCTTTTGGTTAGTATTTTTTGTTCCTTGTTTATTGTTTTAGGCATTTTTTGGTCTTCTGCTCTTTTGCTGCTTGTAATTAGAATCTTGCTAAGTGTATATTTAGGTCACTTTCATTTATCATATTATCTCACTTTTACGTAGTTCTCTTTATCATTAGTATTGTTTTGGATCCAATCTTATAAAGGTATACGTATACAACCGACGTAGCTATTGTAGGATTTAGTACAGACTTTGTAATTAGTATAGCAATTTGTAGGACCAGGTGTTTATTTTTAACTTGTCTAATAAATGTATTCAGGGCACCCTCCCCCAACTATCTGAGTACGGGGAAACCCAAAACTCGTTCTTTGCTTGGGATGTGTGTTGCTCTCATTTATTTTTAACATTTTTTGCATGTTGTGCAGTCCATGTTGGTTAACTTTTATTGAATAAAGTTTATTTTGTTTTTGAGCCGTTCTAGCCTTTTTATCTGGATTCCTGTTACCTGAACTAGCTATTCTATTGGGCTCTTTAAACATAGTCGAGACGCTGAAATCTTCATTGGAACCGGAAGCACAGGATCTGATCAGTCTCTGTGTGGGGAACTGCAGAGAAGGTTTGGCTAAGCGTGTAAAACACTGTTAATGTGTTATCCTCACTGAGGTTTTGCGGCTGAACTCCTGGACACCCGATCACTGCTTAAGATGATGTTGTAAGTGGATTTCCATTCCTATCATTGTACAGTTCTTTTGGGCATTTGTATCATTCTCATGACTGTTTATTGGCTAACCGAAACATTAATTTATGGTGAGGCAGGGCTAGTGCTGTGACGTTTATGTTGCTGATTATTCTACGTTTTGTCACTTTAGAAATGTTATTTTCTGTTCTTGTTTTTTTTCTTGGTCTATTTTCATCCGTACGCTTCATTTTGTCTCTTAGACCCTCAGCTGTTGACTCTTCACAGTCCTCTATTATCATTATTGCATCGGTTGTTAAATCTAATAGAGAAAATAAAAATTTGTCTAAATATTTGTGTAAATACAAAATCATAAGTCAAAGTTTATTTATTATTATTTTTTTTTTTAAAACAATTAAACTTTTCATTTTTTTCATCTTTTCTTTTACATTTTCTTTGGCCTGTGGTTCGTGTACGTCCGCTGTTACAGTAATTTTTTTCGTTCGTTTTGGTGTTTCTGATAAAAAAGGATATTTAGAATAGTATTTAACAGTATTATTAAAGGGACAGTCTAGTGGTGAAAAACCAATGTTTCATCAGGCTAATAATAATAACTGAGACACAGGTTTCTAACTGCTACAACGACTTGTTCTAAGAAGCCCACCAATCAATTGCAGGTGAGTAGGGTTGCAAATGGGAGGCTAGAACCATATAGCAGTGACTATGTCTGACATTAAAACATAATTGTAAACAAACAAATATATGTTTTTAATGTCAGACATAGTCACTGCTATATGGTTCTAGCCTGTCTCCCATTTGCAACCCTACACCTTACTCACCTGCAATTGATTAGTGGGCAGCTTAGAACAAGTCTTTGTAGCAGTTAGAAACCTGTGTCTCAGTTATTATTATTAGCCTGATGAAACAGTGGTTTACCCAATGAGAAACGTATTGCTTTTAAATAAAAACCCCTTTTAACTGTAACTATCGTTTTTGTATACTCTACATAAATTTCAGTAACTTTTTTACCTTTTACTGCCTAATTGGTAATCTGAGTGCTATCCTGCACTGCCTTCTAGCTTGTCTGGCTAAACTGTTTGTACATTCAGCTATTGAGCTGATACCCTGCAGGAATCCTGTCTACAGAACCGCATTGATACTGTGTTTGGGATTTGTTTTCACTCAAGCTTCCTGAAACAACCAGGGTTTGTCTCGCTGGGGGGACCGTTGTGCCCCAGCTCGCCTCTCACGCACCACTGGTGGTGCCTGAAAACACGTGATTTGCCATTTGTCTGTTACTTACAGCACCTCACTTGTCCTAACATACTCACCCTATAAAGCGCCTCCATTTCTTCTCTTTTATATATCTGTAGTATCGCTTGGGACTCAGGATCCCTACAACTGGAGAGCCGAATCACTGGGTCAGTCATCTACTTTGACAGCCTAAATAAAATGAGAGAAGCGCTCAACCTGGAAACGAACAATAGCATAATAGCTTGTTCTATGGCTAGTTACCACCCAAGAAGCAGCCTCTTTTTGCTCAACATGTGCCTTTCACAGAGAAAAACTTTCCTGAAGCATATCAGTCTGATCCTGACTTCACAGTACAGTCCAGCCCCGAAATACCAGGCAATCCTTCTCTGAACAAGAGAAACAGCAAAACCCCAGACGTACGTTTCGGCCTATTGTGGGCCTCGTCAGTGAGGTGCAGCCATATCCCTCTAGGCACACTGAGCAACGGGTCCACGTCTGGATTCCCGCATCACACTTAGGGAGACTTCCCAAAATGTCATAATTTGCATAAATAAAATGAGAGAAGCGCTCAACCTGGAAACTAACAATAGCATAATAGCTTGTTCTATGGCAGAAAGATGCTACTACCAGGTGGCAACCGGGCCATAGAACAAGCTATTGATGCTGCTGTTCGTTCCTGGCAGACTGCTTCTCATTCTGTTTTGCATATGTAAATATGACCCTGGGGATAGTCTCCCTATGGGTGATGGGGGAAACCAGACGTGGACTCCTTGCCCAATGTGCTTAGAGGGATATGGCTGCACCTCACTGACGAGGCCCAAAGGAGGCCGAAACGATCGTCTGGGGTTGTCATGTTCCTTGTTCAGAGGAGAATTGCCTGGTATTTCGGAGCTGGACTGACCATGTCGGCGGGATCAGACTGATATACTACAGGAAAGTTTTCCTCAGTGAAAAACACAATTGGGCAGAAAGATGCTACTACCAGGTGGCAACCGGGCCATAGAACAAGCTATTGATGCTGCTGTTCGTTCCTGGCAGACTGCTTCTCATTCTGTTTTGCATATGTAAATATGACCCTGGGGATAGTCTCCCTATGGGTGATGGGGGAAACCAGACGTGGACTCCTTGCCCAATGTGCTTAGAGGGATATGGCTGCACCTCACTGACGAGGCCCAAAGGAGGCCGAAACGATCGTCTGGGGTTGTCATGTTCCTTGTTCAGAGGAGAATTGCCTGGTATTTCGGAGCTGGACTGACCATGTCGGCGGGATCAGACCGATATACTACAGGAAAGTTTTCCTCTGTGAAAAGCACAATTGGGCAGAAAGATGCTACTACCAGGTGGCAACCGGGTAATAGAACAAGCTATTGATGCTGCTGTTCGTTCCTGGCAGACTGCTTCTCATTCTGTTTTGCATATGTAAATATGACCCTGGGGATAGTCTCCCTATGGGTGATGGGGGAAACCAGACGTGGACTCCTTGCCCAATGTGCTTAGAGGGATATGGCTGCACCTCACTGACAAGGCCCAAAGGAGGCCGAAACGATCGTCTGGGGTTGTCATGTTCCTTGTTCAGAGGAGAATTGCCTGGTATTTCGGAGCTGGACTGACCATGTCGGCGGGATCAGACTGATATACTACAGGAAAGTTTTCCTCTGTGAAAAGCACAATTGGGCAGAAAGATGCTACTAGCAGGTGGCAACCGGGCCATAGAACAAGCTATTGATGCTGCTGTTCGTTCCTGGCAGACTGCTTCTCATTCTGTTTTGCATATGTAAATATGACCCTGGGGATAGTCTCCCTATGGGTGATGGGGGAAACCAGACGTGGACTCCTTGCCCAATGTGCTTAGAGGGATATGGCTGCACCTCACTGACGAGGCCCAAAGGAGGCCGAAACGATCGTCTGGGGTTGTCATGTTCCTTGTTCAGAGGAGAATTGCCTGGTATTTCGGAGCTGGACTGACCATGTCGGCGGGATCAGACTGATATACTACAGGAAAGTTTTCCTCTGTGAAAAGCACAATTGGGCAGAAAGATGCTACTACCAGGTGGCAACCGGGCCATAGAACAAGCTATTGATGCTGCTGTTCGTTCCTGGCAGACTGCTTCTCATTCTGTTTTGCATATGTAAATATGACCCTGGGGATAGTCTCCCTATGGGTGATGGGGGAAACCAGACGTGGACTCCTTGCCCAATGTGCTTAGAGGGATATGGCTGCACCTCACTGACGAGGCCCAAAGGAGGCCGAAACGATCGTCTGGGGTTGTCATGTTCCTTGTTCAGAGGAGAATTGCCTGGTATTTCGGAGCTGGACTGACCATGTCGGCGGGATCAGACTGATATACTACAGGAAAGTTTTCCTCTGTGAAAAGCACAATTGGGCAGAAAGATGCTACTAGCAGGTGGCAACCGGGCCATAGAACAAGCTATTGATGCTGCTGTTCGTTCCTGGCAGACTGCTTCTCATTCTGTTTTGCATATGTAAATATGACCCTGGGGATAGTCTCCCTATGGGTGATGGGGGAAACCAGACGTGGACTCCTTGCCCAATGTGCTTAGAGGGATATGGCTGCACCTCACTGACGAGGCCCAAAGGAGGCCGAAACGATCGTCTGGGGTTGTCATGTTCCTTGTTCAGAGGAGAATTGCCTGGTATTTCGGAGCTGGACTGACCATGTCGGCGGGATCAGACTGATATACTACAGGAAAGTTTTCCTCTGTGAAAAGCACAATTGGGCAGAAAGATGCTACTACCAGGTGGCAACCGGGCCATAGAACAAGCTATTGATGCTGCTGTTCGTTCCTGGCAGACTGCTTCTCATTCTGTTTTGCATATGTAAATATGACCCTGGGGATAGTCTCCCTATGGGTGATGGGGGAAACCAGACGTGGACTCCTTGCCCAATGTGCTTAGAGGGATATGGCTGCACCTCACTGACGAGGCCCAAAGGAGGCCGAAACGATCGTCTGGGGTTGTCATGTTCCTTGTTCAGAGGAGAATTGCCTGGTATTTCGGAGCTGGACTGACCATGTCGGCGGGATCAGACTGATATACTACAGGAAAGTTTTCCTCTGTGAAAAGCACAATTGGGCAGAAAGATGCTACTACCAGGTGGCAACCGGGCCATAGAACAAGCTATTGATGCTGCTGTTCGTTCCTGGCAGACTGCTTCTCATTCTGTTTTGCATATGTAAATATGACCCTGGGGATAGTCTCCCTATGGGTGATGGGGGAAACCAGACGTGGACTCCTTGCCCAATGTGCTTAGAGGGATATGGCTGCACCTCACTGACGAGGCCCAAAGGAGGCCGAAACGATCGTCTGGGGTTGTCATGTTCCTTGTTCAGAGGAGAATTGCCTGGTATTTCGGAGCTGGACTGACCATGTCGGCGGGATCAGACTGATATACTACAGGAAAGTTTTCCTCTGTGAAAAGCACAATTGGGCAGAAAGATGCTACTACCAGGTGGCAACCGGGCCATAGAACAAGCTATTGATGCTGCTGTTCGTTCCTGGCAGACTGCTTCTCATTCTGTTTTGCATATGTAAATATGACCCTGGGGATAGTCTCCCTATGGGTGATGGGGGAAACCAGACGTGGACTCCTTGCCCAATGTGCTTAGAGGGATATGGCTGCACCTCACTGACGAGGCCCAAAGGAGGCCGAAACGATCGTCTGGGGTTGTCATGTTCCTTGTTCAGAGGAGAATTGCCTGGTATTTCGGAGCTGGACTGACCATGTCGGCGGGATCAGACTGATATACTACAGGAAAGTTTTCCTCTGTGAAAAGCACAATTGGGCAGAAAGATGCTACTACCAGGTGGCAACCGGGCCATAGAACAAGCTATTGATGCTGCTGTTCGTTCCTGGCAGACTGCTTCTCATTCTGTTTTGCATATGTAAATATGACCCTGGGGATAGTCTCCCTATGGGTGATGGGGGAAACCAGACGTGGACTCCTTGCCCAATGTGCTTAGAGGGATATGGCTGCACCTCACTGACGAGGCCCAAAGGAGGCCGAAACGATCGTCTGGGGTTGTCATGTTCCTTGTTCAGAGGAGAATTGCCTGGTATTTCGGAGCTGGACTGACCATGTCGGCGGGATCAGACTGATATACTACAGGAAAGTTTTCCTCTGTGAAAAGCACAATTGGGCAGAAAGATGCTACTACCAGGTGGCAACCGGGCCATAGAACAAGCTATTGATGCTGCTGTTCGTTCCTGGCAGACTGCTTCTCATTCTGTTTTGCATATGTAAATATGACCCTGGGGATAGTCTCCCTATGGGTGATGGGGGAAACCAGACGTGAACTCCTTGCCCAATGTGCTTAGAGGGATATGGCTGCACCTCACTGACGAGGCCCAAAGGAGGCCGAAACAATCGTCTGGGGTTGTCATGTTCCTTGTTCAGAGGAGAATTGCCTGGTATTTCGGAGCTGGACTGACCATGTCGGCGGGATCAGACTGATATACTACAGGAAAGTTTTCCTCTGTGAAAAGCACAATTGGGCAGAAAGATGCTACTACCAGGTGGCAACCGGGCCATAGAACAAGCTATTGATGCTGCTGTTCGTTCCTGGCAGACTGCTTCTCATTCTGTTTTGCATATGTAAATATGACCCTGGGGATAGTCTCCCTATGGGTGATGGGGGAAACCAGACGTGGACTCCTTGCCCAATGTGCTTAGAGGGATATGGCTGCACCTCACTGACGAGGCCCAAAGGAGGCCGAAACGATCGTCTGGGGTTGTCATGTTCCTTGTTCAGAGGAGAATTGCCTGGTATTTCGGAGCTGGACTGACCATGTCGGCGGGATCAGACTGATATACTACAGGAAAGTTTTCCTCTGTGAAAAGCACAATTGGGCAGAAAGATGCTACTACCAGGTGGCAACCGGGCCATAGAACAAGCTATTGATGCTGCTGTTCGTTCCTGGCAGACTGCTTCTCATTCTGTTTTGCATATGTAAATATGACCCTGGGGATAGTCTCCCTATGGGTGATGGGGGAAACCAGACGTGGACTCCTTGCCCAATGTGCTTAGAGGGATATGGCTGCACCTCACTGACGAGGCCCTAAAGGAGGCCGAAACGATCGTCTGGGGTTGTCATGTTCCTTGTTCAGAGGAGAATTGCCTGGTATTTCGGAGCTGGACTGACCATGTCGGCGGGATCAGACTGATATACTACAGGAAAGTTTTCCTCTGTGAAAAGCACAATTGGGCAGAAAGATGCTACTACCAGGTGGCAACCGGGCCATAGAACAAGCTATTGATGCTGCTGTTCGTTCCTGGCAGACTGCTTCTCATTCTGTTTTGCATATGTAAATATGACCCTGGGGATAGTCTCCCTATGGGTGATGGGGGAAACCAGACGTGGACTCCTTGCCCAATGTGCTTAGAGGGATATGGCTGCACCTCACTGACGAGGCCCAAAGGAGGCCGAAACGATCGTCTGGGGTTGTCATGTTCCTTGTTCAGAGGAGAATTGCCTGGTATTTCGGAGCTGGACTGACCATGTCGGCGGGATCAGACTGATATACTACAGGAAAGTTTTCCTCTGTGAAAAGCACAAATGGGCAGAAAGATGCTACTACCAGGTGGCAACCGGGCCATAGAACAAGCTATTGATGCTGCTGTTCGTTCCTGGCAGACTGCTTCTCATTCTGTTTTGCATATGTAAATATGACCCTGGGGATAGTCTCCCTATGGGTGATGGGGGAAACCAGACGTGGACTCCTTGCCCAATGTGCTTAGAGGGATATGGCTGCACCTCACTGACGAGGCCCAAAGGAGGCCGAAACGATCGTCTGGGGTTGTCATGTTCCTTGTTCAGAGGAGAATTGCCTGGTATTTCGGAGCTGGACTGACCATGTCGGCGGGATCAGACTGATATACTACAGGAAAGTTTTCCTCTGTGAAAAGCACAATTGGGCAGAAAGATGCTACTACCAGGTGGCAACCGGGCCATAGAACAAGCTATTGATGCTGCTGTTCGTTCCTGGCAGACTGCTTCTCATTCTGTTTTGCATATGTAAATATGACCCTGGGGATAGTCTCCCTATGGGTGATGGGGGAAACCAGACGTGGACTCCTTGCCCAATGTGCTTAGAGGGATATGGCTGCACCTCACTGACGAGGCCCAAAGGAGGCCGAAACGATCGTCTGGGGTTGTCATGTTCCTTGTTCAGAGGAGAATTGCCTGGTATTTCGGAGCTGGACTGACCATGTCGGCGGGATCAGACTGATATACTACAGGAAAGTTTTCCTCTGTGAAAAGCACAATTGGGCAGAAAGATGCTACTACCAGGTGGCAACCGGGCCATAGAACAAGCTATTGATGCTGCTGTTCGTTCCTGGCAGACTGCTTCTCATTCTGTTTTGCATATGTAAATATGACCCTGGGGATAGTCTCCCTATGGGTGATGGGGGAAACCAGACGTGGACTCCTTGCCCAATGTGCTTAGAGGGATATGGCTGCACCTCACTGACGAGGCCCAAAGGAGGCCGAAACGATCGTCTGGGGTTGTCATGTTCCTTGTTCAGAGGAGTATTGCCTGGTATTTCGGAGCTGGACTGACCATGTCGGCGGGATCAGACTGATATACTACAGGAAAGTTTTCCTCTGTGAAAAGCACAATTGGGCAGAAAGATGCTACTACCAGGTGGCAACCGGGCCATAGAACAAGCTATTGATGCTGCTGTTCGTTCCTGGCAGACTGCTTCTCATTCTGTTTTGCATATGTAAATATGACCCTGGGGATAGTCTCCCTATGGGTGATGGGGGAAACCAGACGTGGACTCCTTGCCCAATGTGCTTAGAGGGATATGGCTGCACCTCACTGACGAGGCCCAAAGGAGGCCGAAACGATCGTCTGGGGTTGTCATGTTCCTTGTTCAGAGGAGAATTGCCTGGTATTTCGGAGCTGGACTGACCATGTCGGCGGGATCAGACTGATATACTACAGGAAAGTTTTCCTCTGTGAAAAGCACAATTGGGCAGAAAGATGCTACTACCAGGTGGCAACCGGGCCATAGAACAAGCTATTGATGCTGCTGTTCGTTCCTGGCAGACTGCTTCTCATTCTGTTTTGCATATGTAAATATGACCCTGGGGATAGTCTCCCTATGGGTGATGGGGGAAACCAGACGTGGACTCCTTGCCCAATGTGCTTAGAGGGATATGGCTGCACCTCACTGACGAGGCCCAAAGGAGGCCGAAACGATCGTCTGGGGTTGTCATGTTCCTTGTTCAGAGGAGAATTGCCTGGTATTTCGGAGCTGGACTGACCATGTCGGCGGGATCAGACTGATATACTACAGGAAAGTTTTCCTCTGTGAAAAGCACAATTGGGCAGAAAGATGCTACTACCAGGTGGCAACCGGGCCATAGAACAAGCTATTGATGCTGCTGTTCGTTCCTGGCAGACTGCTTCTCATTCTGTTTTGCATATGTAAATATGACCCTGGGGATAGTCTCCCTATGGGTGATGGGGGAAACCAGACGTGGACTCCTTGCCCAATGTGCTTAGAGGGATATGGCTGCACCTCACTGACGAGGCCCAAAGGAGGCCGAAACGATCGTCTGGGGTTGTCATGTTCCTTGTTCAGAGGAGAATTGCCTGGTATTTCGGAGCTGGACTGACCATGTCGGCGGGATCAGACTGATATACTACAGGAAAGTTTTCCTCTGTGAAAAGCACAATTGGGCAGAAAGATGCTACTACCAGGTGGCAACCGGGCCATAGAACAAGCTATTGATGCTGCTGTTCGTTCCTGGCAGACTGCTTCTCATTCTGTTTTGCATATGTAAATATGACCCTGGGGATAGTCTCCCTATGGGTGATGGGGGAAACCAGACGTGGACTCCTTGCCCAATGTGCTTAGAGGGATATGGCTGCACCTCACTGACGAGGCCCAAAGGAGGCCGAAACGATCGTCTGGGGTTGTCATGTTCCTTGTTCAGAGGAGAATTGCCTGGTATTTCGGAGCTGGACTGACCATGTCGGCGGGATCAGACTGATATACTACAGGAAAGTTTTCCTCTGTGAAAAGCACAATTGGGCAGAAAGATGCTACTACCAGGTGGCAACCGGGCCATAGAACAAGCTATTGATGCTGCTGTTCGTTCCTGGCAGACTGCTTCTCATTCTGTTTTGCATATGTAAATATGACCCTGGGGATAGTCTCCCTATGGGTGATGGGGGAAACCAGACGTGAACTCCTTGCCCAATGTGCTTAGAGGGATATGGCTGCACCTCACTGACGAGGCCCAAAGGAGGCCGAAACAATCGTCTGGGGTTGTCATGTTCCTTGTTCAGAGGAGAATTGCCTGGTATTTCGGAGCTGGACTGACCATGTCGGCGGGATCAGACTGATATACTACAGGAAAGTTTTCCTCTGTGAAAAGCACAATTGGGCAGAAAGATGCTACTACCAGGTGGCAACCGGGCCATAGAACAAGCTATTGATGCTGCTGTTCGTTCCTGGCAGACTGCTTCTCATTCTGTTTTGCATATGTAAATATGACCCTGGGGATAGTCTCCCTATGGGTGATGGGGGAAACCAGACGTGGACTCCTTGCCCAATGTGCTTAGAGGGATATGGCTGCACCTCACTGACGAGGCCCAAAGGAGGCCGAAACGATCGTCTGGGGTTGTCATGTTCCTTGTTCAGAGGAGAATTGCCTGGTATTTCGGAGCTGGACTGACCATGTCGGCGGGATCAGACTGATATACTACAGGAAAGTTTTCCTCTGTGAAAAGCACAATTGGGCAGAAAGATGCTACTACCAGGTGGCAACCGGGCCATAGAACAAGCTATTGATGCTGCTGTTCGTTCCTGGCAGACTGCTTCTCATTCTGTTTTGCATATGTAAATATGACCCTGGGGATAGTCTCCCTATGGGTGATGGGGGAAACCAGACGTGGACTCCTTGCCCAATGTGCTTAGAGGGATATGGCTGCACCTCACTGACGAGGCCTAAAGGAGGCCGAAACGATCGTCTGGGGTTGTCATGTTCCTTGTTCAGAGGAGAATTGCCTGGTATTTCGGAGCTGGACTGACCATGTCGGCGGGATCAGACTGATATACTACAGGAAAGTTTTCCTCTGTGAAAAGCACAATTGGGCAGAAAGATGCTACTACCAGGTGGCAACCGGGCCATAGAACAAGCTATTGATGCTGCTGTTCGTTCCTGGCAGACTGCTTCTCATTCTGTTTTGCATATGTAAATATGACCCTGGGGATAGTCTCCCTATGGGTGATGGGGGAAACCAGACGTGGACTCCTTGCCCAATGTGCTTAGAGGGATATGGCTGCACCTCACTGACGAGGCCCAAAGGAGGCCGAAACGATCGTCTGGGGTTGTCATGTTCCTTGTTCAGAGGAGAATTGCCTGGTATTTCGGAGCTGGACTGACCATGTCGGCGGGATCAGACTGATATACTACAGGAAAGTTTTCCTCTGTGAAAAGCACAATTGGGCAGAAAGATGCTACTACCAGGTGGCAACCGGGCCATAGAACAAGCTATTGATGCTGCTGTTCGTTCCTGGCAGACTGCTTCTCATTCTGTTTTGCATATGTAAATATGACCCTGGGGATAGTCTCCCTATGGGTGATGGGGGAAACCAGACGTGGACTCCTTGCCCAATGTGCTTAGAGGGATATGGCTGCACCTCACTGACGAGGCCCAAAGGAGGCCGAAACGATCGTCTGGGGTTGTCATGTTCCTTGTTCAGAGGAGAATTGCCTGGTATTTCGGAGCTGGACTGACCATGTCGGCAGGATCAGACTGATATACTACAGGAAAGTTTTCCTCTGTGAAAAGCACAATTGGGCAGAAAGATGCTACTACCAGGTGGCAACCGGGCCATAGAACAAGCTATTGATGCTGCTGTTCGTTCCTGGCAGACTGCTTCTCATTCTGTTTTGCATATGTAAATATTACCCTGGGGATAGTCTCCCTATGGGTGATGGGGGAAACCAGACGTGGACTCCTTGCCCAATGTGCTTAGAGGGATATGGCTGCACCTCACTGACGAGGCCCAAAGGAGGCCGAAACGATCGTCTGGGGTTGTCATGTTCCTTGTTCAGAGGAGAATTGCCTGGTATTTCGGAGCTGGACTGACCATGTCGGCGGGATCAGACTGATATACTACAGGAAAGTTTTCCTCTGTGAAAAGCACAATTGGGCAGAAAGATGCTACTACCAGGTGGCAACCGGGCCATAGAACAAGCTATTGATGCTGCTGTTCGTTCCTGGCAGACTGCTTCTCATTCTGTTTTGCATATGTAAATATGACCCTGGGGATAGTCTCCCTATGGGTGATGGGGGAAACCAGACGTGGACTCCTTGCCCAATGTGCTTAGAGGGATATGGCTGCACCTCACTGACGAGGCCCAAAGGAGGCCGAAACGATCGTCTGGGGTTGTCATGTTCCTTGTTCAGAGGAGTATTGCCTGGTATTTCGGAGCTGGACTGACCATGTCGGCGGGATCAGACTGATATACTACAGGAAAGTTTTCCTCTGTGAAAAGCACAATTGGGCAGAAAGATGCTACTACCAGGTGGCAACCGGGCCATAGAACAAGCTATTGATGCTGCTGTTCGTTCCTGGCAGACTGCTTCTCATTCTGTTTTGCATATGTAAATATGACCCTGGGGATAGTCTCCCTATGGGTGATGGGGGAAACCAGACGTGGACTCCTTGCCCAATGTGCTTAGAGGGATATGGCTGCACCTCACTGACGAGGCCCAAAGGAGGCCGAAACGATCGTCTGGGGTTGTCATGTTCCTTGTTCAGAGGAGAATTGCCTGGTATTTCGGAGCTGGACTGACCATGTCGGCGGGATCAGACTGATATACTACAGGAAAGTTTTCCTCTGTGAAAAGCACAATTGGGCAGAAAGATGCTACTACCAGGTGGCAACCGGGCCATAGAACAAGCTATTGATGCTGCTGTTCGTTCCTGGCAGACTGCTTCTCATTCTGTTTTGCATATGTAAATATGACCCTGGGGATAGTCTCCCTATGGGTGATGGGGGAAACCAGACGTGGACTCCTTGCCCAATGTGCTTAGAGGGATATGGCTGCACCTCACTGACGAGGCCCAAAGGAGGCCGAAACGATCGTCTGGGGTTGTCATGTTCCTTGTTCAGAGGAGAATTGCCTGGTATTTCGGAGCTGGACTGACCATGTCGGCGGGATCAGACTGATATACTACAGGAAAGTTTTCCTCTGTGAAAAGCACAATTGGGCAGAAAGATGCTACTACCAGGTGGCAACCGGGCCATAGAACAAGCTATTGATGCTGCTGTTCGTTCCTGGCAGACTGCTTCTCATTCTGTTTTGCATATGTAAATATGACCCTGGGGATAGTCTCCCTATGGGTGCTGGGGGAAACCAGACGTGGACTCCTTGCCCAATGTGCTTAGAGGGATATGGCTGCACCTCACTGACGAGGCCCAAAGGAGGCCGAAACGATCGTCTGGGGTTGTCATGTTCCTTGTTCAGAGGAGAATTGCCTGGTATTTCGGAGCTGGACTGACCATGTCGGCGGGATCAGACTGATATACTACAGGAAAGTTTTCCTCTGTGAAAAGCACAATTGGGCAGAAAGATGCTACTACCAGGTGGCAACCGGGCCATAGAACAAGCTATTGATGCTGCTGTTCGTTCCTGGCAGACTGCTTCTCATTCTGTTTTGCATATGTAAATATGACCCTGGGGATAGTCTCCCTATGGGTGATGGGGGAAACCAGACGTGGACTCCTTGCCCAATGTGCTTAGAGGGATATGGCTGCACCTCACTGACGAGGCCCAAAGGAGGCCGAAACGATCGTCTGGGGTTGTCATGTTCCTTGTTCAGAGGAGAATTGCCTGGTATTTCGGAGCTGGACTGACCATGTCGGCGGGATCAGACTGATATACTACAGGAAAGTTTTCCTCTGTGAAAAGCACAATTGGGCAGAAAGATGCTACTACCAGGTGGCAACCGGGCCATAGAACAAGCTATTGATGCTGCTGTTCGTTCCTGGCAGACTGCTTCTCATTCTGTTTTGCATATGTAAATATGACCCTGGGGATAGTCTCCCTATGGGTGATGGGGGAAACCAGACGTGGACTCCTTGCCCAATGTGCTTAGAGGGATATGGCTGCACCTCACTGACGAGGCCCAAAGGAGGCCGAAACGATCGTCTGGGGTTGTCATGTTCCTTGTTCAGAGGAGAATTGCCTGGTATTTCGGAGCTGGACTGACCATGTCGGCGGGATCAGACTGATATACTACAGGAAAGTTTTCCTCTGTGAAAAGCACAATTGGGCAGAAAGATGCTACTACCAGGTGGCAACCGGGCCATAGAACAAGCTATTGATGCTGCTGTTCGTTCCTGGCAGACTGCTTCTCATTCTGTTTTGCATATGTAAATATGACCCTGGGGATAGTCTCCCTATGGGTGATGGGGGAAACCAGACGTGGACTCCTTGCCCAATGTGCTTAGAGGGATATGGCTGCACCTCACTGACGAGGCCTAAAGGAGGCCGAAACGATCGTCTGGGGTTGTCATGTTCCTTGTTCAGAGGAGAATTGCCTGGTATTTCGGAGCTGGACTGACCATGTCGGCGGGATCAGACTGATATACTACAGGAAAGTTTTCCTCTGTGAAAAGCACAATTGGGCAGAAAGATGCTACTACCAGGTGGCAACCGGGCCATAGAACAAGCTATTGATGCTGCTGTTCGTTCCTGGCAGACTGCTTCTCATTCTGTTTTGCATATGTAAATATGACCCTGGGGATAGTCTCCCTATGGGTGATGGGGGAAACCAGACGTGGACTCCTTGCCCAATGTGCTTAGAGGGATATGGCTGCACCTCACTGACGAGGCCCAAAGGAGGCCGAAACGATCGTCTGGGGTTGTCATGTTCCTTGTTCAGAGGAGAATTGCCTGGTATTTCGGAGCTGGACTGACCATGTCGGCGGGATCAGACTGATATACTACAGGAAAGTTTTCCTCTGTGAAAAGCACAATTGGGCAGAAAGATGCTACTACCAGGTGGCAACCAGGCCATAGAACAAGCTATTGATGCTGCTGTTCGTTCCTGGCAGACTGCTTCTCATTCTGTTTTGCATATGTAAATATGACCCTGGGGATAGTCTCCCTATGGGTGATGGGGGAAACCAGACGTGGACTCCTTGCCCAATGTGCTTAGAGGGATATGGCTGCACCTCACTGACGAGGCCCAAAGGAGGCCGAAACGATCGTCTGGGGTTGTCATGTTCCTTGTTCAGAGGAGAATTGCCTGGTATTTCGGAGCTGGACTGACCATGTCGGCAGGATCAGACTGATATACTACAGGAAAGTTTTCCTCTGTGAAAAGCACAATTGGGCAGAAAGATGCTACTACCAGGTGGCAACCGGGCCATAGAACAAGCTATTGATGCTGCTGTTCGTTCCTGGCAGACTGCTTCTCATTCTGTTTTGCATATGTAAATATGACCCTGGGGATAGTCTCCCTATGGGTGATGGGGGAAACCAGACGTGGACTCCTTGCCCAATGTGCTTAGAGGGATATGGCTGCACCTCACTGACGAGGCCCAAAGGAGGCCGAAACGATCGTCTGGGGTTGTCATGTTCCTTGTTCAGAGGAGAATTGCCTGGTATTTCGGAGCTGGACTGACCATGTCGGCGGGATCAGACTGATATACTACAGGAAAGTTTTCCTCTGTGAAAAGCACAATTGGGCAGAAAGATGCTACTACCAGGTGGCAACCGGGCCATAGAACAAGCTATTGATGCTGCTGTTCGTTCCTGGCAGACTGCTTCTCATTCTGTTTTGCATATGTAAATATGACCCTGGGGATAGTCTCCCTATGGGTGATGGGGGAAACCAGACGTGGACTCCTTGCCCAATGTGCTTAGAGGGATATGGCTGCACCTCACTGACGAGGCCCAAAGGAGGCCGAAACGATCGTCTGGGGTTGTCATGTTCCTTGTTCAGAGGAGTATTGCCTGGTATTTCGGAGCTGGACTGACCATGTCGGCGGGATCAGACTGATATACTACAGGAAAGTTTTCCTCTGTGAAAAGCACAATTGGGCAGAAAGATGCTACTACCAGGTGGCAACCGGGCCATAGAACAAGCTATTGATGCTGCTGTTCGTTCCTGGCAGACTGCTTCTCATTCTGTTTTGCATATGTAAATATGACCCTGGGGATAGTCTCCCTATGGGTGATGGGGGAAACCAGACGTGGACTCCTTGCCCAATGTGCTTAGAGGGATATGGCTGCACCTCACTGACGAGGCCCAAAGGAGGCCGAAACGATCGTCTGGGGTTGTCATGTTCCTTGTTCAGAGGAGAATTGCCTGGTATTTCGGAGCTGGACTGACCATGTCGGCGGGATCAGACTGATATACTACAGGAAAGTTTTCCTCTGTGAAAAGCACAATTGGGCAGAAAGATGCTACTACCAGGTGGCAACCGGGCCATAGAACAAGCTATTGATGCTGCTGTTCGTTCCTGGCAGACTGCTTCTCATTCTGTTTTGCATATGTAAATATGACCCTGGGGATAGTCTCCCTATGGGTGATGGGGGAAACCAGACGTGGACTCCGTGCCCAATGTGCTTAGAGGGATATGGCTGCACCTCACTGACGAGGCCCAAAGGAGGCCGAAACGATCGTCTGGGGTTGTCATGTTCCTTGTTCAGAGGAGAATTGCCTGGTATTTCGGAGCTGGACTGACCATGTCGGCGGGATCAGACTGATATACTACAGGAAAGTTTTCCTCTGTGAAAAGCACAATTGGGCAGAAAGATGCTACTACCAGGTGGCAACCGGGCCATAGAACAAGCTATTGATGCTGCTGTTCGTTCCTGGCAGACTGCTTCTCATTCTGTTTTGCATATGTAAATATGACCCTGGGGATAGTCTCCCTATGGGTGCTGGGGGAAACCAGACGTGGACTCCTTGCCCAATGTGCTTAGAGGGATATGGCTGCACCTCACTGACGAGGCCCAAAGGAGGCCGAAACGATCGTCTGGGGTTGTCATGTTCCTTGTTCAGAGGAGAATTGCCTGGTATTTCGGAGCTGGACTGACCATGTCGGCGGGATCAGACTGATATACTACAGGAAAGTTTTCCTCTGTGAAAAGCACAATTGGGCAGAAAGATGCTACTACCAGGTGGCAACCGGGCCATAGAACAAGCTATTGATGCTGCTGTTCGTTCCTGGCAGACTGCTTCTCATTCTGTTTTGCATATGTAAATATGACCCTGGGGATAGTCTCCCTATGGGTGATGGGGGAAACCAGACGTGGACTCCTTGCCCAATGTGCTTAGAGGGATATGGCTGCACCTCACTGACGAGGCCCAAAGGAGGCCGAAACGATCGTCTGGGGTTGTCATGTTCCTTGTTCAGAGGAGAATTGCCTGGTATTTCGGAGCTGGACTGACCATGTCGGCGGGATCAGACTGATATACTACAGGAAAGTTTTCCTCTGTGAAAAGCACAATTGGGCAGAAAGATGCTACTACCAGGTGGCAACCGGGCCATAGAACAAGCTATTGATGCTGCTGTTCGTTCCTGGCAGACTGCTTCTCATTCTGTTTTGCATATGTAAATATGACCCTGGGGATAGTCTCCCTATGGGTGATGGGGGAAACCAGACGTGGACTCCTTGCCCAATGTGCTTAGAGGGATATGGCTGCACCTCACTGACGAGGCCCAAAGGAGGCCGAAACGATCGTCTGGGGTTGTCATGTTCCTTGTTCAGAGGAGAATTGCCTGGTATTTCGGAGCTGGACTGACCATGTCGGCGGGATCAGACTGATATACTACAGGAAAGTTTTCCTCTGTGAAAAGCACAATTGGGCAGAAAGATGCTACTACCAGGTGGCAACCGGGCCATAGAACAAGCTATTGATGCTGCTGTTCGTTCCTGGCAGACTGCTTCTCATTCTGTTTTACTTTGACAGCCTGTATACCTATTGGGTTTTGGTTTGTGGATCACCATCTGACTAAAGGAACACTTTACTGCACATTTCCTTCATACGATATATTTAATATTATATCTTGTTTACACATTTGTGGATTTATTTCAATTGTGCTTAATTGTTTTTGTTTTTTATACTATGATATGCTTGATGTAGTGTTTTATTATACTTTGTCTCCCTCTCCTATCCTTACTAGATATTGATACTGTCATATTATACCTGTTTTTATATTATTCAGATTGGATATTGGCATTGTTACATTACACTTTTTGCACTTTATATTGTTGCCCTTTATATTGCTACACTTAATTTGTAGTGCTCTAAATCACTACATTACACTTATACAGTCACATATATATCTACATATGCGCATATTTTTATAGGTATGTGCATATGCATATATATTTAGATATATTAGGCATCCTATTATTGTATTTATATTATTGCTATTACTCACATATAACATTGAATATTGGTGTGTGCCCCCTAGTTTGTCTTAGTGCGCCGTTGGTAATCCTTCTGGTGCACTTATATACAATCGTTTCTATTGCATGTAATGGATACAACTTCCCTATGTTTGACTCTAATGCAGAACTTAGCTCATTAGGCCCAATATGGCTAAAATGGATTCAGAGATTTGAAAATTATCTTATTGCTTTGGATGTTACTGATGTATACAAAAAGAAAAGACTTTACTGCTTAATTTAGTTGGAGAAAAAGTGTATGACATTTATGATACCTTGTCTGCAACCACTGACATATACAATGATGTTAAAGATAAACTGACAACATGTTCAGTCACTCTTATTTCTTTTTTAGACAAAGTTTTCTCTTTATCGGTAATTCCTAAAATTGTTAAAACAGATAATGGTCCCCTATTTAACAGTACTCGGTTTAATAAATTTGCTTCATATCTTGGATTTAAACATAGGCGCATTACTCCTTTTTGGCCACAAGCTGACGCAGAAGCTGAAAGATTAATGCGTTCTATGGGGAAATTTCTAAGGGCAACTACAGCGCAAGGTAGACCATTTCTGAGAGACTATTGTTCAACTCCCCAAACTCCCCATTTGCTGTTGGTGAGTCTTGTGTCGGCAAGATAGACGACACAAGTTGGATACTTTATATGATGTCGTCCCATATACAGTTACAAGAATTCAAGGATCAATGATCACTGCAGTAAGAAATGGACATACAATTACTCGGAATTCTTCTTTCTTCAAGAAACTACACAAAGAACAGGACACTGAATTATCTGATGCAGAAGATGATGATGATTCTGATATACCCAAATTATTTCAAGAACATGATGATAATATGGATAACACAGAGATCAGTGAGGGGGATGAAAACATAGCCCATGATCAGTCCTCAGATATTAATCGAAAATACCCTCTAAGAGAAAACAGAAGACCTCCTGAATACCTTAAAGTCTATGAAAAATAATATGTGTTTTATATAATGTATTATAATGTCATTATGCAACTCTTTCATGTGAAATATAGTTGGTTTTATTTCTAAATATTAAGCATAGTATAGATATAGTTATATTTATGTTTAGTTTAATTGTTATGTTTCTAATCTAAAGTAAGGGAGAGATATGGTGTCATGAACCAAGCCTCCAGACGAAAAAGAAAAAGAAAAGGTCTGGGAGGCATTCTGCTAAGAAGGGCTGTGTGGGGATTTGAACCTGTGACTCTGTGGTTGCTATTTCTGTTTGCTTACATGTTGAGCCACACCCAGTTCTAGCAATAGCATGGATCTTAAAAGATCTGATAAATAACTATTTGCCTTACTTGTTATTACACCTGTGCAACACACAGGTGTTCTCAATTCTGGAATTAATCAGAACCAACCCTGTGCAAAACCTCCCTATTTAAGGATGGCTTTTAGTCTGCATTTTTGTCTTCACATTGGATCTGTTTTGTCAAGTCAGAACCTGTTTCCTGTATTTCTTTGGAGAAAGATTTCCTTTGCACCTGTTTACAAGGTATTACCAGGAGAAAGCCTTTACCTTTAAACCTGTTACCAATCTACAAGTTTGTTTCCTGCTTTATGCAATTCCTGCACTTGGCCATTGCCAGGAGAAAGATTTCCTTTGCACCTGTTTACAAGGTATTACCAGGAGAAAGCCTTTACCTTTAAACCTGTTACCAATCTTCAAGTTTGTTTCCTGCCTTGTGCATTTCCTGCACTCAGCAATTACAAGGAGAGAGACTTTACCTTTAAACCTGTTACCAGTTTGCAAGTTGTTTCCTGCCTTGTGCATTTCCTGCACTCAGCAATTACAAGGAGAGAGACTTTACCTTTAAACCTGTTACCAGTTTGCAAATTGTTTCCTGCATTGTGCAATTCCTGCACTCAGCAATTACAAGGAGAGAGACTTTACCTTTAAACCTGTTACCAGTTTGCAAGTTGTTTCCTGCATTGTGCAATTCCTGCACTCAGCAATTACAAGGAGAGAGACTTTACCATTAAACCTGCTACCTGTTTACAAGTTGTTTTCTGCCTTGTGCAAATCTTACATTTCAGTTATTACCAAGAGAAAGACTTTCCTTTTTGAATCTGCATCTCTGCTTACTAGTTTTCTTTATTTTCACTCCTGCTGTATGTGGTCTTAACATACCTGAGTAGCATATTTAAATATTCTGCAAGTATTTGCTTAAACAAAGTATTTTGTTGTTTAACCCCTTAATGACCACAGCACTTTTCCATTTTCTGTCCGTTTGGGACCAAGGCTATTTTTACATTTTTGCGGTGTTTGTGTTTAGCTGTAATTTTCTTCTTACTCATTTACTGTACCCACACATATTATATACCGTTTTTCTCGCCACTAAATGGACTTTCTAAAGATACCATTATTTTCATCATATCTTATAATTTACTATAAAAAAAAATATAAAATATGAGGAAAAATTGAAAAAAACACACTTTTTCTAACTTTGACCCCCAAAATCTGTTACATATCTACAACCACCAAAAAACACCCATGCTAAATAGTTTCAAAATTTTGTCCTGAGTTTAGAAATACCCAATGTTTACATGTTCTTTGCTTTTTGTGCAAGTTATAGGGCCATAAATACAAGTAGCACTTTGCTATTTCCAAACCACTTTTTTCCAAAATTAGCGCTAGTTACATTAGAACACTAATATCTTTCAGGAATCCCTGAATATCCCTTGACATGTATATATTTTTTATTTAGTAGACATCCCAAAGTATTGATCTAGGACAATTTTGGTATATTTCATACCACCATTTCACCGCCAAATGCGATCAAATACAAAAAATCGTTCACTTTTTCACAAATTTTTTCACAAACTTTTGGTTTCTCACTGAAATTATTTACAAACAACTTGTGCAATTATGGCATACATGGTTGTAAATTCTTCTCTGGGATCCCCTTTGTTCAGAAATAGCAGACATATATGGCTTTGGCGTTGCTTTTTGGTAATTAGAAGGCCGCTAAATGCCACTGCGCACCACAAGTGTATTATGCCCAGCAGTTAAGGGGTTAATTAGGGAGCTTTTAGGGAGCTTGTAGGGTTAATTTTAGCTTTAGTGTAGTATAGTAGACAACCCCAAGTATTGATCTAGGCACATTTTGGTATATTTCATGCCACCATTTCACCGCCAAATGCGATCAAATTGAAAAAAAAGTTAAATTTTTCACAATTTTAGGTTTCTCACTGAAATAATTTACAAACAGCTTGTGCAATTATGGCACAAATGGTTGTAAATACTTGTCTGGGATCCCCTTTGTTCAGAAATAGCAGACATATATGACTTTGGCGTTGCTTTCTGGTAATTAGAAGGCCGCTAAATCCTGCTGCGCCTCACACGTGTATTATGGCTAGCAGTGAAGGGGTTAATTAGGGAGTTTGTAGGGAGCTTGCAGGGTTAATTTTAGCTTTAGTGTAGAGATCAGCCTCCCACCTGACACATCCCACCCCCTGATCCCTCCCAAACAGCTCCCTTCCCTCCCCCACCCCACAATTGTCCCCGCCATCTTAAGTACTGGCAGAAAGTCTGCCAGTACTAAAATAAAAGGGTTTTTTAAAAAAAATAAAAAATTTTTTTAGCATATTTACATATGCTAGGGTGTAGGATCCCCCCCCTTAGCCCCCAACCTCCCTGATCCCCCCCAAAACCGCTCTCTAACCCTCCCCTCTGCCTCATTGGGGGCCATCTTGGGTACTGGCAGCTGTCTGCCAGTACCCAGTTTGCAAAAAAAAGTGCTTTTTTTATTTTTTTTGGGCTTTTTTCTGTAGTGTAGCTTCCCCCCCCACACAGACAAACCCCCACCACCTTGCTGATCTTTTTTTTTTTTTAAATATTTCGAAATTTATACATTTTTTATTAATTCATTTTCTGTAGTGTAGCGGTTCCCACCCGCTCCCTCCCCGTGCACGCGCCCGCCCCCGCCCTCCCGTGCACGCGCGCGCGTCCGTGTGCGCCCCTGCTCGTCCCCGCCCACGATCCCGCCCCCTCTGCACATAACCAGGGCCATCGATGGCCGCCACCCGCCTCCCGGTCCGGCTCCCACCCAACAGCGCAGGGAGCCACCGATCTCCGGTGCAGAGAGGGCCACAGAGTGGCTCTCTCTGCACCGGATGGCTACCAAAGGTTATTGCAGGATGCCTCCATATCGAGGCATCACTGCAATAACCGGAAAGCAGCTGGAAGCGAGCAGGATCGCTTCCAGCTGCTTTCCAAACCGAGGACGTGCAGGGTACGTTCTCAGGCATTAACTGCCTTTTTTTTGAGGACGTACCCTGCACGTCCTCGGTCGTTAAGGGGTTAAATAAATTTGTTTTCATTTTCAATCAGTATGGCTTCTACTAATCTTCCTTTAGAGCAACTCTTCCAGACAATGAGGCTCTCACATGATATCCTGAGACAGAACATGACAGAATGTGAAGACCATAAAAGAGAGCCCTCTGGGATTATTGCTATATTGGATTCAGTGTTAAAGTTTATTAAGGACATACTCATTAACTTTATGGAGCTGATGGAAATGTTATCTCTCCCAACCGAAACCTTGTCTAAAGTTACCTCCCAAACAAGGAAAGGTTTTAAAGAACCCTTAAGAGAAGAGGAGAAAATTCGGCGAAGACAGCTTAACCTCTGTTTCTATTGTGGGGGAACTGGTCACCACATCACAGGGTGTCCAGTAAGACCCCCTAGAGGATCAAGTCGAGATATAGCCAAGTTTAAAATGGACTCTGATGTTAAGGGAACAAATTATTCTTCCACTAGCAAACTTAAAGATACTCCTGGAGAGGATCCAGCTACTGAGAATACATCAATTCTACAAACAACCGTTTCTAACAACCTTCAAGAAATGGTACCTGATTTGAAACAGATGGTCATTGGGAGTACAACTCCAACTACATCCATTACCCATACCACTGCATCTGTTTCTGCATCAACCACATTGGGGAACTCTGCAAAAATACCTCCTGGAAATCCTGCACATTACCTTGTTTCTGCCCTGGCTGGAGATCCAGCTAACAAATGTCACTCATCAGACATAAAAGTGACAAACCTTCAAGCTAAATCAGACTCTGCCAATTCTAAAGATCCACACCTCCTTGCACCACCTTCACCCAGCTACTCATTGACTGAGAAAGAATTGGATGAGATGGTTGAATTGGATATAAATGGCACAGAAAATGAATTCCTGGACTCTGAAGGAGAGGTCATACTTTACCCGGAGGTACTCTACCCATCAGGCAGATATGACCCAGATAACAAATTCCTTGACTCTGAAGGAGAGGTCTTTTCCTACCCGGAGGTACTCTGCCCATCAGCCAGTCCATTGCAAGCTGCTGGGTATAATCAGGAACCTCTAAATCAAAACTGTCTTGGTTTTTCAGCTCTTGTTATGCCTACAGGGATATCTTCTAAGGTTCCCCAATCTCAGGCAGCTGTTCCAAGCAAAGAATCCATTCCATCTGATTGTATTAGGGCTTCAAATGGAACACTTGTTCGTAAATCCCACCTTTAGATGTTTGAACAGGCTTTGAGTGCCCAGAGTGCGCTCTTTGGAGGGGGCATCTGTCATGAACCAAGCCTCCAGACGAAAAAGAAAAAGAAAAGGTCTGGGAGGCATTCTGCTAAGAAGGGCTGTGTGGGGATTTGAACCTGTGACTCTGTGGTTGCTATTTCTGTTTGCTTACATGTTGAGCCACACCCAGTTCTAGCAATAGCATGGATCTTAAAAGATCTGATAAATAACTATTTGCCTTACTTGTTATTACACCTGTGCAACACACAGGTGTTCTCAATTCTGGAATTAATCAGAACCAACCCTGTGCAAAACCTCCCTATTTAAGGATGGCTTTTAGTCTGCATTTTTGTCTTCACATTGGATGTGTTTTGTCAAGTCAGAACCTGTTTCCTGTATTTCTTTGGAGAAAGATTTCCTTTGCACCTGTTTACAAGGTATTACCAGGAGAAAGCCTTTACCTTTAAACCTGTTACCAATCTTCAAGTTTGTTTCCTGCCTTGTGCATTTCCTGCACTCAGCAATTACAAGGAGAGAGACTTTACCTTTAAACCTGTTACCAGTTTGCAAGTTGTTTCCTGCCTTGTGCATTTCCTGCACTCAGCAATTACAAGGAGAGAGACTTTACCTTTAAACCTGTTACCAGTTTGCAAGTTGTTTCCTGCATTGTGCAATTCCTGCACTCAGCAATTACAAGGAGAGAGACTTTACCTTTAAACCTGTTACCAGTTTGCAAGTTGTTTCCTGCATTGTGCAATTCCTGCACTCAGCAATTACAAGGAGAGAGACTTTACCATTAAACCTGCTACCTGTTTACAAGTTGTTTTCTGCCTTGTGCAAATCTTACATTTCAGTTATTACCAAGAGAAAGACTTTTCTTTTTGAATCTGCATCTCTGCTTACTAGTTTTCTTTATTTTCACTCCTGCTGTATGTGGTCTTAACATACCTGAGTAGCATATTTAAATATTCTGCAAGTATTTGCTTAAACAAAGTATTTTGTTGTTTAAATAAATTTGTTTTCATTTTCAATCAGTATGGCTTCTACTAATCTTCCTTTAAAGCAACTGTTCCAGACAATGAGGCTCTCACATGATATCCTGAGACAGAACATGACATATGGTGTCTGTTGTGATATTATAATATATAATGCTTTCTTCCTAGTTTGTGCTCTGACTTGGAAATGTATATAATTATTGCAAAGAAGCTGGGGCGGGGATAGTGTTAGTGAGGAACCGGGAAATAAAGGTGTGGCGTTAGTTGCTGTATAAATGGACTCTGTGTCAGATATATTTCTAAATCACCTGGATTTACAAACACTACAGGCGTGAAACTTAAAAATCGCTGTGTTTGATCTTTTGGTGTGAGTATATAAGTATCCTAGAATCATATAGCTTTCACAGTAGAAGTGGCCTTAACAATTGTCATGGCGCAATACCAAGATGATGTATCCTCTAAACAAATCCAAGATTATCCAACGGTGAGCTCTTTTATTTTTACATATAACTGTCTTTTATTTTTAATTACAACTTTATAACTATTTATATTTCTAAAAATGATGTATGTGTTGAGAAAGTTATAATTTTGTGTTATGCTTTTACTATCAAATTGTTATTGATTATTTTTCATGTTCTCATAGCATATGTCTGTCTGTGTGTGAAAGTCATCATAGTGAGTGTTTTAAATTCTTTATAGTATTAAATGAAATGTGTATGATTATGTTTTACTAGTAAAAACTCATATCTTTAAAATTACTTTATCTATTTATTTATTTTCCTATGATTTTTAGAGAATCTACCATTCAGCCCTTTACTCAAGCCTGTAAGTAATTTGTAAACTTTTGTTTCTAGGTGTACATATAATTACACTAATTTAAGAAATGACGACATAATTTATGTTGACAGGTTACATGTCAGAGTCTCAAATCCTTAATATAACAAATGAAAATGCTTTAGCCAAACTGCTTGCAATCGCGGGGAAAATAGACAGGATACAAAATTTTAGTACAGATAGTAAGCCTACTAAAATATGTTTTTTTATCCATTGTAAATTGTAAAAACAAAACTTTAAAACTGCTTGTTTTAAATTTACAGAAGCCATGTCTGATGCACGATTTTTGGCTGCGGTCGAAGAAGCAGAGCAATTACAAGGCCTTACTACAAATGATACTGTGATGACTTCAAAACAGTCTTATTATTATAACAGTAATGGTAATATGTTTTTATAATCTGTATGTTTTAAGCTAAGCTAAGCAAACCAGTATTTCTAGACTTGTATGTTTTTAAGCTAACTACATATATCGATAGCTATATATTTATGTTAATAGGTACATCCATTTCTGATAAAACAGACCTGTTTACAGCGCTGTATGTTAATAATATGAAAACGTATGTAGCACCACCCGCACCTCGTAAAAATGTTAATAGCCCTATCAAATAAAAGGATTAAATATGATTTTTTCACCTTTAATTCCGATTGGCTGATATAATTCTATCAGTCAATTGGAATTCAAGGGACGCCATCTTGGATGACGTCATTTAAAGGAACCTTCGTTCAGGATGAAGACTTCAATAGAAGAGGATGCTCCGCACAAGATGTCTTGAAGATGGAGCCACTCCGTGCCGGATGGATGAAGATAGAAGATGCCGTCTGGGTGAAGACTTCTGCCCGTCTAGAGGACCACTTCTGCCGGCTTGGATGAAGACTTCTTCCGGCTTCATTGAGGACTTCTTGCTACTTCATTGAGGACTTCTCCCGGCTTCGTTGAGGATGGATGTCCGGTCTTCAAAACTGTAAGTGGATCTTCAGGGGTTAGTGTTAGGCTTTTTTAAGGGTTTATTGGGTGGGTTTTATTTTTAGATTAGGGGTTTGGGCAGTTGAAAAAGAGCTAAATGCCCCTTTAAGGGCAATGCCCATCCAAATGTCCTTTTCAGGGCAATGGGGAGCTTAGTTTTTTTTTTAGTCAGATTTTTATTTGGGGGGTTGGTTGTTTGGGTGTTGGGTTTTACTGATGGGGGGTTGTTTGTATTTTTTACAGGTGAAAGAGCTGATTTCTTTGGGGAATGCCCCGCAAAAGGCCCTTTTAAGGGCTATTGGTAGTTTAGTTTAGGCTAGGGTTTTTTTTTATTTTGGGGGGCATTTTTTATTTTGATAGGGCTATTAGATTAGGTGTAATTAGTTTAAATATCTGATCATTTCTTTTTTATTTTGTCGAATTTAGTGGTTTATTTTTTGTAATTTAGGTAATTGTATTTAATTGAGGTAGTTTATTTAATTGTAGTGTAAGGTTAGGTGTTAGTGTAACTCAGGTTAGGTTTTTTTTTTTTTCATTTTTCAAAAAAAGCTTTATTCAGAAGATTTTCAAAGATACAAACTGGGCTCGTATTACAATTTGAGCCGCTTTCTTTTTTAACATCAAGAATATTTATTGTATACATTGCAAAGCTCCAACTGTAGAAATAATCAAGTCCCAATTAAGTCTGCATCTCCAAATAGAGTTTGAAGGGATCCCATTTTCCTTGCCTATTGTTGTGATAATTGACCTCTCTTGGGCCAGAGTCTATATGTCCATGATATGATACTGGGCGGGTGGGATAGAAGACTATCATCATGTACATGTGACCTCAATATACAAAACTTATGCATGTTATGTGGAATGGTACTGTCCCGTTGTGGGCCACCTACTTGTAGTTTATCCATTTTTTAAACCTTTTCACTCAGACCATTCCACGTCTGCTAAACTGAATATTACATGGGATTGTGATCCCCATCAATTTTAGAAAGAAACATATATACACGTATATGGGATAGAGGGGTGGGGATGGGGGGGGGGGGGAGAGGGGGGGTGGTTAGTCTACATACACCAGGCTAACGAGTTTGCTTACTCAGCCGTGTTCCAGAGGTCTGCTTGTTTCTTGCTAATACCTATGTATTGTGCATCTCCAATAACTAGGGTTTTAGTGTAAAGATTGGTTGTGGTTCTTTAATAATGGATGAAGGGGGCTGTCATTGTGTCTTTTCGCTTGTGTCAACCACTGTCCCTGTGTGTGTTCCATCTTAATGTCATGTATTCATGTGTATCTATTTTGCCTAATTTAAGAAAGCGATATCTTTCCATGACAAGTTGTTGTTCTACCTGTTGCTTCCATGCTGATAAATCTGGTATCTCTGTGGATTTCCAGTTTAGGGGAATAAGTGCTTTCACACTGTGGAGCATGATGAATAGTAATGTTTGCTTAATCTCATCTTTAAAATTTGGTATGTTATGGTACAGTAGTAGGCTTGGACTGTCAGGGATGGTGGTGTCCAGCGTACTGTTGATATGTTTAATTACGTCTTCCCAGAAAGGCCTTATTCTGTCGCAGCCCCACCACACATGGTGCATGTCTGCTACCTCCCCACACCCTCTCCAACACAAGTTCGAGGCTTGCTTGTACATTTTTTGGAGTCTCGCCGGAGTGAGATACTAGCGGGCTAGATATTTAAAGTTTGTTTCTTGCGTTTTAGCCGAGACTGACGCTTTTTTATGGTTTCTAAATATCTTTGACCATTCTGTGTTGTCTATGTCTATGTGTAGCTCCCTTTGCCACTTATGGCAAAAGGAAGAGAGCTGTTCCCCTTCAGTGGTGAGAAGCAGTTTGTATAGCTTTGAGACTATATGCCTGGGGTACAATGATGACATGCACAATGTTTCAAACTGGGTTAGCTGCCTCATCATGTTTGATCTCTGTTTGTGCGTTTGTTAGGTAGTGTGACATTTGGGCTTGCCTAAACCAATTTAGAGGTGTGTTTCCCGTTATTTCCGCTAGCTCTTCACATGTGACTACCTTGTCTCCTGATAGAATACTTTTAATGACATATTCCTTTAAATGTGGGGCTTTCCCTGCTTCTGTCGTGACCGGCAGTGAAATGGGCAGCTCTGAATTCGCTATTAATGGTGCAAGTGGGGCTGGTCTAGTGGTGATACTTGTGTTTGTGTTTACCATTGATTCCCACTGAGTGAAGATTTTGTCCAGCAATGGAAGCTTTTGGATAATGTTTGGTCTGTATTTTGCCTGAAGCCAGGCTAGTCAGCCTACATTCTCCGTTTGCAATATTTTTCTATCTATCTGGATCCATTGTTTGGATTCAGAGTTGTGGCTCCAATCTATTATCCTCTGTATCAGTATGGCTAGTCTATATTTGGTTATATCTGGGAGTCCTAAAACCCCATTGTCCCTAGTCATATATAATGTTTTCCTAGGAACCCTTGGCTTAATTCCATTCCATATGAATTGATCTATGTTATGTTGTATTTGAATAAGATATTCTTTCGATAGAGCGATTGGCAATGTCTGTAGTATGTAAAGTATTCGGGGAAGTACATTCATTTTTATAACATGTATCCTTCCTATCCATGAGATAGTCTTATTCTTCCATCTAGAAAGGTCATTTGTTATATCTTTTAATAGTGTCCTGTGGTTTGCATGTGATCTTTATTCCTAAATATTTTATTTGTGTCGGTTGGTATTTGATGGGACATGTTTGTCTTACTTTGTTCAGTATATGTGTTGATGTTAAGCAACTCTGATTTGTTTAGTTTTAGGTGGAAATTTGATAGCCTGCCGTACTCCTCCAGAGTCTTCAGGAGGGCTGGTAAAGACTTATCTAAGTTTGTTAGAGTTAGCAACACATCGTCTGCATACATTGCCAATTTGTATTCACTCTCTTTGGTGCGTACCCCTTGGATATCACAATTGTTTCTGATTCTGCACGCAAGTGCTTCTATTGAGATTGCAAATAATATGGGTGAAAGGGGGCAGCCCTGTCTCGTGCCATTGCTTATTTTAAAGGGTTCTGAGAGGACCGAATTCGCTTTGACTCTGGCCGTTGGGTTAGTGTATAGAGAGAAGACCTTTCCTATGAAATTTGCACCTATATTCATGCCCGCAGGGTGGTCCTGAGAAAGTCCCAGTCCACCCTGTCGAAGGCCTTTTCCGCATCTGTTGAAACTAATGCCAGTTCTTGGTGTGTGTTTTGGGCTAGGGTGGTTAGTTGTAGTATTTTGAGGGTGTTATCCCTTGCTTCCCTGCCTGGTATAAACCCTACCTGGTCTGTAGCTATCAATTGTGGTAAGAATTCTGGCATAGATCTTTACATCAGTATTCAACAATGAGAGAGGTCTGAAATTCTCTGGCGTGTCTGGTGTTTTCTTCAAATGAATAGAGATGGATACAGCACCCACTACTCACTAGTGCACGGAGAGGGCTGACCAAGCCCAAACAATTGAAGTAAAAGAAGGCAGTCTCCAGCAGTGAGCAAAGTGACTTTTATTTTTAAACACAGGTCAAATACAGCAACGTTTCGGGCTAACAATAAGCCCTTTCTCAAGCCCGACATAAGTTAAACAAAACACCATTTAAATAGCCATATTGGCGCCAAACAATTGTGAAAAAATTGCACATATATCGCCCTCCAGTGGTGGATTTGAATATTGCATTTCAAAATACATTTTCTTGCAATTACAAAGATACAAATGTGTTACAAAATATTTTACATTGTATATATTGCACAAATTCAATAACCAACTTCATAAGTAAAGTGCCAAGTGATCCTATAAAATGAAAAATAAAAAGTAAAAAATTAGAATAATAAAAATAATATTTGTGACAACTAAATTCAATGTGAATATATTAGTGAAAATAAATATATTAAATATTCGAATTTATTAGAATTTAAAGTTTAAAATTAATCACAATACTCATATCAAAATTTCTTAATTACCATATATATATATATATATATATATATATATATATATATATATATAGGAACACAATCAATTGAATGGACTATATATAGATTAAAAAATTGATATATATGGGAATCCTTCAACAAAGGATACCCATATTACAATAAGTCAGAAATTTAAAAACTAATTGGTACTCAGTGAATATATAGGTAATGCCAAATGTCTATATCCAATAATGTCACTCAAATGACCTTATATCCAATATAGTGCTAAATTTAAATATATAGCAAAGGTAAATGCAAACCCCTACGCTTAAAGAAGTAACCTATTTATCTTACTCAATATTGAATTACAATTTTTAGATTTTAAATGTTGTCCAGTTACACTCCCTATTGAGGCCTTTAGGCCATAAGGTGTTGAGCTCATTGATCCAAAAGGCTTCCCTTTTATTCAATAAGGCCTCTCTATCTATTGAGTAAGATAAATAGGTTACTTCTTTTAGTAAGCGTAGGGGTTTGCATTTACCTTTGCTATATATTTAAATTTAGCACTATATTGGATTATGCCTTAACTAGTAAGTCAAAAAAGGTCATTTGAGTGACATTATTGGATATAGACATTTGGCATTACCTATATATTCACTGAGTACCCATTAGTTTTTAAATTTCTGACTTATTGTAATATGGGTATCCTTTGTTGAAGGATTCTCATATATCAATTTTTTAATCTATATATAGTCCATTCAATTGATTGTGTTCCTATATATATATATATATATATATATATATATATATATATATATATATATATATATATATATATATATATATATATATATATATATATATATATATATATATATGGTAATTAAGAAATTTTGATATGAGTATTGTGATTAATTTTAAACTTTAAATTCTAATAAATTCGAATATTTAATATATTTATTTTAACTAATATATTCACACTGAATTTAGTTGTCACAAATATTATTTTTATTATTCTAATTTTTTACTTTTTATTTTTCATTTTATAGGATCACTTGGCACTTTACTTATGAAGTTGGTTATTGAATTTGTGCAATATATACAATGTAAAATATTTTGTAACACATTTGTATCTTTGTAATTGCAAGAAAATGTATTTTGAAATGCAATATTCAAGTCCACCACTGGAGGGCGATATATGTGCAATTTTTTCACAATTGTTTGGTGCCAATATGGCTATTTAAATGGTGTTTTGTTTAACTTATGTCAGGCTTGAGAAACGGCTTATTGTTAGCCTGAAACATTGCTGTGTCTGGTGTTTTACTGGGTTTTGGCAGTACTGTTATGTGGGCTTCAAGCATCGAAGCTGGAAAGCCTTTCGTACTGTCTATAGAATCAAATAGATATACCAATTTTGGGGCTAGGATATGCATGTATTTGTTATAGTATTTTCTGCTGAACCCATCTGGGCCTGGGCTTTTCCCCGTGGGTAGCGATTTGATTGCTATTTTGACCTCTGCTGTACTAATTGGCGCATCAAGTGCTTCTGGTTGGGTTTTGTCCAGTTTAGGTAATTGTGTTTTAGCAATATAATCATTTATAATTTGGCTTTTGTTGGCTAAGGTTTCGTTCTCATTTGTGCTAGCTGAGATATTGTACAGAGATGTGTAGTATGCATTGAACTCCTCCCCCATTGAGAGGCTGTCATGCTTGTGCTGACCTGACTTAGTTTTTATTCTGCGTATATGTGTTTTTAAGCGTTTGCGTTTCAACATTCTGGCTAATAACTTCCCCGCCTTGTTTCCCTGATCATAGTATCTTTGTTGCATTTTTTTTTTTTTTTTTATTGAGGTAATATATCAGTTAGTACAAGATAAACATTGACATTGGCCCTCAACCCGTAAGGGCCAACAACAGTGATATGCAGCACTATACATAAACCACAAATTATCTCCAAATTATAAAGCAGATTAGAAAGAGACCTCAAATTTTCTAAGTTAACATATAGGGCCATTGTAAAGCCCTTGGGTCTATATTCATCCATGTGTATGTAAAATTATCAAGTAGAGAACCTATAGGGCCATAATTTTAGCCCCCATAGAAAGCACACTCCTTAAACTAAAGAGACCACACTCTGATCTCAAACTACTAGAAAATGTATAGTAAAAAAGGGTAGGAGTAAGACTAACAATATATAATATATAGATAGGAATATTACTAGCCGCTATATTATGGTGGCCATTTGTTAAATGGCAGGATAATTCAAGGGAATCTGCGTTCCTGAGTTTAGTTACTAAACAAATACTGGGGAGAAATGCCCAGGGGGGGAATCGGGGCCAACCTACAATTAGTTCAAAACTATTTAAATAGGACTGTGAAGACAGAATATTCACAACTAACCTGAATAACTTAACTAATGGGTGCTCAGATATAGACAATTAAGGGCTATCTGTGTTGCTTTGGCAAAATATATACATATGTAGTAGGCATTGAGAAATTCGTACCTAGATACTTCTTAAAGAAAGCAGCAAATTATTATATAGTATGTTGGAATATAAACATTTTAAAGTTAACTTTAACTTCTGTAAGCACAAGGGTTAAGATATGCCGCCCCGGCCGTAGGCAGCACACCAGTCCCATGTCGAACAATGATATAGCATATGAAGCTCATTAACTATTACACAAAAATGGACAGCCTAGCAGTACTAAATTATACTTAACTATAGGCTTATTGTTACAGTATAAGTACACATTAGATGCAATATTAACATGTTACTAATAATCTGGGCCTACTGATTAAAAATGGTAAATGGTTCACATATAAACGTACGACAATAAAACATAGTACAAAAGGCTCTGCCAGCACAATATCGCTAAAAGAAAGATATGCCTTTAAATGACAAGGAGGGTATTAACATTTCTATAAATAACAGCTAACCTTCAGGCAGTCTAGAGTATGCGTTCAGGTTCCTATACTAAATAATGCTTGGCGGTGGGAGACACAGAGAATGTAGCAAGAGTATAGGTACAAATTAAATCCTTGTTTGGAGTCACCATCTAAGCATAACAAAGGGTCTATAGCACACTAGGATATCAGGACAGGGATAGTGAAACACATAGCAAAACCATTAGTACATTAAACTATAAGCTTATAACTTATTATTTCAAAGGAACCTTTGACAAAACATAAGATCCATATCACAGTATAGGCATTGTTAATCAGCAAAAGTCAGAGCGGTAAAGACTTGCTCAGTCTGTATCTGCCATTGTCTCTGAATAAATTAACAACTGTGGCGGGAAAGTCTAGCGTATTATATATGACTGCGGTCAGTACATGAATTATTTAAGGGACAAAGGAGGTGTTAATTTGAAGTAAGGTTCCATGTTTTAGGGCAAATAATAATATAAAAAAAAAATTAAAAAAAAATATAACATTAGGGAAGTGCCCTTCCCATGGAATATTAAGTTTATCTCGTATAGGAGCCCAAAGAGGAGGATATGATCCGGTTGATATTATATTAACATAGCATAAATGACAATCTTGAGTAGGGAAAAAAAATCATATCAATAAAATCATCATATATAATGCAAAACTTAGATTTCTCTAGCAGTCGGCAGCAATGAGCTGGCACAGTCAGAAAAGTATTCACCTGATGCCAGATCTGCACTGTAACACTGTTATCGTCCCACATATTATCCCACCTCCACGATCTGTCCACTTTGACTTAGGGAGCGCAGTGAGTTTCTGACTCATGGAGCTGGAACAGTGCTGGAGAGCACACGCTGACTGTATAGGAAGTTCTGGTAACAATATGTATAAGCCAGCATGGCCGCCAAGCTTCGAAATCAGCTGCCTTTCAGCTTGTTTTGGGGGTAAATCCACTCCATTATAAGATCTATCTGTCATCACCCCCTCCGAAGTGTCTGCCGTCGCAGCTTCAGTCTCAGTGGGTATCACCTTCTTAATAACACCTTCTCCTACTGCACTTCCAGACGTTTCTGTAATCTCCCCATTGCCACAATCTCTCACCTTCTCGTAGTTTCCTGCGCATCTAGAGTCCTCCTGAGCGTTAGTGCGTAGGCAGTGTGCGGCTTCTGAGATGGCTCCGATCAGTTGCAGTTCGGCTCACTGAAAAACCTGCTCTAGGGAATGCAGAATTGTATCCTTCCATCTGGCGGTAGCTGCCATCTTGACTGTAGAAACAAGTGACATCTTGCACCGTAATGGGGCCCAATTGCAAGTACCTTAGCAGAGTGGTTAGTTGAAGCCCAATTTCAATAAAAGTGCTTATCTCTCTGTATTGCAGACTCTAATAGGACGCCTGAAATGTTGAGATGTAATTGTCGAGTAGCCAGACAATATGGCGCCGATCAATCTGAGTACCGCATCCACTTCACTCCAATGTTACACTCCTTAAAATTCTTCCTGCTCTCTGACAGTCTCATGTCCGTTGGCAGCAAGTCTAAAGATCCAAAGCTCCCTTTTTATTACATATTTGAGCAGTATCTTCGACAGAAATTAGGGTTTTTTATCAATTTGTGCAGAGAGCTGCAGACCAGCACGTCTGCCTCTGCTGCTAGCTGGCCCCGCCCCCCTTTATTGCATTTTTAACGTTTTATTCTGCTGTTCTTTTTGTAATACTAAGTTTAGTTCTGACCTTACTTCTTTTAGCCGTGCACAAAGTCCATTATCTTTTGGGTTCTGTTTGTGGGAAGTTTCTAAGTGTTGCAGTTCTGTAAGAAGGGTATCATATTTTATTCTGCGTTGCCTAAGGAGATTTGCTTTGTGTTTTAATAGTTCCCCTCTTATTACACATTTATGTGCCTCCCATATGTTGACCCAAGTTGTTTCCGATGTTGTGTTCAGTTGGAAATATTCCTTCAAGGCTTTTTCTATGTTTATTTGGATGAGGGGATGATCTAATAGTCCTTCCTCTAGTCTCCAAATATATGGTGTTACTGGGACATTAGGCCATATGATCTTGCACACCACCGGTGCGTGATCCGACCATGTTGAGAAGTGTATTGTCACGTCTTTTATGAGTGTGAGTCCCACAGAATCTGTCAAGATGTAATCGATTCTGGTGTATATTTTGTGCGGGAAAGAGTAGAAAGTGTAATCTTTTGTTGTAGGATTCAGTGTGCGCCACGTGTCATTTAATGTTAGAGATTGTATTTGGGCATTGATCTGTTTAATTTCTCTTTTAGGTATACTAGTAGTGTCTTCGGATGTGTCCATCTTTGGGTCGAGAGGGGTATTAAGGTCTCCTCCCAAAAAGGTAGAGGGAAGCAGCACTCTTACTCCATAGTCCTTAAAATCCAAAGGTTTATTTCAAAAGAGTTTAAAACATGTAGGTGAATAGGCAAGCACAGCACAGTACAAATGCAAGCTATACAGGTGGAGGGGGGGGAGCAAATCCTTACATGTTTCGTGCTATGCAGCACTTAATCATAGGATAGCTCACCACCTGTGCAGCACACCTTTAAAGGAGCAATGGCCAATCATTCAAAGCCATAGTATACCCAAAATGAATGTCTCAAAGGCAGACTGCACAGGTGTGAGAAGAAATGGTGTAACATAACAATACAAAAACAAAAAAGGTACTTATTACATAGAAAGTACAAAAGTGAAAATAAAATAAAAATGAATGTAAAAAAACACATCAATAGATCATGTTACACACGTTCCAAATTAGTCTCAAAAAGAGAAATAATAGTAAATCTGATTATAAATCTAAGTCAGATGCGATATAGTAATAAAAATATATATATATATAAAAATAATTGTTCTTTTGTGAGACTGTCGAGTTCCTACTGTCCCACAATTACTTCATGTTTAATGGAGAATATTTTCTACAAATCTGTGGTACTGCGATGGGGGCGAAATTTGCCCCCTCATTCGCTAACTTATTTGTGGGATGGTGGGAACTCGGCAGCCTCTACAATAGCAATAACCCTTTCATAGATAACATCTGCATATATATGCGTTACATTGATGACCTTATCTTTGTGGTCAAAGGTGACTTTGTCTTTGAGGATTTCCTCAAATTTGTAAACAATAATGATCTACATTTACAGTTCACGGGGGAGATCCAAGATAAGGAAGTTCATTTTTTGGATCTCACCTTAGTTGGCTCAGTTGAACTTAATAAGATCGTCACTGATACATATAGAAAGCCAACCTCTGGCAACACAATCTTACATGCCACATCCTGTCATCCCAAACATCTTATAAATTCGATACCTAAGAGTCAATTTCTTAGGTTGCGTCGAAACTCCAACTCAGATAAACTGTTTAATGTCCAGGCCATCAAATTGATGGATAGGCTAAGTGCTAGAGGTTACGATCGTAATGTACTCCAGCAGTCCTTAGATGAGGTTAGATGTACTTATAATCCTAAAGAAAGAAAGTGGAATAACAAAGCCAATAAAGTAATGTGTAGTAAGGATATAGTAGTATTTTCGACAGAGTATTCTTCACAATTCAATGATTTATGTAAAATTATTAAAGGTAATTTATCTATACTTAAAGGTGATGACATTTTAGTCAATTTTGTAGATAAGGTTAAATTTGTGCCTAAAAAGGCCCCCACACTTGCCAAAAAGCTTGTGCCCAGCATGGTGAATAGCCAAGTTGGTCCAAGGGGGTGCCAGTGGCTGAATAAGAAGGGCACTTTCAGATGTCTATCTAGAAATTGTCTCACCTGTTTACAGATATCCATGGAGACTGAATTCACTAGTCATGTAACCAAACAGAATTTTAAAATTAATCATTATGCAAATTGTAGCACAACATTTGTCGTCTATCTTATAGACTGTACCCTGTGTTCTGAACAGTATGTTGGTCAGACCTCCCGTGCCCTTAGATCGAGAATAGGAGAGCATAGAAGGGATATTAAAAATTATAACAAGGATTCGAGTGTAGCAAGACATTTCAACTGCTTACATTTTACTGATCAGCCAAAATTTACTGTAAAAGTAATAGACATAGCCAAAAAGCCCATTAGGGGAGGAAATATATATAATATATTGTCCAAGAAAGAACTTTTTTGGATTTGGAAACTTAACACGAGGGCACCGTTTGGTCTAAATAAAGAATGGGACATTAGTTACTTTGTGGAGTAACTTGTGCCATCTTCAATAAATTCCCATCTATGTAGACGCTCATTGTCATAGTCATATTAAGAATACTCATTAAAAATTAGAAATTATCTATTTGGTTTTTATTTCTCCCTTGCCTCACTCTTATTCTCATTCTGAATACATTCTGAACATATCCAGTTTCACATTTTCATATCTTCATATTTTGACACCTTGATACATACAATTATACATATTTGTATATGTTTTCACATTAACTTTTTTTTGTTTTTGTATTTATCTACCATTGTGTGAAAAAATATGAAGAAATATGAAAGAATATGAGAAAAAATATGAAAAAATATGAAAAAATATGAGAAAAAATATGAAAAAATGTGACAGTTTTACAACATATGTATACGAGACTCCTAAACTCCTAAACTGTGATTCCTGAAAGTATAAGTTATTTTCAGATTTTTCAATCCCGCTGTTAACTTGGCAATGTGAATATGAGTACAATTAGTGCATGACATTTTGAAAAATTAATACCATCTTTTTTAAGGTCTCATCAAAAAGTTGTATATTCCATGTGACATGTGCTTTATTGTCTTTGAAATCTTTTTGATCCTTAAACAATTTTTTCTTGCCTTGTATATGTGATGATAGTAATATATATATATATCTTATATTTTATATTTTATATTTTTATATATATATATATTTTTATTACTATATCGCATCTGACTTAGATTTATAATCAGATTTACTATTATTTCTCTTTTTGAGACTAATTTGGAACGTGTGTAACATGATCTATTGATGTGTTTTTTTACATTCATTTTTATTTTATTTTCACTTTTGTACTTTCTATGTAATAAGTACCTTTCTTGTTTTTGTATTGTTATGTTACACCATTTCTTCTCACACCTGTGCAGTCTGCCTTTGAGACATTCATTTTGGGTATACTATGGCTTTGAATGATTGGCCATTGCTCCTTTAAAGGTGTGCTGCACAGGTGGTGAGCTATCCTATGATTAAGTGCTGCATAGCACGAAACATGTAAGGATTTGCTCCCCCCCCTCCACCTGTATAGCTTGCATTTGTACTGTGCTGTGCTTGCCTATTCACCTACATGTTTTAAACTCTTTTGAAATAAACCTTTGGATTTTAAGGACTATGGAGTAAGAGTGCTGCTTCCCTCTACCTTTTACTTTTGGATTTGGCTTGATCCATATTTCCAGCTGGCACCACGCCAACAGTGCTTCTCTTTCCTTTGCCGACATTCTGAGGCTGCAATTGGACAGCGGCGCACACACCCTCTATAGGCTGTAGCGACGTCACTCTCCTACCCACTGTCTCTCCTCCCAAAAACACCACTCCTTTAGCTACATCCAATATTTTTTCTGAGAGTTTGCGCATAAAAGTAGCTTGTTGTTTGTTTGGGAAATAGGCATTAACAATGGTAATGGGCTGCCAATATAGTAGTCCTATTAATATAATTGACCTCCCCTCTGTATCTTTTTCTATTTGCTTAACTTCTATTGGAATGCTTTGTCTAATTAGTATCCCTACACCATTATTTTTAGCTGGACCAGAAGAAAAGAGGGCTGTATTGTAAATGTTGTGATGCCATTTTGGTTCTGCTCCTTTTTTAAAATGTGTCTCCTGTAGCAGGATTATGTCACCTTTTCGTTTGTGGAGGTCATTTAGTATTATTGAGCGTTTATGTGGTATGTTGAACCCTTTCACATTAATAGTGATAAGGTTTATAGGATGTGTTAGATTCGTCTTGCTCATGTTCCTTGTATGAGTCGTGTGTTATAAGTTTTGGTACTGTTATTTGGTGCTATTGGTTGGTGAGTGTAGGCCTCTGGCTGATATAGCTGTCTCCTAAGCTGTTTTAAGAAATTATTGCCTGTATGGTTGTATATGTAATGAGTTTATAGGAGGGTTAGGAGGGGGGAGGTACAAGTGTGCGAATAATAAACTCAATAACAGTAACTGATTATAGATCACTGCACTTGAAAAATAATAGAAAAATAAAATATATAAAGACCAAGGGAAGGAAAAAAGGGTAGATAAAATATATATACTCTAAGGCCTAGATTTAGAGTTGGGCGGCAGCCGTGAAAACCAGCGTTTGAGGCTCCTGAAGATGGATGTTCCTCGTCGGCGGGATGAACATGGATCCGGAAGAAAGAAGATTGAAGATGCCGTTGATAGAAGACTTCAGCCAGATCATGGACCTCTTCAGCTCCCGCTTGGATGAAGACTTCAGCCGGATCATGGACATCTTCAGCCTCCCGCTTGGGCTTGGATCAAGACATCGGAGGAGCTCTTCTGGATCGATCGGTGAACCTGGTATGGTGAAGATAAGGTAGGAAAATCTTCAGGGGCTTAGTGTTAGGTTTATTTAAGGGGGTTTGGGTTAGATTAGGGGTATGTGGGTGGTGGGTTGTAATGTTGGGGGGGGGGTATTGTATGTGTTTTTTTTACAGGCAAAAGTGCTGAATTCTTTGGGGCATGCCCCACAAAGGGCCCTGTTCAGGGCTGGTAAGGTAAAAGAGCTTTGAACGTTTGTAATTTAGAATAGGGTAGGGCATTTTTTTATTTTGGGGGTCTTTGTTATTTTTTAGGGGGCTTAGAGTAGGTGTAATTAGTTTAAAATTGTTGTAATATTTTTCTGATGTTTGTAAATATTTTTTTATTTTTTGTAACTTAGTTCTTTTTTATTTTTTGTACTTTAATTAGTTTATTTCATTGTATTTATTTGTAGATATTGTATTTAATTAATTTATTGATAGTGTAGTGTTAGGTTTAATTGTAACTTAGGTTAGGATTTATTTTACAGGTAATTTTGTAATTATTTTAACTATTTTAGCTATTAAATAGTTCTTAACTATTTAATAGCTATTGTATCTGGTTAAAATAAATACAAAGTTGCCTGTAAAATAAATATAAATCCTAAAATAGCTATAATATAATTATAATTTATATTGTAGCTATATTAGGGTTTATTTTACAGGTAAGTATTTAGCTTTAAATAGGAATAATTTATTTAATAAGAGTTAATTTATTTCGTTAGATTTAAATTATATTTAACTTAGGGGGGTGTTAGTGTTAGAGTTAGACTTAGCTTCAGGGGTTAATCCATTTATTACAGTAGCAGCGAGATTAGGTCTGCAGATTAGGGGTTAATAATTGAAGTTAGGTGTCGGCGATGTTAGGGAGGGCAGATTAGGGGTTAATACTATTTATTATAGGGTTATTGAGGTGGGAGTGAGGCGGATTAGGGGTTAATAGCTTTATTATAGTAGCGCTCAGGTCCGGTCGGCAGATTAGGGGTTAATAAGTGTAGTTAGGTGGAGGCGACGTTGGGGGCGGCAGATTAGGGGTTAATAAATATAATATAGGGGTCGGCGGTGTTAGGGGCAGCAGATTAGGGGTACATAGCTATAATGTAAGTGGCGACAGTGTACGGAGCGGCAGATTAGGGGTTAATAATAATATGCAGGTGTCAGCGATAGCGGGGGCGGCAGAATAGGGGTTAATAAGTGTAAGGTTAGGGGTGTTTAGACTCGGGGTACATGTTAGAGTGTTAGGTGCAGACGTAGGAAGTGTTTCCCCATAGAAAACAATGGGGCTGCGTTAGGAGCTGAACGCGGCTTTTTTGCAGGTGTTAGGTTTTTTTTCAGCTCAAACAGCCCCATTGTTTTCTATGGGGGAATCGTGCACGAGCACGTTTTTGAAGCTGGCCGCTTCCGTAAGCACCGCTGGTATCTAGAGTTGCAGTGGCGTTAAATTATGCTCTACGCTCCCTTTTTGGAGCCTAACGCACTGAAAACCCAGCCATTCTGTGAACTCTAAATACCAGCGGTATTTAAAAGGTGCGGGGGAAAAAATGCCAGCGTAGCTAACGCACCCCTTTGGCCGCAGAACTCTAAATCTAGGCGTAAGTGATTTAAACAATCTGTACTATATAAAAATAGATCAATAGTACAATATCCTGTTTTCTCAAGTCTAGTTCAAAGCTTGAGGGCTGCGGCCGTCTCCTCCAGTGGCACTCAGATAAAACTGGAACATTAAATATAACAGCAGGGTGTCATATAGGGTCAAACTTAGTATAACTGAATTTTTTTTATTTTTTGTATCTCTATGTTATGTATTCAGTTTTTGTTGGCTCAAACATCAATTTTCTACCATCAGACAAATAACATTTGCTTCTTGCGGGTGTAAACCTTTGTAGGGACACATTTTGCAGATAATAAACACTCAATGTCTTTATTATACTTGCGAGTGATTTCCACTTCTCATGTTAGAGTCCTCTATGGAATAGTGGGTCTTGTTTCCTCTTCTCTTTGACCCACTTGTCTTTGTGTTCTTGTGTTTGTATGATCCGTGGGGGTTGGAATTTGTATCTGTAGTATTTCACAGAACAAGGAGAGATCATCTATGTGGCGAAGCGTTGCTGATTTGTCTCCTTTCGCGGCTGTGAGGCTCACCGGGAACCCCCAGCGATATGGTATTTTCTGGGATCTCAGCACCGACGTCACAAATTGTAGATCTCTGCGTTTTTGCAATGTGGTGGGGCTTAAGTCAGTAAATATTTGAATCGCTATACCAGCATGTGTGAGTTGGTTTTTCTGTCTGGCATATTTTAGTATTTCTTCTTTATCCAAGAAGTTGAGGAACTTTACAATTATGTGCCTTGGTGGCGCTTTGGAGGGTGGTTTTGGTCTTAGTGCCCTATGGGCCCGTTCTAGAATGACGTCAGGTGATGTGTTGTTACCTTTTACTGTTCTAAAAAGATCTTGCAGGTAGCCAGGGATTGCTGGTGGTTGTATGCTCTCTGGCACTCCTCTAATCCTTAGGTTGTTTCGACGCCCCCTATTGTCTAGATCTTCTACTTTTTCCATGAGGTTCTGTATGATTTCATCTTGATTGTATGACAATTGAGATAGATGCTGTATATCTTGCGTTGCTATATTGTGGCTTTCCTCTAGTGTGGAGACTTTACGTTCCACCTTCTTGATATCCTTTTTAAGTTCATTGAACATGTCACGCATGTCGGTCATTGCTGTTTTGATATCATCTTTTGTTGCTAATAGCATTAAGTCAGCTTTTGTGATTTCGCCTGTTCTGCTTTCCTGTTGTGAACCTACTGCCTGATTGTTTATTTGCGCCATCTCTTCTGATGTTCCGTTGCTCTGTGCTGTGTTGTCTATTGCTTTTAAGTATTGGTTGATTTTCTTCGCTTTTGTTCTGGTATCTGTCTTTATATTTTTGCTGGCATGCCCACTATTCAGCTCCTTTCTTGTCTTGTGATCTAGTGAGATGCTGTATAGGTGCTTTATGTTCTATTGTTTTTATTCTGCTTTTAGCTGTATTGTGGGTGATGATTATTTTTCTTATGCAATGCTGTGCTGTTCCTTACAGCCAGATTCTTTCAAACAAGGTTGTGCCTTTTTGGGTTTCCCTTCTAACTTCCTGTTCTTTATCTGTGTTCAGCAGTTGTACTTTTAAATTATAGGAATTTGATGTCACTTTTTCCCTTTTTTTTCCCCCTCTTTTCTTGTATTTTAATAAACACCTTTTATTGTGGTTTTCTGTGGAGAGAGGGCTTATTTGTGACTGTCTCTTTTTTGATTTGCAGTTGTCTTCACTGCTGAGGTGTTTGAAAGATTTATGTATATATAGTGCAATATACCTTATTTTTGACTGCTTCTGCTTTGGATCTATGTTTTACTCTGCAGATTTTTGATCTTATTAGTGTGGTAGCTGATGGATCTAGGCCTGTCAACACACTGTAATATTCTTATGCAGCTGTTTTTGTTGCACCTTAGATCTTTTTTTTTTTTTTTTTTAAATGCCTGTTTTGCTGCCTATTGAATCAACCCTCCTCTGCTTTCGTTCCCGTTTTGCTCTGTTAGACCGCGGTCACCAGTAGTGTGCTGGCTCCTGACTGCTCTGCAACTTTTACCTGCTTGCTTTTGCTCCCGGCGGTTGCCCACGTGGCTATCGTGGGTCTCCGGGCTCTGTATTAGCGCTAGTACGCCATGCGCTTCTCCGCTACTCCAGATTTATGGTGGTATGTTGTGGAGTTTGTGGGGGTATGTAGCCACCCTTTGTATGCCAGCTGCTGACCGTGCCCCAATCTGACCTTGCTATCCTCTGTGCTCGGCGGGCTTCCACGTGATGGCCACTCTGCTCTGTCTGCGGCCCTCATGTATCTTTTTGGAGCTCTGGCGTTGCTGCAGTAGGTTCTCTGAGCTTTTCAAGTACACACTCTTGCTTGGGTCCCTTTCCGGTTGCTTGTTTGCTATTGTGACCCTGCTTGCTTATTGTTAAGTGCCTTGCTGGAGGATCTGGGCCTAAGAGCTATGCTACTCTGCGGCCATTACCCTGTGCAGCCAAGCTCCGCCCCACTCAGGTTAGGTTTTATTTTACAGCAAATAAGCTGATGAGCAGCGAGATCGATGACTGTTAGTTAACAACAGTCCGCTGCTTATTGCTCCGTACTTGGTGCGCGGCTTTTTGACAGCTTTCTTGATAATTTTGGCGAACGTATTCAGGTCCGCGGCAGCGATGTTAGGCGATCTTAGGCGAGCGTATTGGTGCCGTCGAATGCAAGAAAGTTAATGGCTTGATAACTAGAGGCCTTAGTTAATTGTATTTATTTTATGTAATTTATTTAATTCTAGTGTAAGGTTAGGTGTTAGTGTAACTCAGGTAAGGTTTTATTTTACAGGTAAATTTGTATTTATTTTAGCTAGGTAGTTAGTAAATAGTTAATAACTATTTACTAACTATTCTACCTAGTTAAAATAAATACAATCTTGCCTGTAAAATAAAAATAAACCCTAAGCTAGCTACAATGTAACTATTAGTTATATTGTAGCTAGCTTAAGGTTTATTTTATAGGTAAGTATTTAGTTTTAAATAGGAACTATTTAGTTAATGATAGGAATTTTTATTTAGATTTATTTTAATTATATTTAAGTTAGGGGGTGTTAGGCTTAGGGTTAGACTTAGGGGTTAATAAATTTAGTATAGTGGCGACGACGTTGGGGCGGCAGATTAGGGGTTAATAAATGTAGGTAGGTGGCGGCGATGTTAGGGGTGGCAGATTAGGGGTTAATAATATTTGACTAGTGTTTGCGATGCGGGAGTACGGCGGTTTAGGGGTTAATATGTTTATTATACTGGCGGTGACGTTGGGGGAGGCAGATTAGGGGTTAATAAGTGTAGGTAGGTTGTAGCGACATTGGGGGCAGGAGATTAGGGGTTAATAACATTATGTAGGTGTCGGCAATGTTGGGGGCAGCAGATTAGGGGTTCATAAGTATAATGTAGGTGTTGGCGATGTTGGGAGCGGAAGATTAGGGGTTAATAAATATAATGTAGGTGTAGGTGATGTCGGGGCGGCATATTAGAGGTTAATAAGTGTAAGATTAGGGGTGTTTAGACTCAGGGTTTATGTTAGGGTGTTAGGTGTAAACATACATTTTGTTTCCCCATAGGAATCAATGGGACTGCGTTACGGAGCTTTACACTGCTTTTTTGCAGGTATTAGACTTTTTTTTCAGCCAGCTCTCCCCATTGATGCCTATGGGGAAATCGTGCACGAGCACGTAAAACCAGCTCACCGCGGCTTTCAGCAGCGATGGTATTGGACTATGGTATGGAGCACAATTTTGCTCTACGCTCACTTCTTTCCTAATAACGACGGGTTTATGAAAACCTGTAATACCAGCGCTGTAGGGAAGTGAGCGGTGACAATAACGTGCAAGTTATTACTGCACCCCTCTTACCGCAAAACTCGTAATCTAGCCAATTGCCAGCTATGAAAGACAGCTTAATAATTTTCATATAATCATGTTTTACAAGCATTTCAGATTTATTAGCCTACAGACTTTAGTTGTACGGGTATTTGATTAGTGTTATACCTTGATGATGTAGATCGCCGCAGACGACTTACCCTTCTCAACATCTTTATCACTTTATTCACACTTCTTACCCTGTATGTTCTTTTTAGTCTTTTTAGTCGTCTAGCTGTCCTATAGTTCAGCCCGTGTCCAATCATTGATAGTCACGCGGCCCCAGTCTTATGGTCCTCCTGTTTCTGCTGAAAATCTACATCACCATTGTGCATGACATCAAAATAGGTAAAATAGTGAAAGAAATAATTTATTAAATTGCGTTTAATGTTTTCAAAATTATGTTGTTTAAACACTGTTTATCCGTTAAACACACATTATTTTCTGAATTTTGTGTGTTTGTGAAACTCTGTAAGGGTATTCTACATTTTCCAGATAAAAAGGCTAGAACGGCTCAGAAAACAAAATCAACTTTATTCAATAAAAGTTAACCAAAGTGGGCTGCACAACATACAAAAAATGTTAAAAACAAATAAGAGCAACACACATCCCAAGCAAAGGACGCGTTTCGGGTTTCCCTGTACTCACAGATAGTTGGGTGAGGGTGCTCTGAATACATTTATTAGACAAGTTAAAAATAAACACCTGGTGCTACAAATTGCTACACTAATTACAAAGTCTGTACTAAATCCTACAATAGCTACGTCGGTTGTATACGTATACCTTTATAAGATTGGATCAAAAACAATACTAATGATAAAGAGAACTACGTAAAAGTGAGATAATATGATAAATGAAAGTGATCTAAATATACACTTAGCAAGAGTCTAAGTACAAGAAGCAGAAGAGCAGAAGACCAAAAAATGCCTAAAACGATAAACAAGGAACAGAAAATAGTAAACAAAAGAATACTCTTCATACTATACATTTAGATGTTATAGATATGTTCTTAAATATTGTATTATATGACATTTCTGTGCAGAGTATTTAGACAACCCACATTAATACCTGTCAGATATAATTATGATGACAGTAGGTATAGTACATAATCCTACTATTTCTAGTTCTTTTTATATAAATATATGTTTGTAAGGTTGAGGTACGTATAAAGAAAGCTATGTAATGTTGAAATAACAGTATATTCAAAAGTATATATATATTAGAGGGAAGCTATATAGCTATGAAAATAACAATATATCTAAAAGTATATATATACAAACACATGGATACCCATCAAAGATATTCATTTAACTAGCTATATAGACGTTAGATACACTGACCACATGTACTGGTTGTATATATATATACATTTGAATATATTGTTATTTCAACATTACATAGATTTCTTTATACTTGTGGGTTGTATACTTATGGGTTGTCTAAATACTCTGCACAGGAATGTCATATAATACAATATTTCAGAACATATAATAATGTATAACATATAAATGTATAGTATGAAGAGTGTTCTTTTGGTTACTATTTTTTGTTCCTTGTTTATTGTTTAAGGCATTTTTTGCTGCTTATAATTAGACTCTTGATATGTGTATATTTAGATCACTTTCATTTATCATATTATCTCACTTTTACGTAGTTCTCTTTATCATTAGTATTGTTTTGGATCCAATCTTATAAAGGTATACGTATACAACCGACGTAGCTATTGTAGGATTTAGTACAGACTTTGTAATTAGTATAGCAATTTGTAGGACCAGGTGTTTATTTTTAACTTGTCTAATAAATGTATTCAGAGCACCCTCCCCCAACTATCTGAGTACGGGGAAACCCAAAACGCGTCCTTTGCTTGGGATGTGTGTTGCTCTCATTTGTTTTTAACATTTTTTGCATGTTGTGCAGTCCATGTTGGTTAACTTTTATTGAATAAAGTTTATTTTGTTTTTTGAGCCGTTCTAGCCTTTTTTATCTGGATTCCTGTTACCTGAACTAGCTATTCTATTGGGCTCTTTAAACATAGTCGAGACGCTGAAATCTTCATTGGAACCGGAAGCACAGGATCTGATCAGTCTCTGTGTGGGGAACTGCAGAGAAGGTTTGGCGGAGGGTGTAAAACACTGTTAATGTGTTATCCTCACTGAGGTTTTGCGGCTGAACTCCTGGACACCCGATCACTGCTTAAGATGATGTTGTAAGTGGATTTCCATTCCTATCATTGTACAGTTCTTTTGGGCATTCGTATCATTCTCATGACTGTGTATTGGCTAACCGGAAGATTAATTTATGGTGAGGCAGGGCTAGTGCTGTTACGTTTATGTTGCTGATTATTCTACGTTTTATCACTTTAGAAAAGTTATTTTCTGTTCTTGTTTTTTTTCTTGGTCTTGTTTCATCCGTACGCTTCATTTTGTCTCTTAGACCCTCAGCTGTTGACTCTTCACAGTCCTCTATTATCATTATTGCATCGGTTGTTAAATCTAATAGGGAAAATAATTTTTTTTCTAAATATTTGTGTAAATACAAAATCATAAGTCAAAGTTTATTTATTATTATTATTATTATTATTTTTTTTAAAACAATTAAACTTCATTTTTTTCGTCTTTTCTTTTACATTTTCTTTGGTCTGTGGTTCGTGTACGTCCGCTGTTACAGTAATTTTTTTCGTTCGTTTTGGTGTTTCTGATAAAAAAAGGATATTTAGAATAGTATTTAACAGTAATATTAAAGGGACAGTCTAGTCCAAACAAAAACTTCCATGATTCAGATAGGGCATTCAATTTTAATCAATTTTCCAATTTACTTTTTATCCCCAATTTTGCTTTGTTCTCTTGGTATTCTTAGTTGAAATCTAAACCTAGGAGGTTCATATGCTAATTTCTAAGCCCTTGAAGGCCGCCTCTTCTCTCAGGGTATTTTGACATTTTTTCACCACTAGAGGGTGTTAGTTCATGTGTTTCATATAGATAAGATTGAGCTCACGCATGTGAAGTTCCAGGGAGCCAGCACTGATTGGCTAAAATGCATGTCTGTCAAAAGAACTGAAATAAGGGGGCAGTTTGCAGAAGCTTAGATACAAGATAATCACAGAGGTAAAAAGTGCATTTATATAACTGTTGGTTATGCAAAACTAGAATGGGTAAAAAAAGGGATTATCTATCTTATAAAAACAATAAAAATTCTGGTTTAGACTGTCCCTTTAAGAGAGATATTCACTTAGGTCGCTTCAAACTAACCATTTATTACAAGAGCCTGCGTCTCCTCATCATCCCACACTATCTGTTTTATCTTGGTCTTAAAATCCATTTTCCTTTTCATAACATTTTTATGAGGTGTGGGTGGTGCTACATACGTTTTCATATTATTAACTTACAGCGCTGTAAATAGGTCTGTTTTATCAGAAATGGATGTACCTATTAAAATAAATATAAAGCTATCTATATATATGTTTAGCTTAAAAACATACACGTCATAAAATACTGGTTTGCTTAGCTTAAAACATATAGATTATAAAAACATTTTACCATTACTGTTATAATCATAAGACTGTTTTGAAGTCATCACAGTATCATTTGTAGTAAGGCCTTTTAATTGCTCTGCTTCTTTGACCGCAGCCAAAAATTATGCATCTGACATGGCTTCTGTAAATTTAAAACAAGCAGTTTTAAAGTTTTGTTTTTACAATTTACAATGGATAAAAAACATATTTTAGTAGGCTTGAGTAAGGGGCTGACCGGTAGATTCTCTATTGCATATTATAATCCTAAAAATCATAGGAAAATAAATAAATAGATAAAGTAATTTTAAAGATATGAGTTTTTACTAGTAAAACATCATCAATATACACATTTCATTTTATACTATAAAGAATCTAAAATACTATGATGACTTTCACACACAGACAGACATATGCTATAACAACATGAAATATAATCATATTCTTACATTTTCATAGTAAAAGCATAACAAAAAAATGATAACTTTCTCGACACATACATCATTTTTAGAAATATGAATAGTTATAAAGTTATAAGTAAAAATAAAATACAGTTATATGTAAAAATAAAAGAGCTCACTGTTGGATAATCTTGGATTTGTTGAGAGGATACATCATCTTGGTATTGTACCATGATAATGGTTAAGGCCACTTCTACTGTGAAAGCTGTATAATTCTAGGATACTTATATACTCACACCAAAAGATCAGACACAGCGATTTTTAAGTTTTATGCCCATAACCACCCCCACCGTTTTTACTTAACACAGCAGTATGTATAGACTGCCTTAAAATGTTAGCATTTTTAACATGAAACTTTATTTTTAACAAGATAGTTTTAATCAAATACATTTTATAACACTTTTATATAGAAATATCATATTTTAGTTCTTATGAAATTATGTTGTTGTTACATAATTGTGGTCAGAGGTAGTAAATGCAATGTTTTAAAAATATTGTATTTGTATTTAATTGCTTCATCAGTTGTGTACAGATATGTTAGTTCAAATTAAAATAATATGGTGAGTTAATGATTTTATTAGGATGTTTGTATTATATGCTGACCTTGCTATATGTAAGATGTGATGTATAAATGTTTATTTTTTGCTTTGTGATTATAAGGGGTCAAAAACCGATGTGTTTTTTAAAAAAGATAAGTGAGAGTTTGCTTTTGTTTAGATAACCATGTGATATGCTTAGTCTTACAAAAATGATGTGTATCAGTATTTTTAAATAGCCTGTGAATTCAAATGACATCTGAGAGAAATATGATGATTTTTTTTTTTGTTGACAAACATATGTGATGAGAAAGAATATTAGTAATTTAACAAATGACTTTGTCATCATTTAACAAATGACATATTAGATATGTCAGCATTTTTTAATAAAATAATTTGTCAGAGCATATAAGTAGCCTGTGCATTCAGACACCTTTTAAATACCGCTGGTATTTAGAGTTCACAGAAGGGCTGCGTTAGGCTCCAAAAAGGGAGCGTAGAGCATATTTACCGCCACTGCAACTCTAAATTCCAGCGGTGCTTACGGACGCGGCCAGCTTCAAAAACGTGCTCGTGCACGATTCCCCCTTAGGAAACAATGGGGCTGTTTGAGCTGAAAAAAAACCTAACACCTGCAAAAAAGCAGCGTTCAGCTCCTAACGCAGCTACATTGTTTCCTATGGGGAAACACTTCCTAAGTCTGCACCTAACACCCTAACATGTACCCCGAGTGTAAACACCCCTAACCTTACACTTATTAACCCCTAATCTGCCGCCCCCGCTATCGCTGACCCCTGCATATTATTATTAACCCCTAATCTGCCGCTCCGTACACCGCCGCAACCTACATTATCCCTATGTACCCCTAATCTGCTGCCCCTAACACCGCCGACCCCTATATTATATTTATTAACCCCTAATCTGCCGCCCCCAACGTCGTCTCCACCTACCTACACTTATTAACCTCTAATCTGCCGACCGGATCTCGCCGCTACTATAATAAATGTATTAACCCCTAATCCGCCTCACTCCCGCCTCAATAACCCTATAATAAATAGTATTAACCCCTAATCTGCCCTCCCTAACATCGCCGACACCTAACTTCAAGTATTAACCCCTAATCTGCCGACCGGAGCTCACCGCTACTCTAATAAATTTTTTAACCCCTAAAGCTAATTCTAACCCTAACCCTAACACCCCCCTAAGTTAAATATAATTTTATTCTAATGAAATAAATTAACTCTTATTAAATAAATTATTCCTATTTAAATCTAAATACTTACCTGTAAAATAAACCCTAATATAGCTACAATATAAATTATAATTATATTGTAGCTATTTTAGGATTAATATTTATTTTACAGGCAACTTTGTATTTATTTTAACCAGGTACAATAGCTATTAAATAGTTAATAACTATTTAATAGTTACCTAGTTAAAATAATTACAAATTACCTGTAAAATAAATCCTAACCTAAGTTACAATTAAACCTAACACTACACTATCAATAAATTAATTAAATAAAATACCTACAAATAACTACATTTAAATAAACTAACTAAAGTACAAAAAATAAAAAAGAACTAAGTTACAAAAATAAAAAAATATTTACAAATATTAGAAAAATATTACAACAATTTTAAACTAATTACACCTACTCTAAGCCCCCTAATAAAATAACAAAGACCCCCAAAATAAAAAAAATGCCCTACCCTATTCTAAATTAAATAGTTCAAAGCTCTTTTACCTTACCAGCCCTGAAAAGGGCCATTTGCGTGGCATGCCCCAAATAATTCAGCTCTTTTGCCTGTAAAAAAAACATACAATACCCCCCCAACATTACAACCCACCACCCACATACCCCTAATCTAACCCAAACCCCCCTTAAATAAACCTAACACTAAGCCCCTGAAGATCTTTCTACCTTATCTTCACCATGCCAGGTTCACCGATCTGTCCACCGAAGTCTTGATCCAAGCCTCCGAAATCTTGATCCAAGCCCAAGCGGGGGCTGAAGAGTGACGTCTATCCTCCGGCTGAAGTCTTGATCCAAGCGGGCAGAAGAGGACATCCGGACCGGCAAACATCTTCATCCAAGCCGCATCTTCTATGTTCTTCAATCCGATGATGACCGGCTGATCTTCAAGACCTCCAGCGCGGATCCATCCATCTTCACCGACGACTTCCCGATGAATGACGGTTCCTTTAAGGGACGTCATCCAAGATGGCGTCCCTTGAATTCCGATTGGCTGATAGGATTCTATCAGCCAATCAGAATTAAGGTAGGAAAATTCTGATTGGCTGATGGAATCAGCCAATCAGATTCAAGTTCAATCCGATTGGCTGATCCAATCAGCCAATCAGATTGAGATCGCATTCTATTGGCTGTTCCAATCAGCCAATAGAATGCAAGCTCGATTGGTAAAAGAGCTTTTCTATTTTAATTTTAGAATAGGGTAGGGCATTTTTTTTATTTTGGGGGTCTTTGTTATTTTATTAGGGGGCTTAGAGTAGGTGTAATTAGTTTAAAATTGTTGTAATATTGTTGTTTTCTGTTTGTAAATATTTTTTTATTTTTTGTAACTTAGTTCTTTTTTATTTTTTGTACTTTAGTTAGTTTATTTAAATGTATTTATTTGTAGGTATTATATTTAATTAATTTATTGATAGTGTAGTGTTAGGTTTAATTGTAGATAATTGTAGGTAGTTTAATTTATTTATTGATAGTGTAGTGTTAGGTTTAATTGTAACTTAGGTTAGGATTTATTTTACAGGTAATTTGTAATTATTTTAACTAGGTAACTATTAAATAGTTATTAACTATTTAATCGCTATTGTACCTGGTTAAAATAAATACAAAGTTGCCTGTAAAATAAATATTAATCCTAAAATAGCTACAATATAATTATAATTTATATTGTAGCTATATTAGGGTTTATTTTACAGGTAAGTATTTAGCTTTAAATAGGAATAATTAATTTAATAAGAGTTAATTTATTTCATTAGAATAAAATTATATTTAACTTAGGGGGGGTGTTAGGGTTAGAATTAGCTTTAGGGGTTAAAAAATGTATTATAGTAGCGGTGAGCTCCGGTCGGCAGATTAGGGGTTAATACTTGAAGTTAGGTGTCGGCGATGTTAGGGAGGGCAGATTAGGGGTTAATACAATTTATTATAGGGTTATTGAGGCTGAAGTGAGGCGGATTAGGGGTTAATAACTTTATTATAGTAGCGGTGAGCTCCGGTCGGCAGATTAGGGGTTAATAATTGTAGGTAGGTGGCGGCGACATTGGGGGCGGCAGATTAGGGGTTAATAAATATGATATATAGGGGTCGGCGGTGTTAGGGGCAGCAGATTAGGGGTTCATAGGGATAACGTAGGTGGCAGCGGTGTGCGGTCGGCAGATTAGGGGTGGCGGCGATGTGGGGGGACCTCGGTTTAGGTGTACATAGGTAGTTTATGGGTGTTAGTGTACTTTAGAGCACAGTAGTTAAGAGCTTTGTAAACTGGCGTTAGCCCAGAAAGCTCTTAACTACTGACTTTTTTCTGCGGCTGGAGTTTTGTCGTTAGATTTCTAACGCTCACTTCAGCCAAGACTCTAAATATCGGCGTTAGAAAGATCCCATTGAAAAGATAGGATACACAAATGGCGTAGGGGGATCTGCGGTATGGAAAAATCGTGGCTGCAAAGTGAGCGTTAGACCCTTTCCTGACTGACTCCAAATATCAGCGGGCGGTAAAAACCAGCGTTAGGAGCCTCTAACGCTGGTTTTGATGGCTACCGCCCAACTCTAAATCTAGGCCAGAGAATTTTGTTTATACAATGTGCCGGCCTAAAGACAGAGAAGGTATGATAATGTAAAATACTGAATTAAATTATTTGATTACAGAAATCTTATAACAAATGTTAACAAACATTATCAAAATTATACTTTATCCTCTTTTTATAACATCCTAATGGAAGAAAATATCAAAACAATTGAGTTTTATACACTCTAACCCTTTTAATCCTATTACATTTTATATCCTTTTCATAACAAGTCCTGACATGCCTTATTAACCCTATTGAACATTATAAAGGATATATATATATATAAATATATTAAGATTTTATATCTCTTTTAATAGAATACAATATCAAAGAATACTTTATACCCTTTTTATATACCTTTTTATACCCCTTTTTTCAAGTTTATATCAAATTCATATTAAAAACACTTTTTAATATTAATTTTATGTCAAATTTGTATCAAAATCCCTTTTTTATATTAATTTTATATCAAATTCGTATCAAAATCCCTTTTCGTATAAATTTTATATCAAATTCATATAAAAAAGTGGCGTAAAAGTGGGAGTAGAAAGGCGGGGTAGATAAGGAGAAAGGGGCATGTCCAAAATGAGTTTGACATAACCTCCATATTATTACTACTGACCATTTCAAGAAAAAAAAATCTGTATTATACAAAACTGATCAATTTTGGAGACAAGTACTGCATTAGTTGGATAACAGAAAGCCATTAAAAAGGAGAATAAAATGGATACCATTCGTCAAAATTGGATTAAGTAACATGTAAAATCAGAATATGATCACATCATGCTGCACATCAAAAAGAAAAACATTTTATGCCTTCAATGTAGCAGAGTGAAATTATATTAGGACAGTTTCTTGCAAACTGAAAAGGTTGCATCAACAACATATGTTTGCAAAAATGGTGTCTTGTGCAAATAATATGGCTGTATGATTTTAAAATCTTATCAAAAAATTTTCTGTTTAATAAAGTATAATACTTTTTGTTAATATTTTTAAATTTTATATGTAATATTTCAATAAGGCACATTGAAGTTAGCAATTCTTCATGTGCGCTAACCCGACCATGTTAGTCCTAAATTGCAAACCGCAATCTGAGTTACAGGTAAGCATATTTTACATCCCTATGTTCTTCACATAGAAAATAATGTACTTTTTATTATTAAAAATATATTTCTATTTATATCTGACAATGTTAATGTAAAATACATATCTTTACATATATATCTATAGGAACAGATATATAGGTATATATACTGTAGATATTTATAAAAATATGTATTTACAATAAAAAGAATATTATCTTATAAGTGAAGAACATTTACATATACAGTTAAACACATAAATACTTAAATGCATATGTACACACATTTATAAAGGGCTTTAACATTTATGGGGTCGATCCGATATAAAGCGTCGCCCGCAAAAGCCGGCGACGCAAATATTTACGCTGATTTGGTATCACATATACGGCGTAACCTAGAAGTTACGCGCATATATTTCTGCCGTCGCCCGTAGTTTTTTGGGCCATAGGCAGGTATACCAAACCAGCGCAGTTTGGTATCCAATATGCAGCGTAAGGACTTACGTGGCGAAAATGGAGAAAACTTACTCCATTTTCACTTCGCCACAAAAAGCAGCCGTAAGAAGCCTTACGCTGACTATTGGGGCCCCGTAACTCCCTAACTGGCTGCTAAAATAAACCTAACACCTAACGCATGCGCAATGTCTATCTCCCTGTCAACCGCGATCTTCTAAAATAAACCTAACACCTAACGCATGCGCAATGTCTATCTACCTGTCAACCGCGATCCCCCCCCCCCCCGAAATCCCTAATAAAGTTATTAACCCCTAAACCGCCGCTCCCGGACCCCGCCGCCATCTACATAAACTAACCCCCTACTGTGAGCCCCTAAAACCGCCGCCATCTACCTTATCTATCCCCTAATTAGAACCCCTTACACCGCTGTCATCTACCTTATCTATCCCGTAATCTGACCCCTTACACCGCCGCCACCTATATAAAAATTATTAACCCCTAATTTAATCTACCTACCCCGCCGCCAGCTATGTTATCTATATTAACCCTAAGTATATTATAGTTAATATAGTTATTACATTATATATATTAACTATATTAACCCTAATTATATTAGGGTTAATATAGTTAATATAGTTACTATAGTATTTATATTAACTATATTAACTCTATCTAACCCTAACACCCCTAACTAAATTTATATTAAATTAATCTAATTCATTTATAAACTAAAATATTCCTATTTAAATCTAAATACTTACCTATAAAATAAACCCTAAGATAGCTGCAATATAATTAATAATTACATTGTAGCTATGTTAGGGTTAATATTTATTTTACAGGTAAATTGTTAATTATTTTAACTAGGTATAATAGATATTAAATAGTTATTAACTATTTAATATCTACCTAGTTAAAATAATTACCCAATTACCTGTAAAATAAATCCTAACCTAAGTTACAAATACACCTACACTATCAATACATTTAATAAACTACAAACATCTATCTAAAAATACAATTAAATTAACTAAACTAAATTACAAAAAAAAACAAACACTAAATTACAAAAAATAAAAAAAAGATTACAAGATTTTTAAGCTAATTACACCTATTCTAAGCCCCCTAATAAAATAATAAACCCCCAAAATAAAAAAAATTCCCTGCCCTATTCTAAATTAAACAAATTTCAAAGCTCTTTACCTTACCAGCCCTTAAAAGGGCCTTTTGTGGGGCATGCCCCAAAGAATTCAGCTCTTTTGCATACAACAAATACAATCCCCCCCCCCATTACAACCCACCACCCACATACCCCTATTCTAAAACCACCCAAACCCCCCTTAAAAAAGCCTAACACTACCCCCCTGAAGATCTCCCTACCTTGTCTTCACCACACCGGGCCGAACTCCTGATCCGATCCGGGCGATGTCTTCCTCCAAGTGGCAAAGAAGAATTCTTCCTCCGGCGATGTCTTCCTCCAAGCGGCCAAAGAAGAATTCTTCCTCCGGCGACGTCTTCCTCCAAGCGGCAGCAAAGTCTTCATTCTTCCGGCGGCATCTTCAATCTTCTTTCTTCGCTCCGCCGCCACGGAGCATCCATCCAGGCCGACGACTGAACGACGAATGAGGTACCTTTAAATGACGTCATCCAAGATGGCGTCCGCCGAATTCCGATTGGCTGATAGGATTCTATCAGCCAATCGGAATTAAGTTAAAAAATCTGATTGGCTGTTCAATCCGATTGGCTGATCCAATCAGCCAATCAGATTGAGCTCGCATTCTATTGGCTGATCGGAACTTGAATCTGATTGGCTGATTCAATCAGCCAATCAGATTTTTTTAACTTAATTCCGATTGGCTGATAGAATCCTATCAGCCAATCGGAATTCGGCGGATGCCATCTTGGATGACGTCATTTAAAGGTACCTCATTCGTCGTTCAGTCGTCGGCCTGGATGGATGCTCCGCGGTGGCGGAGCGAATAAAGAAGATTGAAGATGCCGCCGGAAGAATGAAGACTGATCGGAACAGCCAATAGAATGCGAGCTCAATCTGATTGGCTGATTGGATCAGCCAATCGGATTGAACTTGAATCTGATTGGCTGATTCAATCAGCCAATCAGATTTTTTTAACTTAATTCCGATTGGCTGATAGAATCCTATCAGCCAATCGGAATTCGGCGCACGCCATCTTGGATGACGTCATTTAAAGGTACCTCATTCGTCGTTCAGTCGTCGGCCTGGATGGATGCTCCGCGGTGGCGGAGCGAAGAAAGAAGATTGAAGATCCCGCCGGAAGAATGAAGACTTTGCTGCCGCTTGGAGGAAGACGTCGCCGGAGGAAGAATTCTTCTTTGCCGCTTGGAGGAAGACATCGCCGGAGGAAGAATTCTTCTTTGCCGCTTGGAGGAAGACATCGCCCGGATCGGATCAGGAGTTCGGCCCGGTGTGGTGAAGACAAGGTAGGGAGATCTTCAGGGGGGTAGTGTTAGGCTTTTTTAAGGGGGGTTTGGGTGGTTTTAGAATAGGGGTATGTGGGTGGTGGGTTGTAATGGGGGGGGGATTGTATTTGTTGTATGCAAAAGAGCTGAATTCTTTGGGGCATGCCCCACAAAAGGCCCTTTTAAGGGCTGGTAAGGTAAAGAGCTTTGAAATTTGTTTAATTTAGAATAGGGCAGGGAATTTTTTTTATTTTGGGGGTTTATTATTTTATTAGGGGGCTTAGAATAGGTGTAATTAGCTTAAAAATCTTGTAATCTTTTTTTTATTTTTTGTAATTTAGTGTTTTTTTTTTTTGTAATTTAGTTTAGTTAATTTAATTGTATTTTTAGATAGATGTTTGTAGTTTATTAAATTTATTGATAGTGTAGGTGTATTTGTAACTTAGGTTAGGATTTATTTTACAGGTAATTGGGTAATTATTTTAACTAGGTAGATATTAAATAGTTAATAACTATTTAATATCTATTATACCTAGTTAAAATAATTAACAATTTACCTGTAAAATAAATATTAACCCTAACATAGCTACAATGTAATTATTAATTATATTGTAGCTATCTTAGGGTTTATTTTATAGGTAAGTATTTAGATTTAAATAGGAATATTTTAGTTTATAAATGAATTAGATTAATTTAATATAAATTTAGTTAGGGGTGTTAGGGTTAGATAGAGTTAATATAGTTAATATAAATACTATAGTAACTATATTAACTATATTAACCCTAATATAATTAGGGTTAATATAGTTAATATATATAATGTAATAACTATATTAACTATAATATACTTAGGGTTAATATAGATAATATAGCTGGCGGCGGGGTAGGTAGATTAAATTAGGGGTTAATCATTTTAATAGAGATGGCGGCGGTGTAAGGGGCTTACATTAGGGGTTAATAATTTTAATATAGATGGCGGCGGTGTTAGGGGCTCACTTTAGGGGGTTATAGATATAATATAGCTGGCGGCGGGGTACGGGAGCGGCGGTTTAGGGGTTAATAGCTTTTTTATTGTTAGGCTAGTGAGGGGGGATAGCGGATAGAGGGTTAGACGTGTCGGGCTATGTTAGGGAGGCGTGTTAGACAGTGCGGGCTATGTTAGGGAGGCGTGTTAGACAGTGCGGGTGTTTTAGACTTTAGTCAGGTTTTATAGGCGCCGGCAGTTTCTAACGTGGCGCAAGTCACTGGCGACGCCAGAAATTTGTACTTGCGCAGATTTCTGGACATCGCTGGTTTGTGAGACTTACGGCACGTTAGCATCTGACGGCGACTTATATGGGATAGCTCGAGTTGCGAGCTGAAACTGCGGGCGACGCCGGTTCCCTCGCTTGCGCCGCAAACTGCGATCTATATCGGATCGCGCCCTATATACATATATAGACATGTCTAAATATGTTTATATTATTATTATTATTATTATTAGTTATTTGTAGAGCACTAACATATATATATACATACAGTATATACACATATATACACTTAGTTAGATATGTCTATATATGTGTTAAAATATTATAGCCCTTTGCAGCCCTTTTTTTTCCCAAACACCTTTTACCATCTATCTTTAAACCCTTATAACTTTTTAATATATTTTTTTCAAAATATTTTTTATCAGACAGTGTTTATACAAGTATAACTGAACTTTTACGTGTATTAATGTCTTGTTTAGTGCAAATTTTTTCTTCCCTTACCCTTTACGCAAGCGTTGAAGTCTCGCTAATCAGAAGAGCGAAAAATCGCGATTGCTTTTGAGCGGGTACATTTACTTTCAGAACGTAATTTGTGCGCCATTTGCTTCGTATGCAAAAAAGGAAAGAAAAACACAATATCACTACAGTTATCGCGCCACTCGTAGTCTAGTCCATAATTAAAGAAATTAGTGATGGGATCACAAGAAATGGAAATTCTTAGAAACTTTCCCATCATAATTAGAAATATGTGTCATTTCATAAATCAAATAAAAAATAATTCTTAGCAATTATTGCTCTTTCAATAACTTGAAAGCATTATGGTAGACACTAATATTGCAACTGGAATACCCAATGCCAGATTGGGCTACCAGGATACCAGGAGAATTCTCAGGGGCTGCAGCAGTTGGGGCTGGAAAGCTACAATTTAAAGGGGTGATTAATGGATTCAATTGGGTTGTAGGGTACCTATCTAACCACAATCTGCAACTTTTTTAATACAAACTAATATAACATAATTCTAATATAAAATATTTAGGGAAGGAGTATCCCAGTAATCCCCTTTAATAAAAATGGGTTGTGCGTCAACAGAAAATAGAGCTGGGCTCCAAATTATCCAGGGCTGCTTTTTATTTTTTCCCAGCCCTGGAAATACCTGCCAGATTGCATCAGTTCATTAACATAACTATAACTTGGACCAATGCTATCAGACTCTTGCCAAATGTAACAAAATTAAACCTAATCCCTATGAAAATAAAAAAGACCCCCAAAATAAAAATCCCCTTACTCTAAGAATAAACTACCAGTAGCCCTTAAAAGGACATTTTGCAGGGCATTGCCCCAAGATAATCAGCTCTTTTTCAAGAAAATACACAAAGCCCCCCAAACAGTAAAAACCCCCCACCCACCAAACCCCCCCAAATAAAATAACCTAACACTAAAAAACCTAAACTACCCTTTGCCCTGAAAAGGGCATTTGTTTGGGCATTGCCCTTAAAAGGGCATTTAGCTCTTTTTCTGCCCATCCCTAATCTAAATAAAACAAATCCCCCCAAAGCACCCTTAAAAAAATCCTAAATCTAACCCCAGGTTGGTACTCACGGTTCCTAAAGTCCGGCAGAGAAGGTCCTTTTCCAGACGGTGAAGTCTTTTTCCAGGAACATCCTGCGCGGAGCAGAGCTGAAGACCGCGGAGCTGAAGACCGGCGACTCTGGAACTCAAGACCGGCGACCGTGGAGCCATGGAGCGTGGAGGATCCTCTTCGTACGATCTCCGCCGTGCACTGAATAGTGAATTCAAGGTACGAGTTTAAAGATGGCGTCCCTTGAATTCCTATTGGCTGATTTGATTCTTCCAATTCAAATCAGCCAATAGGATGAAAGCTACTCAAATCCTATTGGCTGTTTAAATTAGCCAATAGGATGAGAGCAAGTGAAATTTTATTGGCTATTCAAATCAGCCAATAGAATTTCACTTGCTCTCATGCTATTGGCTAATTTAAATAGCCAATAGGATTTGAGTAGCTTTCATCCTATTGGCTGACTTGAATTGGAAGAATCAAATCAGCCAAAAGGAATTCAAGGGACGCCATCTTTAATCGTGTACCTTGAATTCACTATTCAGTGTACGACGGAGATCGTACAAAGAGGATCCTCCACGCTCCATGACTCCATGGTCGCCGGTCTTAAGTTCCAGGGTCGCCGGTCTTCAGCTCTGTGCTCTTCAGTCTTCAGCTCCGCTCCGCCCAGGATGTTCCTGGAAGAAGAAGAGGTTGTGCTTGGAAGAAGAATTCATCGCCTGGAACAGGACCTTCTCTGCCGAACTTCAGGAACCGTGATTACCAACCTGGGGGTTTTAAGGGTTTTTTGGGGGATTTGTTTTATTTAGATTAGGGATGGGCAGAAAAAGAGCTAAATACCCTTTTAAGGGCAATGCCCAAACAAATGCCCTTTTCTTGGCAATGGGTAGTTTAGGTTTTTTAGTGTTAGGTTATTTTATTTCCGGGGGTTTGATATGTGGGGGGGTTTACTGTTAGGGGGGGCTTTGTGTATTTTCTTGAAAAAAAGCTGATTATCTTAGGGCAATGCCCTGCAAAAAGCCCTTTAAAGGACTACTGGTAGTTTATTCTTAGAGTAGGGGGTGTTTTTATTTTGGGGGTCTTTTTTATTTTCATAGGGATTAGGTTTAATTTTAATACATTTGGTAATTTGATTTTTTTATTTCTACGTTAGCTTTTTTATTTTTTGTAAACTTATTTTTGTAACTTTAGAATGTATTAGTTTAGGTAATATGGGTTTATTCAATGGGGTGTTTGGTTAGGGGTTGTTAGGTTAGGGGTTGTTAGGTTAGGGGGTGTTAGGTTAGTGGGTGTTAGGTTAGTGTACTGTATTTGTTATTTAAATAGTTATTTGCGTTGTGGGTTTTGGCGGTTTAAAGGGTTAATAAGGTAAATAGGTTTATAGTGATGTAGGGGTTTTGCAGTTTAGGGGTTAATAGGGTAAATAGGTTTATTACAATGTAGGGGTTTTGCGGTTTAGGAGTTATGTATATAAAGAAATATACTTAAAGTAGATATAATTTAAAGAGAAGAAACTTTGTATTTATTTAGGACAGTAGTTTGTCTAATTAGTGTCGCTATATCTGTAGTTTATTATATAGAAAATATTTTTGATATATTTAAGACAGTAGTCCATTAAAATTATAGTATTGCTACACCTGTAGCTTACATTTTTATATAAAAGAAGAGTTACAAAATACAGGTGGCTCTCGTTTTACAACGGTTCAATTTACACCGTTTCAGAATAACAACCTTTTTTTCCATTCATGTGACTGCTATTGAAAAGCATTGAGAAGAAGTGAATTTATTAAAATAGCCAGTAGGTGGATCTGTCCGTTTGTGTTGCAGCAAAGCCAAGCAAGCTGAAATTAATCAGTTTAACCAGACCTGAGCTATCGAGCAGATTTCAAAGGAACAAGATCTTCCTGTCTATAAATCAGTCCAGATTGGAATGCATAGAAAGAACTGTTTGCTGAAAAATGCAAGTGAAGTCTGTGTTGTGTGATTATTTTATTAGGTTTATAATGCTGTTTAGCAAATGTTTTTGTTCATTTAACTTAGTTTAATTATATATTCTGAGTTGTGCGATTATTTTATTAGGTTTATAATGCTGTTTAGCATTTAAAGTCTTCATTTCAAAGCTTTAAAAATAATGTATTAGGTGTTACTTATGAGAATTTTGAGAGGGGCCTGGAACCTATCTCCCTCACTTCCCCTTGACTTACATTATAAACTGGGTTTCACTTTACAACGGTTTCGATTTACAACCATTACTTCTGGAACCTAACCCCGGCGTAAACTGAGGGCTACCTGTACGTTGTTTCTACATTTGTAGTTTAAAAAAGAATTAGACTGCCCTCTAGGCAGGCTTATCGACTAGTACAAATTATAATTCTGCTAATAATCATTCATACACACAGTGCAATAGAATTATTTGCAAGTTAGAAGAGAAAGCAGTTCATTTCAAAATACATTAGAACTATTTTTGCAAAATGCTTCTTTGCAATATTATTAGTGCTGCTGTGATGATTTTTGTAATGAACACAAATTGCCCCTGATATAGAGCTATACATATTGCAACAAAGGAATTTTAAACAGTGTGCTGTACATTTCTAATCCCTTGGTTTATGTTCCTATATGTTCAGTACCTTTATATTTCATACGATATGTGCATTTACATTGACACTTTGCCAATTTCTCTCACAGCAGAATGATTCATATGAAATGCAGAATCCCTGAAGTTTATATAGCACAGCAGTTAAAGTTCATAAGACCTGGAGCTACAATCATGTTACAAATGTAATCCTCCACCACTTTGCAAATTGTGTATTCGCCAACTACAAGGCTGATTATATGAAACTTAACTTAGGCTGACATGTACTATGGTTTCAACTTGATGACTGCATATAATTTTGCATAAAAATTCTAATGTACAAAGCCGTCAAGTGTCTAAAAAGTACTTTAAAAGCTGCTTAATATAACATGCAAATTATCAATACATACATACTTGAAAACGAGAGAAATCTCAATGTATCCTTTCTGGTAAAATATTTTATAAATAAATAAATAATAATAATAAAAATACCACGGGTGTTCTTATCTTTTTTCTGTGGAGATGCCATGGTAAGCCTAAAATTTCACCAATATCGAATATTATCTATAGTTCAGTTATTTTGTCTGTGTATATTTTAGCGTCTACTTTGTGAATTAACAATAGAAATCAATGGGGGTTCACAGACTGATGCTGAAAGGATTAGTCATTGCTAATTAAAAGAACAACTTTTCTCAGAATAGACAAAACATACTTGGTAGTCGAACAGTTCATTACGGAGACCATGCTGCATCTTTTTTATTTTCCGATATCTCCAATTACGAAGAATGCAGACTAGACATGAACTCAATTACCTGTGCTTCCACAAAAGAAGAAGAGTACCAAAGATATTTATACCAAGAGTTGTATTAGATGCCCTTACTGACCAAGAGATCACCCAAAGGTTTCGGATGGATAAGGCAGTCAATCCTGTCACTTTACGAACAAATACGTGATGTACTGATGCCCATGACAGCAAGGTCACGGGCAATATCTGGAATACTTAAACGTTTGGCTGCACTACAATTATTTGCAACAGGATCTTTCCAGTCTGTTTCAAGCATCGTTATTGGCATGAGCCAATCTGCTTTTTCCAGACATCTTACCCCGTTATTAACTCACTTGTAAACCTTAAAGGATTACTTTCTGTTATAATTTTTAAGCTAAACAACTAACATATTAAAGTTAATAAACATTAATTAAAACCTACTGACCTATATTTTCTCCAAAACGAAGTTTCATAACGTTCTAAAAGTTATATCTTTTATTCGCCGATGATGTCACGTTATCCTGCCCACTATTTTCAGCACTGCATGTTCAAAATACTTAAACCAATAACTTTGTGTTTAAAGCGCCATTTTGAAACCTAGGTATTGTAAACGGATTGGTACAGAGCAAAGGATACCCACGGAGTGGGTTTGGAAAACAATTAAATTTGCAGACAAGATTTCTGATATACGGTAGAGATATGTTAATGAAATGCTATTGATAAAAAGCGTATTTGGGGTAGTTAGTTAGTAACAGGCATAGAAAATATTTACTTACAGTGGCCCTTTAATTCTTGCTATGTGTGTCTTGCAAGTACACCTGTAGAATTACGATTGGTTAAGTCAAAATTCTACAAAATAGCTGGCATGCTTAATGTTCCTGGAGCTATAGATTGCACACATGTCTCGGTGAAGCCATCACATGAAAAGGAAGAGGTATATAGTAACCACAAACAATCTCAATCTGTAGCGACAGCCATATTCACTTTGTCACAAAAGTAATATGGCAAACGTATTAAAAAGTTATTTATTTGTTCTGGAAAACACTTTTTTCTTATACATGTGACCTCTCTTAGCTTGACGCACCGATTATGCTTTTTACACCTTTCTGGTTTTGTTGAATACGAAATCGATGAAAGTTATCAATATTCCGATGACCTTCATGAATGATTAGATTCTGCTTTTTCCAAGTACATTCATGTATCGAGGTTGATTCTGTAATGCGCAAAGTATGGCAGGTAAATTAGATTCATGCAATGTGTTAAATTTGACGCCAAAGTACATGTTGGCCTTTTTTATTGTTGTAAGTCATACTGAGAGAGTAGAAATGCAATTTGGGCTGTCAGAGATGACTGCAAATTATACAAAAAGGTTATAGACTAGAAGTTCTCAGAATACAATATGTCCTCTATAAGATTTTTTAGATTGTTAAAAATATGTGGTTTATTGTACAGAGACATTTTAAGCAAACATTTTCTAACATGGTTTTTGAAAAAAAAAAAACTGCTACTGACAATATTAAGGCATGGTGCATACTGCAGTATTCCTTTCTGTTTGATTGTAGGGAAACTACTTACTTTTCATTGGTGGACAGGAAAATGTCTCCACAAACCTCATAAGATAAAATAATTTTTAAGCATGGGATCATTATTTTTTTTAAATATAAAAATAAATAAATCAAATGACCACAGAAATAAAACTACTGTAAAATGCAATGTTTGTTCTTTTTTGTTTTTGTTTTTAAATCGTTCCTCAAATTTTTTTGTTTTAAAAACATATATTCATTAAAACTCTTAATACTATACAACTAATCACAAGTGAAATATTATTGTGAAAACAGAAATATTTATTTTTTTGAGGTGTTGCTAGATAGTAAAAGATGATGATTTATATACTTTGTAGTTGTTTGTGCATTAATTTGTTTGATTTTAAATATGGAATATGACTTGCATTTGTTCCTATAACATTAGTTATTTTTATCTTTTATTTTGATAGATTTTAATAAATTTAGTTTTGTGTACGTGTGTTTTTTTCTGTAACTATGTTCAAATATATATATATTTTTTTTATCATGTTACTCATGTTTGAACAGTAGATGGCGCTATAGAAAAATGTATTTTTCTTTATGAGTCCTGAAAAAAGTTCTGACTTTGAGACTTTGGTTAACAGGGGATAAATAATATGTGCCCTGATTAGTCATCCATGACTTGGTGACATACTAATGTCTAGTTTGTTATATTTGATTGCCAGTATGATTATGAGAATACCGAAATCATTGCGCTTTTAAATGAGGATAGGTCCCTTAACAAAGTCAGCATTTTTTAAGAAAATGTGCTGAAACATTGTTTTATTTGATGTATTATATTACAGCATATTAAGCCTCTATAAACCTGGGGAAAATGATTAGTACAAGATTAAGAAAACAATTATCCCTTTAAATTCATTCATAAAGATTTCTAGAGAAGTAAAATAAATAATATCTTAAGAAAAAATCATATTAAAGTATAGGTTCTAAGCATCCCACCAGGTAGACTATCACAAAAATAATGTGTCATTTTTCATACTTGACCACTGAAAGTAACAGGTGAAACAATTTTCCAATTTACTTTTATCACCAATTTTTCTTTGTTCTCTTGGTATTCTTAGTTGAAAGCTTAACCTAGGAGGTTCATATGCTAATTTCTTAGACCTTGAAGGCCGCCTCTTAAGAATGCATTTTAACAGGTTTTTCACCACTAGAGGGTGTTAGTTCATGTTTTTCATATAGATAACACTGTGCTCGAGCATGTGAAGTTACCTGGGAGCCATCACTGATTGGCTAAACTGCAAGTCTATCAAAAGAACTGAAATAAAGGGGCAGTCTGCAGAGGCTTAGATACAAGATAATCACAGAGGTAAAAAATATATAAATATAACTGTGTTGGTTATGCAAAACTAGGGAAAGGGTAAGCAAGGGATTATCTATCTTTTAAAACAATAACAATTCTGGTTTAGACTGTCCCTTTAACCTTATTTGTGATTGCTGTTGATTAGAAATGGTAACCTGTCCCTGCTTTTGAACAACTGATAACTTTTAAAACTATTAAAACACATTTAGGACTAGATACAAATTAAAGGAAAGTCAAAATTAAACTTGCATGATTCAGATAGAGCATGTCATTTTAAGACACATTACATCCACTTCTATTTTCAAATGTGCCTTGTTCTCTTAGTAACCCTTGTTGAAAAATAATATGCACATATCCTACACTAATGGAAGCTAGCTGCTGATTGGTGCCTGATTACAAGAATTCATATGTATATATCTAAACTGAGTAGGGTGTTCTTACCCCACTTTTTTTTTCTCCATTGACTTCTCTGGCGGAATACGTTAAAGTGATCATGATATTCGAAGTTCGACTTTTTGCACGAACTTGGTTAGCGAGTGAGCAAAAACTCTTTAATTTCAACTCGTAGCACGAGGGTAACCTGACGTGCGCAAAAATCTTACTTCTAGCAGTTAGTGTGCAAGCGGGAGCATTAAATTCTGCTCCACTTGTAATCTGGCCCTGAATGTGTTAGACTAGCTGCCAGTGTTCCATCTGCAAAGGATAACGAGAGAATGAAGCAAATTTTATAATAGAAGTAAAATGGAAAGCTGATTAAAATTGTATTTTCTATCCGAATCATGAAAGAAAATGAATAGAGAGCCCTGATGCAAGATTTTTTTGTCCCCCCCACCCCTTTAATTGTTAAAGATACCAGGACTGTAGGCATTGGTAATCAAAGGAGTAGCAGACAAGTTTAAACATGCAACATACATATAAGGCATATAGCATGATAGAAACATTGGGAAAAAAACTTGTTTCCAATCCCGTTCTAACTCTTATTAGGAGTACAGTCAATACATATACACACATACACACACACACACATATACACACACACACATATACACACACACATACATATATACACACACACACACACACACACTCTTACACACACACACATACATATACACACACTCTTACACACACACACATACATACACACATATATACACACACACTCTTACACACACATACACACACACACACACACATACAGAAACAAACACACACACACGACATACATATACACACATACACACATACATATACACACACACTCACACACACACACATACATACACACACACATATATACACACACACACATACATACACACACACATATATACACACACACACATACACACAGACATATACACACACTCTTACACACAGATACACTCTTACACACACACATGCACTTATAAGCACATACCCTTATATACAGACACATAAAAGCACATAACACATTTACTCACTCATACATACACTCTCGCATACACACATAACACATATCCATATTCATACATACACAATTTCATAAAATAAATGATTAACCCCTAATCTTCCGCTCCGGACATCGCCGCCACTTAAAAAATTTATTAACCCCTATTCCACCGCTCCCCGACATCGTCGCCACTATAATAAACCTATTAACCCCCAAACCACCACCCTCCCACATCACTACATAAATATATTAACCCCTAAACCTAACCCTAACATAACCTTAACACCCTCCAACTTAAATATAATTAAAATAAATCTAAATAAAACTTACAATTATTACCTAAATAACTTAATTAAAACTAAATACAAATTTAACTGTAAAATAAAAACTAAGCTAGCTACAATATAACTAATAGTTACATTGTAGCTAGCTTAGGTTTTATTTTTATTTCACAGGTAAGTTTGTATTTATTTTAACTAGGTAGAATAGTTAGTAAATAGTTATTAACTATTTACTAACTACCTAGTTAAAATAAATACAAAGTTACCTGTAAAATAAAACCTAACCTGCCTTACACTAAAAACTAACATTACAATAAAATAAAAAAATTAAATTAATGAAATGCAATTATCTAAAATAAAAAAAATAAACATTAAATTACACAAAATAAAAAACGAAATTATCAAAAATAAAAACGAATTACTCCTAATCTAATAGCCCTATCAAAATAAAAAGTCCCCCCAAAATAAAAAAAACCCTAGCCTACACTAAACTGCCAAGAGCCCTTAAAAGGGCCTTTTGTGGGGCATTGCCCCAAAGAAATCAGCTATCTTACCTGTAAAAAAAATACAAACAACCCCCCAACAGTAAAACCCACCACCCACAGAACCAAACCCCCCAAATAAAATTCTATCTAAATAAACCTAAGCTAACCATTGCCCTATAAAGGGCATTTGGATGGGCATTGCCCTTAAAAGGGCATTTAGCTCATTTATGGTGCCCAAACCTTAAGCTAAAAATAAAACCCACCCAATTAACCCTTAAAAAAACCTAACACTAACCCCCGATGATCCAATTACAGTTTTCGAAGACCGGACATCCATCCTTATCCAGGCAGCAGAAGTCTTCATTCAAACGGGCATAAGTCCTCATCAAAGCCAGCAGAAGTCTTCATTCAAGCAGGCAGAAGTCTTCATCCAGACAGCATCTTCTATCTTCATCCATCCGGCGTGGAGCAGGTAACTCTTCAAGACATCCGGCGCGGAGCATCCTCTTCTTCCGATGGTCACTGTAGAATGAAGTTTCCCTTTAAGTGACGTCATCCAAGATGGCATCCCTTACATTCCAATTGGCTGATAGGAATTAAATGGGGGAAAAATCCTATTGGCTGTTGTAGTTAGCCAATAGGATTGAGCTTTCATCCTATTGGCTGATCCAATCAGCCAATAGGATTGAGCTTGCATTCTATTGGCTTTTCCAATCAGCCAATAGAATGTTTCAAATTACATGCTCTATTTGAAACATTAAAGTTTTTTGGACTTGACTGTCCCTTTAAGTGAACCAGAGCTGTTTTTAGTCCTTTAAAGGGAACACCCATTTGAGTCTCTTAGCTTTAGAATTGTTTAAGTAGTTGACATGTTTAAAATATTTTATGCACGTTCCCCCTCAAACCTACCAGAGCCCACTTTAGTCTTTCTTAAATGGAAGTACAAATTTCAATGGTCCAGGCTAGGTCTAAGGCACTTGGGTGTGTTTCTCTCACATGACGCTACACTATCCTGCTCAATTATTTTCATGTCCTACTCTCTAACCTACAACAAGAGTTGAATTCTAGAAGGTATGATGAAATCTCGGGTTTTGGCAGGATTGCCAACGTTAAAATGATGCAGCTACCCAAACTAACCTATTTATTTAGATGCCTTCCCATTAGGGTCCCTTTATCTTTAATACATAAATTTCAAGCCGTGATCAATAGGTATCTGGAATGGGAAACGTCCACAAATAGCGACCACTCTTTTCCAGCTCCCCATCCTCACAGGAGGCTTGGGACTCCCGAACATCAGACTCTACTATGAAGCTGCACTACTTTCCCACATCTCCAAGTGGAACTCCTCATGTGCTATTCTGAGATGGTTAGAACTTGAACAAGGATCCCTACCAGCCCCCATGTCTCTGTTGGACCTTCTTTGGATTCCCTCCCATTGTGCTTCCAAAACCCCTATACATAACAAGATAGTGAAGCACTGTAGGGACTCCTGGCTCCATCTCCGCCATCACCCCTTAGTATCCCACCAAACCTCCCTATGCCTCTTTATAAACAGCCTTCTCCATAGTCTCCCGCTCACAAGCACCACTGTCCGAAAAGCCTTTTCTTACGTTAAACTAACTGACTTCTTCCCGAAAGGATGGTCCTCTCCTCTCCCACATACAGCCTTGGTGGTCGCCTTCTCTATCCCGCATAAATTTCAGTTTGACCTTATAAGGCTTGTTTCCATAATGAAATCTTGGGGATTCATGAGTAATCTCCCCAGACCTTTAACACCATGGGAGACCCGCTTGTCAACAGGCACCCACCATAAATCCCCTTTATCAAACCATTATCAGTTCCTCCTTAATGCACTGACCTTGACAAAGACTAGATACATAGTGAACTGGGAAAAAGATTGGGGAATAATTCTTCCTGAAAAAAACTGGACATATGCAATCTCACACACTAAATCCTCCATACACTGTTTGACATTATATGAACTATATTACAAGCTTCTTACTAGATGGCATTATGTTCCTCTCAAATTACATAGGATGTTCCCATACATATCTCTGTTGGCGAGGGTGTATGTTGACAGGAGAGCTATTTCATATCTGGTGGGCTTGCCCAATCATTAAACCTTTTTGGACTAAACTACACACTCTGTGTCTCTCTTTGGGTTTGGTTGCGGATCTGCACCCCTTACCCGTACGAACCCTATTGATAAAGATTCTGATGGCAGCAAAACTCTCAATTGCGAGGAATGGCAAAAAAACCTAACGCACCACAATGGCAAGCCTTGGTGCATTTAAATACCTATTTTAAGACCCTCACTTAAATCACCACCCCTTACACGTACAAACCCTATTGATAATGATTCTGATGGCAGCAAAACTCTCAATTGCGAGAAATTGGAAAAAAAACTAACGCACCACAATGGCGAGCCTTGGTGCATTTAATTACCTATTTTAAGACCATGGAGAATTATGTCTACTACTCACAAAAACAAATTGACTTGTACGCCCACATTTGGGAACCCTGGGAGGCATTAGGTGAAAACAAGATACTCTCCCTTTAATGGGAAAGGAATAATAATTGCTCTTCTTTATGAGGGGAAGAGTGCCCTCCCCCCATTATTACTGTGTTTTTGGGGGGGTTCTCTCCCTTCCCAGCATACTCTGGCTCTACTGGTCAATTTTGAATATATGTAGATTGTTCACAAGCTTATTCTACCATAACCTGGCCCACATGATGCCCTAAACCTATTAAAAAAAAAAAAAAGAGAAAAACAAAAACAAATTTAAACAGAGATCTTAGGCCCAATAAAGGCCACTTGTCTATATTATATATTATATATCAGTTATAAATATACATTGCAATGTAAATGCAAATGAGGTATCTTATATTCTTCATGAGCCTGTCTTGTATGTAAAAGTTTTATGTTGAAGTATGGTTGACGGTCCCATGATCGGGTACCCTGACCGCAATTGATCCATTTATGTATGTCCATATCAAAGTTTACTCTGTTACCTTTATTTACAACCCTCAATAAAGACAAACTTTAAAAAAAAATATATATATATATATATATATATATAAAATATATATATATATATATATATATATATGTTATGCACTTCCAGTTATTGGGAGCAGGGCCCTGAACTCCGTAGAAAGAAACTTAATCATATGAAAATGAGTGTTAGAAGTACACATTTCAATTCAATTTTGTGAATCATTGCAGTTTTGAAAAGTAACATTCTTGGAAAAACTATGTTAAATAAAAGTATGTTTTAGTTTATTTATGTTTCCACTCAACTGGAAAATTGCTTCCAGAAGCTAAACATTGCAAAAATTTACTTCAGCAGAAAATGAAGTAGTTTGCAAAAGAAAACTGCAAATTTTCCTTTGACTTGATAGAAACACTACTGTACTCTAAGCTAGGGAATATAATCTATTTTATTCTTTTAAATAGAGTTTGTTAGGATACGTCAGATAAGATTATCGGTACCTGTGTTTTATAATTTTTAGCTGATATTGACCTTAAATGTTAAGTGATTTTTTAAGACCTTTTTTACAAACATAACTTTAAGGTAGACCTGTGCACAGCGAAAAAAATTGTTTAATTTAGTTTCCATTAGTTTAAAAAATTTATTTTTTGTTTCTAAAATTTAGAATTGAATAATGAATTTGAATAAACGAATGAATCCGAAAAAGATTTAACTTAAAATAAGGAATATGCTGAAACAAAATTATGTAAACCACCGTCCCCCCACACCACCAACACTAAATAAACTTATTAACATCTAAACCGCCGCCCCCTCACATCGCCAACAGTAAATAAACTTAACATCTAAACCGCCGTCCCCCAACATCGCAACTAACTAAATTAAACTATTAACCCCTAAACCGCCATCTCCCACATCACCAACACTAAATAAACCTATTAACCCCTAAACTGCTGCCCCCCACAGCTCTACCTAAATTAAAATATTAACCCCTAAACCTAACACCCCCTAACTTTAACATAATTAACGTTACAATTACTCACTACCTAGTTAAAATAAATACAAGCTTACCTGTGAAATAAAAATAAAACCTAAGCTGAAACTAAAAAAAACCCCTAACATTACTTGTTAAAAAAAAAAACACAAAAAAAAAACAAAACCTAACATTACTAAAAATCATAAAACGTAACATTACATTATTTTTTGTAATTTTAGTGTTTATTATTTTTTGTAATTGTAGTTTTTATTTTTTTGTAATGTTAGGTTTTATTATTTTTAGTAATGTTAGTTTTTTTAGTTTTTTTATTATTTTTTTTTAAAAACAAGTAATGTTAGTTTTTTTTTAGTTTAAGCTTAGGTTTTATTTTTATTTTACAGGTAAGTTTGTATTTATTTTAAGGTAATTAGTAATAATGTAACTTTAATTTAGGTGTATTTTAATTATGTTAACGTTATGGGGTGTTAGGTTTAGGGGTTAATAGTGTTATTTAGGTAGTTGCGATGGGGGGACTGCAGTTTAGAGGTTAATAATTTTATTTAGTGTTTGCGATGTGGGTGGATGGTGATTTAGCTGTAATAGCTTTATTTAGTGTTGGAGATGTTAGGAGAATCAGTTTAGGGGTTAATAGTTTTATTTAGGGAGTCGCAATGTGGGGGAATGGCAGTTTAGGGGTTAATAGGTTTATTTAGTGTTTTGGCGATGTTGTGGGGCAGCAGTTTAGTTTTTAATAGGTTTATTTAGTATTAGTGATCTGGGGGGATAGCGGTTTAGGGGTTAATAGATTTATTTAGTGTTGGTGATGTGGGGGATGACGGTTTAGGAGTTAATAGCTACATTTAGTGTTGGCGATGTGGCGGATGGTGGTTAAGAAGTTAATAGCTTTATTTAGTGTTGGCGATGTGTGGGGGGCGGTGGTTTAGAGGTTAATAGGTTTATTTAGTGTTGGCGATGTGGGGGACAGTAGTTTAGGAGTTAATAGCATTATTTAGTGTTGGCGATGTGGGAGGACGGCACTTTAGGGGTTAATAGGTTTATTTAGTGTTGGCGATGTGGGGGGACGGTGGTTTAGATGTTAATAGGTTTATATTGTGTTTTATTTAGTGTTGGCGATGTGGGGGGAAGGCGGTTTAGGAGTTAATAGGTTAATTTAGTGTTGGCAGTGTAGGGGGGCGGCGGTTTTATGGTTAATAGGTTTATTTAGTATTGGCAATGTGGGGTACGGCGGTTTAGGGGTTAATAGGTTTATTTAGTGTTTTATTTAGTATTGGCGATGTGGGGGATGGTGATTTAGTTAAGAATGAATATGAAGAATGGATCTAAAAATTCGAAAACTGTTTTATTCGTTTTTGGGATTTTAGTTATGGTGCCAATTAGGAAATTCAGATTCATCTGAATCTCTGAATCAGCCAAAATTAGACCGAAAACTAAATTAGGCCGAAACGAATTGCACATCTACTTTAAAGACTAAAAAAAATGTTTGAGGTTACATATGGATAAACCCTATTGGAATACAGAGAAAGTATAACTTTAAACAGCACCTTGTATAAGGAATTTATATGTATGTTTTAGCATTTATGAATAAAAGCTCACAAATCTAAGTCAGATTGTTTGGCAAAGAAAATACAGAAAAATGCAAAAAAAGTAAAATAATTCATAATATTTTCTGCACTACAACTGACTGATCATACAACATCCTATGGTCATCATAATAAAAAATAGATGAAAAATTAAAGATATTATTATATTGTAACTAATTAACCATACTATTGATATTCCTGTTTGTGAAATTAATTTTAAATGAAATGAAATGAACGTCTTTGCTACTGGGAATCTCAGAGAAAAACTTGCCCACAGTACCGTAGAATCTTTAGTATTTTTTGCTATAACTCCATTTAAACAGAAATAGATCCTCTTTTTTGAATTACCTATAAAAACTATAATTTGCAGCTGCATGCTGGGTGAAAAGAGGAGGGTGAGCAAATTACAATTCCACTTTGGGACTTCTGCAGCCTGAAACTGATGGTATGGAAGTAAACTGAGCAGTAAAATCACTCATTTGACATAGCATTGAGCAAGGAGAAATCTCCTCCCACATAACTTCCTGAGAAACGGCTTAAATAGCAGTAGATACATTTAACCCTGTGGGTGCCGACGGGGGCATGATCAATGGTTTCATTAGGGGGCCCAATCATTTCTAGTGGTGGCCCTGCAAGTGTGATCTCTGACTCAAGAGCTGAGGCCTCCTTGGTGACACATCACCACTAGCCACAGACATTGCAGGCAGGGCCTAGGCGAGCTGTCAGTTTAGAGGGGGCCTCTAAACCAATAAGGGTTTTACAAATTTTCCCAAGAATTTATATATTTTTTCTATCTCTTTGCCCACCTCACTCCCTTACACTTGAAGCCAAACAGACATATAAAAGACTGCCCCATCAGCGGCACTTTACTCCATACTTGGCAGATATCCCACAGATGTGCTTTGTCATAAGCACCTATCAAAGTGCTAGGGAGTGCTGAAAAAACATAGCCAAAAATAAAAGCCTCTGATTTCAAATCACGTGTAGGATGGGAGTATGTAAATTAATCCGATTTAACAGAAAGTGCACATGAACCCACCAGCCAGGCGGAAAAAGCGATAAAAGCAGGTGACAAGCTTACCTTATATCTGGTTGCCATGCTAACCTGTCTTTAGCTGGAGCACACTGTTGGTGAGTCTTCCCAACTGCTGCACAATGAAAACAGCATGCGTCCTGTAAGATTTTTTTGATCAAGGAAGTAAAAAAACACAGGTTCACGCTTTATTCAAGGATCCAACTTTAATAGCGTTTTTGGGTTCAGAATCAACTCTCAGTAAAAAACAAATACATATTAAGTTTACGTTGCGCCCAAGTGTGTCTCTTTTTTTTCTTTTGCAGCACGTGCAGTAAGTAAAAATGTCAAAGGAAGAAAATAAACCTTTATGCATAGAAGAAAACAAAAGCTTTTTGTTTTGTCCCCACTTAAAGGGACATGCAACCACAATTTTTTATTTCATGTGCCAGCGACAAGAGGCACACAGTGAAGTCTCTACAGCAGGTGAGCCAGTGACAAGAGGCACACAGTGAAGTCTCTACAGCAGGTGAGTCAGTGACAAGAGGCACACAGTGAAGTCTCTACAGCAGGTGAACCAGTGACAAGAGGCACACCGTGCAGTCTCTACAGCAGGTGAGCAAGCAGCAAGAGGCAGACACATCCAGTCACTAATCAGCAGCTAGCTCCCAGTGATGCTTTGCTGCTCTGAAGCCTACCTAGGTATGCTTTTCAACAAAAGCTACCAAAACAGCAAAGCAAATTAGATAGAAGTAAGGTGGAAAGTCGTTTAAAATGGAATGTTCTATCCAAATCATGAAAGGTAATTTTGGGTTTTCCATGTGTCTTTAACTTTGCCTTAAAGTACCAGAGGTGTAATTGAAGGCATTGCACCACCACAGGCGAGTGGCAGGATCACTAACAGAACTGAACTCGCTCTGCCTTTCTTCTGAGCTATGTTGCTTAATGCTGTTAACTTGGAACTACATCAGAGCAAACGTGATCTCTGACTCAAGAGCTGATGCCTGTGTGAGAGTAAATGATCTCTGTGACATCACAGGCCTCCTTGGTGATTCCCATCCCTTGTATTATAAAATTTGCTTCATTCGCTTGGTATCCTTTGTTGAAAGAGCAGCAATGCACCACTGGGAGCTAACTGAATGTAGCTGGTGAGCTAACGACAAGAGGCACACAGTGCAGTCTTTACAGCAAGTGAGACAAAAACAAGAGGCAGACACGCCCAGTCACTAATCAGCAGCTAGCAAATGTGATCTCGGACTTGAGAGCTCATGCCTGTGTGAGAGTAAAGGTTCTTTGTGACATCACAGGCCTCCTTGGTGACACGCCACACCTAGCCACAGACAATAAAGGCAGGGCCAAGGTGAGCTGAGCTGTCTCTCTAGAGGGGCCTCTAAGCCAATATGGGACACGCCTTCTCACCCTGTGAATATTATTTTCTGCTATCCCTTTGACCCCCTCATGTCGCACTCTCTTACTCTTGAAACCAAGAAGGCATAAGGCACTTTTCTCAATACTTGTCAGATCTCTCTCAGAAGTGCTTTGGCATTAGCACCCTATCAAAGTGCTAGGGAGCACTGGGAAAACTTACCCAAAAATAAAAGCGCCTGATTTAAAATCAAGTGTTGGCTGGGAGTATGTAAATGAGACCGATTGAACAGAAGGTGCACATGAAACCACTGGGAGTTAGCTGAACGCAGCCGGTGAGCCAACAACGAGAGGCACACAGTCCCAGAAACTACATCCAGCGAGCCAGCGATAAGAGGTACACACGTTCAGTCACTAATCAGCAGCTAGCTCCCAGTTGTGCTTTGCTGCTTCGAAGCCTACTTATGTAAACAAAAGATGCAGCAAGTTAACCCCTTTAAAATTGTCATCAAAAGAAAATAAACCTTTTGGCAAAGAAAAAACATAATTTATGTAAGAACTTACCTGATAAATTAATTTCTTTCATAGTGGCAAGAGTCATGAGCTAGTGATGTATGGGATATACATTCCTACCAGAAGGGGGCAATGTTTCCCAAACCTCAAATGCCTATAAATACACCTCCCACCTCACTCAGACCTCAGTTTAATGTATAGCCAAGTTAGTGAGGTATAAAAGGAGTAAAAAGCATAAAAAAGAGGAACAGAATAAATAAAGTGCTTTTTATATATAAAAACAATCATACCCCCAAAAAATTTGGGGAGTCTCGTGGACTCTTGCCACTATGAAAGAAATGAATTTATCAGGTAAGTTCTTACATAAATTATGTTTTCTTTCATGTAAGTGGCAAGAGTCCATGAGCTAGTGACGTATGGGATATAATACCCAAGATGTGGAAGTCCACGAGTCACTAGAGAGGGAGGGATAAAATAAAAACAACTATTTTTTCTGAGAAATTAAATCCAAAATATAATTAAAGGGACAGTCAACCCAAAATGGCTTTTAAATCACACATATAGGGGTCTATTTATCAAGCTCCGAACGGAGCTTGATGCCCCATGTTTCTGGCGAGCCTTCAGGCTCGCCAGAAACACAAGTTATGAAGCAGCCGTCTAAAGACCGCTGCTCCATAATCTGTCCACCTGCTCTGAGGCGGCGGACAGACATTGCCGAAAATCAACCCGATCCAATACGATCGGGTTCATTGACACCCCCTGCTGGCGGCCGATTGGCTGCAAATCTGCAGGGGGCGGCATTGCACCAGCAGTTCACAAGAACTGCTGGTGCAATGATAAATGCCGACAGTGTATGGACCCCATAGAGCGGCGGACCCCATGAAGTTTAAAACGATTATTATTTTTAAATGTAGCCCAATTTTCAACAATATTGCGTTAGCACGTTCGTTTCTGTTGTTCAAAAATGTCTGCCTGTCCCCTCCCCTATTTCATCACAAGTGTCTTCTCGCATTCACTTTTCTATTCTACACGCTCCTGGCGTTTGCGCATGTGCAATGCGCCGATTTTGGCCATGGGGTACTTTTGAAACCGGAACAGAAAATAACCGCTCAGTACACAGAGGTTTCATTTGTGAGACGTACGATTGTGCTTTGCTTGATCAGGACTCGGTCATACTCATTCCCAGTCAGAGCTGTTCCCAGATTGGACTATAGCTTTAACTGGATATTTTAAACATAATCTGTTTTTTTAAATAGTTTTTCAGAATTGGAGACTTTGCAAATATATGAAAACAGTGCACCCCAAACTATGACAGCACATCCAAAGGTTAAAGGCAGAATAAAATTGGTCCTTTGCCGTAAAATGTATTCAAAAGTACCCCTTGACGAAAATCGGTGCATTGCGCATGTGCAAACGCCTGAGGCATGTAGAATAGAAAAGTGAATGCGAGAAGACACTTGTGACATTTTTGAACAACAGAAACGAACATAGTAAGTCTTTTTACATGCTAACACAATATTGTTGAAATTGGGCTACATTTAAAAATAATAATCGTTTTAAACTCTATCGCCTAGAGTTTTAAAGACCCGTGTAGCTAACGCTGCTTTTTTTTCCAGCGCACCCTTAAGACAATGCTGGTATTTAGAGTTCTCTGAAGGGCTGCGTTAGGCTCCAAAAAGGGATCGTAAAGGCATATTTACCGCCACTTCAACTCTCAATACCAGCGTTGCTTACGGTAGCGGCTAGCTGGAAAAATGTGCTCGTGCACGATTCCCCCATAGGAAACGATGGGGCAGTTTGGGCTGAAAAAAACCTAACACCTGCAAAAAAGCAGCGTTAAGCTCCTAACGCAGCCCCATTGTTTCATATGGGGACACACTTTCTAAGTCTGCACCGAACACCCTAACATGAACCCCGAGTCTAAACACCCCTAACCTTACACTTATTAACCCCTAATCTGCTGCCCCCCACTATCGCTGACACCTGCATTATATTATTAACCCCTAATCTGCCGCTCCGTACACCGCCGCAACCTACATTATCCCTATGAACCACTAATCTGCTGCCCCTAACATCGCAGACACCTACATTATATTTATTAACCCCTAATCTGTCCCCCCCCAACGTCGCCGCTACCTACCTACACTTATTAACCCCTAATCTGCCGACCGGACCTGGCCGCCACTATAATAAATGTAGTAACCCCTAAAGCTAAGTCTAACCCTAACACCCCCCTAAATTAAATATAATTTTAATCTAACTAAATAAATTAAATATTATTAACTAAAGTCTTCCTATTTAAAGCTAAATACTTACCTATAAAATAAACCATAAGATAGCTACAATATAACTAATAGTTACATTGTAGCTAGTTTAGGCTTTATATTTATTTTACAGGCGACTTTGTATTTATTTTAACTAGGTACAATAGCTATTAAATAGTTATTTACTATTTAATAGCTACCTAGATAAAATAATTACAAAATTACCTTAAAATAAATCCTAACCTAAGTTACAATTAAACCTAACACTACACTATCAATAAATAAATTAAATCAATTAACTACAAGTACCTACAATTACCTACAATTAAATAAACTAAACTAAATTACAAAAACAAACACACACTAAATTACAAAAAATAAAAAAAGATTACAAGAATTTTAAGCTAATTACACCTACTCTAAGCCCCCTAATAAAATAACAAAGCCCCCCAAAATAAAAAAAATTCCCTACCCTAATCTAAATTAAAAAAGTTAACAGCTCTATTACCTTACCAGCCCTTAAAAGGGCTTTTTGCGGGGCATGCCCCAAAGAAATCAGCTCTTTTGCCTGTAAAAAAAAACACAATACCACCCCCCAACATTACAACCCACCACCCACATACCCCTACTCTAACCCAAAACCCCCTTAAATAAACCTAACACTACCCCCCTGAAGATCTCCCTACCTTGAGTCGTCTTCACCCAACTGGGCTGAAGTCTTCATCCGATGGACCAGAAGAGGACATCCAGACTGGCAGAAGTCTTCATCCTATCCGGGCAGAAGAGGACATCCGGACCGGTAGACATCTTCATCCAAGCGGCATCTTCTATCTTCATCCATCCAGAGCGGAGCGGAGACATCTTCTTCCAGCCGACGCGGATCCATCCTTCTGCCACGACGCCTACTCGCCGAATGAAGGTTCCTTTAAATGATGCCATCCAAGATGGATTCTATCAGCCAATCGGAATTAAGGGAGGAAAAATCTGATTGGCTGATTGAATCAGCCAATCAGATTCAAGTTGGCTTAGGGGTTAATACTTGAAGTTAGGTGGCGGCGACGTTGGGGGGGGGCAGATTAGGGGTTAATACTATTTATTATAGGGTTTGCGAGGCGGGAGTGCGGCGGTTTAGGGGTTAATAACTTTATTAGAGTAGCGGCGAGGTCCGGTCGGCAGATTAGGGGTTAATAAGTGTAGGTAGGTAGCGGCGACATTGGGGGGGGGGGCAGATTAGGGGTTAATAAATATTATGTAGGTGTCGGCGATGTTAGGGGCAGCAGATTAGGGGTTTATAGGGATAATGTAGGTGGCGGCGGTGTGCGGTCGGCAGATTAGGGGTTAAATTTTTTTATTAGAGTGGCGGCAATGTGGGGGGGCCTCGGTTTAGGGGTACATAGGTAGTTTATGGGTGTTAGTGTACTTTAGAGCACAGTAGTTAAGAGCTTTATGAACCGGCGTTAGCCCAGAAAGCTCTTAACTACTGACTTTTTTCTGCGGATGGAGTCTTGTCGGTAGAGGGTCTACCGCTCACTTCAGCCAAGACTCTAAATACCAGCGTTAGGAAGATCCCATTGAAAAGATAGGATACGCAATTGGTGTAAGGGGATCTGCGGTATGGAAAAGTCGCGGCTAGGAAGTGAGCGTTTCCTTTCCTGGCTGACTCTAAATACCAGCGGGTGGTAAAAAGCAGTGTTAGGAGCCCTTAACACTGCTTTTGACGGCTAACGCCAAACTCTAAATCTAGGCGACTATGAATGATTTAAAAGCCATTTTGGGCTGACTGTCCCTTTAAGTTTTCTTAAAAATTTCAAAAAAACTCAAATTATAGGCAATTGAATCAAACTGAGACAGCTGCCTGAAGAACCTTCCTACCAAAGGCTGCATCCGAAGAAGCAAACACATCAAAATGGTAAAATTTTGTAAATGTATGCAAAGAAGACCAAGTTGCTGCTTTGCAAATTTGATCAACTGAAGCTTCATTCTTGAAAGCCCAAGATGTGGCAACTGATCTAGTGGAATGGGCTGTAATACGCTGAGGCTGAGACTGCCCCACCTCCAAATAGGCTTTGTGAATCAAAAGCTTCAACCAAGATGCCAAGGAAATGGCAGAGACTTTCTGACCTTTTCTGGAACTAGACAAAATGACAAATAGACTAGAAGTCTTTCTGAAATCTTTAGTAGCCTCAACATAATATTTTAAAGCTCTTACCACATCCAAAGAATGTAAAGACCTTTCAAGAGAATTCTTAGGATTAGGAGACAAGGAAGGAACAATCATTTCCCTATTGATGTTGTTAGAATTCACAACCTTAGGTAAAAATGTAAACAAAGTCCGCAAAACAGCATTATCTTAATGGAAAATCAGATAAGGATACTAACAAGAGAGAGCAGACAATTAAAAAAATCTTCTAGCAGGAGAGATAGCCAAAAGAAATAAATATTTCCAAGAAAGTAGTTTAATAACCAAAGAATGCATAGGCTAAAAGGGAGGAAAATCTTTAAAACCAAATTGAGACTCCAAGGAGGAGAAATTGATTAAATAACAGGCTTGATATGAATCAAAGCCTGAACAAAACAGTGAATATCAGGAAGCTTAGCAATATTTCTATGAAATAAGACAGAAAGAACAGAGATTTGTCCTTTCAAAGTATTTGCAGACAAACCTTTATCCAAACCATCCTGAAGAAACTGTAAAATCCTAGGAATTCTAAATTTATTTCAAGAATAATCATGAGTGGAACACTAGGAAATATAGGTTTTCCAAACCCTATGATAAATCTTCCTTGAAATAGACTTACGAGCCTGTATCAAAGAGTTAATTACTGAGTCAGAGAAACTTCTATGACTAAGAACTAAGCGTTCAATTTCCATGCCTTCAAAATTTGAGATCCTGATGGAAAACTGGGCCTTGAGACAGAAGGTCTGTTCGTATAGGAAGTGACCAAGGTTGGCAACTGGACATTTGAACTAGATATGTGCAATTCGGTTTGATTCGGAAATTCGGAAAATTCGGAAAATTCGGCGATTCGGATCAAACTGAATTTCCGAATTAAAATACTGCCGAATTTCGCGAATAAATCTGAATTACTTCGGATTTATTCAGTAAATTCGGATGGCCATGGATTACACTAGTATTGTACAGTATATTAGGTTATATCACTCTGCTATGGGTTACACCTAATATACAGTACATAATACTAGTCTAATCCCACCTAACACTTACCGAAATTCTGAATTTCCAAACCGAACCAAACCGAATCGAACTGAATCCAGCCAAATTTCTTCGAATCCGAATGAATCCGAAACGAATCGATTCAAAATTTTCCGAATTCAAATCAATCCGAACCGAACTTGGAAAAATTCTGAAGCGATCCGAACCGAACCAAATTTTTTCGCCATGCACATGTCTAATTTGGACAAGGTCCGCATACCAGAACCTGTGAGGCCATGCTGGTGCTATCAGAAACACATAAGATTGTTCCATTATGATCTTTGAGATCACTCCCAGAGGTGAAAAAATCTAAGCAGGTTGGTAAAACCATGGAACTGCTAGAGCATTCATCAATTCCGCCTGAGGATCCCTGGACCTGGAGAGGTATCTGGGAAGTTTCTTGTTTAGATGAGAGGCCATCAGATCTATGTTTGGAGGACCCCACATCTGCACAATCTGATAGATTACATCTGGATGGAGAGACCACTCCCCGGATGTAGAATCTGACGACTGAGATAAGCCACTTCCTAATTGTCTACACCTTTTATATGAGTCACAGTGATTAGACAAGAATTGGATTCTGCCCAAGAAAGTATTAGAGATACTTATTTTATTGCTAGAGGACTGCGAGTCCCCCCTTGATGATTGACATATGCCACTGTTGTAGAAAGAATCATTACAATAAGATCATTACAATAATCCACCAAAGCAAAATACTAACGTAAACAAAAATAAAGTTTTTCATGGTTCTTCACACATAAGAGAGGATAAAATCAAAGAAAAAGCAAAAGGAAAATACAATACTAGAACCAATACATCTCACCGGATGGGATCTGAAACTAATTATTCCATGAACCCCTTTTACCCTAGAACAGTAGTTAAAGAATATACTAAAGAGAACACTGAACAAAAAACACAAAGATTACCATCATTTACTGACAAATATCCCAATCAGAGAGCTTATTCTACTGATGTAGAGTCTGATAGTGAATGGGAATTAGTCTATCAAAAGAAAACTAAAAATAAGAATACAAATTTAGACAACCCCATGACATCAATAAATCAGATTAATTTTGAACTTAAAAAGAGAGATCAGGAAGAAACACATTCACTTGAATTTAAGTATACAAAACAAAGTAATCAATAGAAAATTCTAGAGGATTTATCTCCTAATAATTTTATTATTTTAGAGCTTGAAAACACTATGGCTACTTCAAGTGTGAATATTGAGGAACATGATTCCAATGTGTCAAAAAACTGGTTTGGGAATATGAGACAGGCAAAAAGAAAAAGAACAGAAGTAACATATCAAAAAACAAGGGAAAATTTACCATAGAGGAAGCAACAGAGACGAAGGTAAGCGGGGAGGAAGAAGGGAATCAATTAGAAGTTTTAACAGAATGATTTGAGAACTAAACAATGAAGAACTCAGAAATTTAGGTATTTTTAATCTTTCATCTGTTTGCCTTACTGTTAGCCAAATAAATCTACTCAAAAAGGGCTTAAACTTTGCTCCGATAACATATTCTAATAATATAGATCTTCAAATTTATTTCCCCTACAAAAAATTGGGATATTACAACTACAAAACAGTTAAAAATAGATATTCTGGACATCTATATGCTAGAACAATTAAATAGAGGAAATCAGAATTGTGATGAGGAAATTCTTTTCTATACCAACACTTAAGACCACCATCTAAATTTAATCCTACACATAATAGCAGTGGTTTAGAAAAATCTGTAAATAAAAAAGGAAATAAAGATAACATATACTACAATCTTAATATATATGAAAGAAAAGTCATTAAGGAATTGAAAAATAATTATAGCATTGCGATTAGGTAAGCAGACAAAGGAAGAGGGGTGGTCATACAAGTTACTGACACTTATAGAAATGAGGCCCTCTGTCTACTGTCTGATACACAAAGCTATAAATTGATTAGATATGATCACACTAAAATATTAATTAGGGAACTTGAAAAGTTATTAAGATCAGGGCTATTAACTAAAGCCATCTGCAAAGAAGAGTTTTATTTCCTCTTAATAAATAAACCAAGGATACCAATTCTATATCATCTCCCGAAGATTCACAAAAATGTTGTGAATCCACCCGGGAGACTGATAATTTCAGGTATCGGTAGTATATCCTTTAATTTATCATTATATGTGAACCTGATTTTACAGGTTTTAGTTCCGAGGACTACATTATATTTGAAAGAGAGCAATGAATTACTTAAAATTCTTAAAGATTTAGTGTCAGGGTGCCAGGAATCAGACTGTGCAAAAATAATCACACCTTTATTAATAGCAAAAAATAATAAAAAGTCCACAAGTCAAATAACAAGCCAGGAGTCAAAACCAGAGCTGGTAGTCAGATGAGCCAAGTCAGGAGCCAAAGCGAATAGTCAGACGAGCAAAGTCAGGAGCCAAAGCGAGTAGTCAGACGAGCCAGAATCAGGAACAAGGAGAACAGCAGAGTCAAGAACAAGCCAGGGATCAGGAACCAGGAGGGATGTCCGACAGCGAGGTAATACACAGGAACTGGAACTCTCACAAACAGGTCTAAGACAACGCAAGAGCAAAGCATACTGAACAGAGATCATTTAAATAATAAGTGATGACATCACAATTCTGAGACTGCAACCTGTCTCACATGGATGATGTACACCAGTCTGGCCATAAAGGGCATGCAGGAAATGAGCAGCATCACACACTATGCACCAGAGTCAGCAAGAGAGGTGAGTAAAATGGCTCCCAGCAGCACATGACAAACAAAGCAGGGAAAAAACTCTGACATTTACTGTGGAATCCCTCTTTGTTATTTGTAACTGCTGATATAAGATCCCTTTACACAGTCATAAAGAATGATGAAGGGTTAGATAGAATAAAAAAGATTTTCACATATTTCGATTTTCCTTCAATTGTTCATCAATAATTTTTGACCAAGAGTATTAAATTCATACTTGAGAATAATTATTTTTCCTTTAATGGTAAATTTTATACAAGGCACAGCTATAGGGACTAGATTTTCCCCTAGCTATGTGAATCTTGTTTTAGCACATTGGGAAAAGGAGTATATTTGGACTCAAACACATTTCTTAGACAATCTGATAGTATATAAAAGGTACATTGATGATGTGATCCCAATTGGGAAGGGCAATTTAGACTCTTTAAATGTTTTTTGGAACATCTAAATAAAAAAAGTTTGGGTCTATTTTTTGACTATAAAATTGATAGCAATCGATGTGAATTTCTAGATTTAGAAATTATCAATGAAGATAGCAAAATAACAACAAAGACCTATTTTAAAACAGTAGATCAGAATACTTATCTTAATTCTAATAGTTGTCATAATAAGAAACGGCTCCAAAATATACCTAAGGGCCAATTTGCCCGCATAAGGAAAAACTGTACTAATATACCTGATTTTAATTCTCAGGCCAAAATGTTAGAAGAGAGATTTATCGCTAAAGGTTTTGAATCTTCATTACTGGAAAATAATATAGATTAAATAACCAAACTGGATCGGGATAAGTTGCTGGAGGGTAAATCAGAGGTAAGTAAAAAGAAAAATATTACATTAAGACGATGGATGGTAACACCATCATGAATAGTGATCGAGATAGTAAGTTCTGTAATAGAATGTTAAAGGGCCACTAAACCCAAAATCTTTCTTTCATGATTCAGATAGAGAATACAAATTTAAACAACATTACAATTTACTTCTATTATTTATTTTGCTTCATTTTTTAGATATCCTTAGTTGAAGAAAAAGCAATGCACATGGTGAGCCAATCACACAAGGCTTCTATGTGCAGCAACCAATCAGCAGCTACTGAGCATATCTAGATATGCTTTTCAGCAAAGAATATCAAGAGAATAAAACAAATTAGACAATATAAGTAAATTAGAAAGATGTTTAAAATTGCATTCTCTTTCTAAATCATGTAAGAAAAAATGTGGGTTTTATGGCCCTTTAACTACTTATAATCAAGATAAGAGAAAGATAGAATATACAAAAAATAAACACTGGCATTTACTTAAAAAAGACCCTTTTTTAGGACCAAGTCTGCAGGATAGAAACCGTATGATCTTCAAAAGAGGGCAGAATTTAAAATCAATTCTTTCCCCCTCTGATATGAGCCAGACATTTATTAGCTGGCAAAAACAGAAACTAAATATAGACATTATGACTGGAATAAATGAAAATGCAATAGTACAGACACAGTTCCACCTAAAGGTTGGCATAGATGTGGTAGGCTTGATTACTGTAAATATTCCCCTAAGAAGATATTGACATACCAATTTGAAAAAATACAATTGCAAGTTAGAAATTTAATTAATTGTGACTCCACTTATGTAATATATATTTTGAAATGTAGCTGTAATTTATTTTATGTAGGACGTACGACATGTCCTCTCCGTAAAAGAATTTATGAACATCTCTATAATATTGAAACTGCTTTTTTTAAACATTCTGTTTCTCAGCATTTCAAACAGGTACATCAAAGTAATAAGCAAGATCTCATGTTTTTTGGAATTGACTAAATTCCTATGGATAGACATAGAGGTGACCGTGAAAGAATTTTGAACCAACGTGAAACTTATTGGATACTTAAATTAAATACATTACAACCATCAGGCTTAAATAAATATTATGATTTTGTATCTTTTTTTGTAAAATATTTTTTTATTTTTTTTATTTACCTTTTTAATGAGGTTGAAAACAGGATACAACATACATGCTAAGTTTCAGAAAAAAATGTGCAAATACAGAGAAATACAAAATCATATCCAATATACTTTTGTGGGTATAGAGTCATATCCATTAAATAATCATACATAAGAGATACCTCACATTTTCAAATTTAGTTTTGCTTTGAAACATTCTGTAGACGTATATATCTTGTTTTATATCATAGAGAAATTTAGGGGATTCCCTTGTATTGCAGAAAATTTTTTGAGTATACATAAAATGAATCTCACTCCTTCACATAATGTTATGCTTTGAAACATTTTGTAGACATATATAACTTACATCACAACATAGTTGAAATTGAGGAATGCTACAGTAATACCTATAGTAGAGTATAAACTGCTACAGTAATACCTATAGTAGAGTATAAACTGCTACAGTAATACCTATAGTAGAGTATAAACTGCTACAGTAATACCTATAGTAGAGTATAAACTGCTACAGTAATACCTATAGTAGAGTATAAACTGCTACAGTAATACCTATAGTAGAGTATAAACTGCTACAGTAATACCTATAGTAGAGTATAAACTGCATAGTTAATCCTCCTAAACTAGGAGGTATATTATATGGGGTTGGGGGGGGGGGGAGGTGGGCATTTAAGTATGGTAAGTAGTATAAATTAAAAATCATGTTATTAAGAGATTTGGTGATAGCAAATAGTAATAGAGATATAGCTCTGCATATAATAAGAACATGTAGACACTTAATATGGGCTAGAATGGACTGTAATATATGTGAATATACCAAAATAAGGTAGGGGAAACTACTTATAGTAGAGGGTTGTAACTAGAACTTGACGGGACAAACCAAGTTTGAGTTCATGAGATTATGTGAATATGGGAACTTAGTAGATGCCAGCTTATCAGGTATGGAATGAGTTGGTGTAAAAATCATATGCATTTGCTGTGATTACATAACAGTTAAACAAATGGTATTGGCAACATGCCTGAAACTTTAACATAAAATAAAAACACTTCTATACAGGTTAATTTGCATTACAATGTAAAGCTAGATCTAAAACTCTTCCACAGAGCCATACACTTGTAAAATATAGGCACCCACTGCCCCGGCCGCTGGCAGCAGTGTGTCATGACTAGAAGAAACACCAAAGCTCCAGGAGTATGAATAATGCATAAAAATCAGCTATGATACTGAGAAATATATAGGGAGGCGTTAGTCCAGCCTTACTTATGTAAACATGGAAGTGTAATATAGATATCAGTATGTTAGAATTCTGTTTATATTATGGTGGGTGTAACTAAACTGTAAGGGACCTGTAAGTATAAAGCAGTAAACATATGTGAGCAGGGATTTATTGGTGTTCAGATCTTAAGGTTGCCAATATGTTAACACTAACACAGTAGTATCTGGCAGTAAACAACATCCAGACTTTTAAAAGGGTATTACAAACAATTTTAACTTAAAACTGAGAGAGATGGGCTGAAATGCATACTTTATAAAAAAAAAAAAAACCTCTTGTTGTCTGCATAGGTAATAAACCATGTCAATTGAGCAGGGAACATTGAAAATGTAAAAGTAGTATACCATCCGGAGTAGGTGCCAGCAACGTAACATTTAATCAAAAGTTCTGTGAAGTAAAATGTTCCCCGTTCCACGTATTGTATGGGCAGTAAAACAAGCCTGATAGACCACTACTCACCACCCTGTACTAAGCAGGTTTTAACCCACACCACGTCTCAGAAAACAGGTATGGGCTTCAAGGAATAGTAGACAAACACACAGACTGGTAGCAAACAAATAACAATAGTTAGGAATTGCCTGTGAGTTACTCCGAGGGTAAGAATAGACCAAAGTTTGCTTGTTACTCGTTATAGGTTTCTTCTTGGTGCCCTCCTGTTTCAATTGAGATACAGAACTCTCCGTGATTAAAGTGGCTGGCTTTGAGGCAGGGTACAGGAGTCTGTGATTTGGCTGTTCAGAGAGGCTAAATTGTTCCCTGTAAGCTGGCTGTGGGCCATCCAAGGGTTGAAGGAATATGAGAGGGTCTGTAGTGACTAAGTTTCCTTGATGCAGAGGTTGGGTCTTCGCAGGGTCTCTCACATCTAAATAGTTGTCCACTACATCTGCCTCTTGCTGAACCTTAGTAGAAGAGGTTATCGATTCCGTTGCAGTTTCTAAGGTAATTGCGGTCTTGTCAGCTATAAACCCATCTCGCTGTCGTGCTGCGCTATAGCTATTTCTCCAAGCTGCCGTCAGGTCTCTTTCAAGTATTGAAAAGTGCACCATGAGTGTATCACCGTTCGCCTCCAATAGATAACATTCCTTGGGCTCCATTTTGTAGATGCGCAGTGTAGTTACCCTTTTATATATAGATGGGTAATATAACAGTGTAGTTTCTCTATTTGATGTCCATATTGTGTTACAGCTTAATAACCCGGTTTCCCGGGTAGGGTTATATGCGGCAGCTATCCTCAAATTATAGACCGCGTTATAAGCCAAGTAGGACAGGTTGCATGGAGGAGGCCTAAGTTTTCCTATTAGCTCCTTAAGGTAGACTTGGATGTTTCAAGCAGGGTCACTGAAGAACACAGGCTATAGACGTAGTCCAAAAAGCATCGTCATGAATATTGCCAGTCAAGGAATTATTTGAGATTGTGAACACACCAGAGCATAAGTTAAGCTTGAGTATAGCAATTTATCCCTAATTTTAGGTTTTGAATTCAGGAGCTCAGGACAGACACGTCTCGCCACTTCAGTTGCTGGCTCCGCCCCCTTTGTAAAATATTTTTTGTAAAATATTATTTGCTAAGGTTTTGCAATGGTTTTCATTAAATTAATTCATAAAAACATTTTTTATATACATATATAAGTAATTCCAAGAATAGACTCATATATATTTTAGTAGATGTTAATCTGAACCCCCTTTTTTTTCCCCCTCGACGGTCATCTGGTAGCCTTCTCTCCCCCCCCTTTTTTTTTCATCCCTCAGCCCAGATTGGCAGATACATACATATATATGACATATTTTTCTAGGATGTATGCCTTCCTTAGTCCAAGTTAACAGATATATATTTTTTAATGTGTACTTGTAACACTTTGATTCATTGTTTATATAGTTAGGTTTAAACAATGTACTTGATAAAATGTATAATTTGATGTGTGCAATGAATTGTTTCTTTTTTTTTTTAGTTATTATTTGTTAGCAATTGTACTATCCTTGGGTATGTATAGCTTTTTAGATGTAACATACAGTGGTAAGCACACTAAATTATTTATTTAAAGTGATTTTTTTTTATTATATATTTATCAACTTTTTCTTAATTTTTTTATTTATTTTGTTTTTATTATAGTTATAAAAATATTTTAATGATAGCTTCTCTTTGCACACCGTCAGATAATATATTTGTTTAGTTTAGTTATAAAAACACCACTTCCATATAGGGATCTTAGTATCATTCCCCTGATGCCCTTTTCCAAGATGGCGATTTTAGATTATCCTGTCAGCCAAATCACTGGAGATAATCTATTGGTTGAACAAAAAGGAAATAGGTTGTCTTTTGAGTATTTAACAGCAACACATTCTTAAGTGTTTCTACTGCTAATCAAGCTGTGATTAATCACTCTGTATAGAGGTTGCAACTATGTTTGCATTTTTTGCACATTGTGTTTTATATATTTAAATAAACATCAGTATTGAAACCACCAGGTTGTTTTGCACAATTATTTGTCAGCGCTGTTATCATTTATTATTTATATGCCACTGTTGTGACATTGTCTGTTTGAAACCGAATATACGATTCTCTCTTTAATAGAGGCCAAGCCTGAAGAGCTCTGAAATTAGCACAGAGTTCTAAGATATAGATTGGTAACCTCGTCTCTCAAGGATTCCTAAATCCTTGTGCTGTCAGAGACCCCCAAACAGTTCCCCAACCTGAGAGACATGCATCTGTTGTGATCACAGTCCAGGTAGGACAAACAAAGGAGGCCCCTTAAACAATAAGGTGGTGGTTTAACCACCAAGTCAGAGAGAGTGGAGAGTTGGGTTTTAAGTATATCAGTTGTGATATCTGAGCATAATCCCTGCACCATTGGTGCCACATGCAAAACTGTAGAGGTCTCATATGAAAACAAGCAAAAAGGATTGAGTCTGATGCTGCAATCATGAGACCTAAAACTTCCATGCACATAGCCACTGAAGGGAATGACTGAAGGTTTAGACAAGCTGAAACCAATCTCAAACGTCTCTTTTCTGTTAGGGATATGTGGTATATTGAGCTTTGTAATTCAGAAAACAAGTATTTTGTGCAATTGTTATAAAGGTTAGCCCTAAAATTAGAGCTTGTTGCTCTTTTTTGTACTAATCAGAAACAACTTCTATGTAGCCTGATTAGACAATATGAGACATTTAATATATGATGAATTTATGTATTAACTACAGACTTAAGTGTTAATAAAGATAAGGATTTATTAATAAGATACATATCATATGTTCAATATATATCTAAATGGAAGCCACAGATGGAGTAGAAATACTGACACGGTCTAAATCAGTAATGATAGTAACAAAATGAACTCCTTTTACTTCACGCAATCACACACATCCTAAAATATTTACAAGTTCAAACACTCCGCAGACACACATTGTTTTTTTGTAATGGATATTGCAGATAATAGGATTTGCCCAATAATTCAGAATGGTGACAACAACAAGCAGGTAAGAAGCTTAAAGGCTTTAGTTTTGTTCGTGTACGTTACCACCTTGGGGACCGTGAGTGTTCCGTTACCGCATTGGGAGATCCGTGTCTGGGACAGGCAGCGTGTGTGAATGCGGCTTACTTCCGGGTAGCGGTAAAAAAGTAGATCCGGCCGTTCAATGATCCAGGCTCGGTAATAACAAAGTTGCGACAAGATCATAAGAGATTCAAAAGGAAGCAAAAGTAAATATTGGAATGTTACTTTGCTCAGGATTCAAGTGATAGGAGACCTGAAATAAGAATAGCTACAACAGAGTAGGTATGACTTCAATAATCAGGCAGTAAATTAATGTTACAGGTAGTCCTTAAATAGGGAGGAGACCACATAGGAGGGGTTAGAGTTAACGGTATACCACATCTCCCCCCCTTCAAGGAAGCACCCCAGGGGATTCCAAGCTAGGTTTCTCAGGATAGCGGCGATGAAAATTTTGCAGAAGACGGGGAGTGCGAAGATCAGAATGAAGTTGCCAAGAGTTATCCTCCGAACCATAACCCTTCCATTTCACAAGGTACTCCAACCTCCGCCTGTGGATCCTAGAATCCAACACAGCTTCGACTTCATACTCCTCTCGATCATCAATGAGTATCGGAGGTGGTCGAGACAAGGAGAGGGACTGAGGTGAAGGAAGATATGGCTTCAGCAAAGAGACATGGAAGGAAGGGTGAATCTTAAAATCCTGAGGAAGCTCCAATCTCACAGCATTGGGGTTGATTATTTTAGACACCTTAAAAGGACCCAAGTATTGATTTGCTAGCTTTTTGCTAGGAACGGAAAGTTTAAGATTCTTTGTCGAGAGCAGAACTAAATCTCCAATTTGATAAGAAGGACCCGCTGTGTGATGGGTATCATACAACCTTTTCTGATAATCTTTAGCTTCTGAAAGATGTTTTTTCAGGATGTCCAGCCTTTCTTGTAAAGTAGTCGCAAAATCCAATGCAGAGGGTGAGTTCACTTGTTGAGAAGATAAAGAGATGGTGGTAGGATGATATCCGTAAGTAACGAAGAATGGGGATAGTTTAGTTGATGAAGAAGTGGTATTGTTGTAACAGAACTCCGCCAAAGGTAAATAAGATGACCAATCATCCTGTAGATGAGATATGTAGCAACGAAGATATTGCTCAAGGGTTTGGTTAAGTAAGACCATTTGTCTGGGGGTGAAATGCAGTCGAGTATCTTGAATCAATCTGGATTAGCTTGCATAAAGATTTCCAAAAATTAGAGGTAAACTGAGTACCACGGTCAGTTATAATAACTTTAGGCAGTCCATGTAAGCGAACTATGTTGTCTAGGAAAACGTGAGCTGTTGTGAAAGCTGTAGGGAGACCTTTTAGGGGAATGTAATGAGCCAGTCTTGTTAAATGGTCAATGACAACTAAGATAGTATTGTAATGGTGGGATTCAGGTAACTCAACAATAAAGTCCATTGATATGGTACTCCAGGGTTTGTCAGGAATAGGCAGAGGAGATAAAAGACCTGATGGTCTATTGTGAACTAACTTATTTCTGGCGCAGGTATCACAATGTTTTACGTAATTTGTTATATAAGTATCCATGAGTGGCCACCAATAATTTCTCCTGGTTAGGTCAATAGTTTTAGAAATACCTGGATGACCCGCAAGTGTCCCATCATGGGTTTGTTTAAGAATGGAAGATCTCATTTGTTGGGGGATATAGAGTTTAGATTTATGGTAAAAAAGACCAGTATTGGAATCTTTCTGACAGTCTATTCCATGTGGTGGTTCATGCTTTAATTCTTTTAATACATCTTCTTCTAAAGGTGTTAGTAAACCTATAATTTTTTCTTTTGGAATGATTTGGTTGATTTGATCTTGAGTGTCTTGATCATGTAGTCTAGAGAGAGCATCGGCTTTGGTATTCAAGTGTCCCGGTCTGTATGTTAAAAGAATCTAACTGGAAATCTATTGAGCTAGTACCAAGATAACGTCCAAATAAGGAAACTTTGCAATACACTGCTCTCTAATTACAGGTAGAAGGGCACCTAAAACTATTAAGAATATTCTGGGTGCTATTGCAAGGCCAAACGGAAGAGTGACAAATTGGTAATGCTTGTTTAGAAAAGAGAATCTCAGAAAATGACAGTGATCTGGATGAATCGGATTGTGAAGGTAAGCGTCCTGTAATTCTATTGTGGACATGAAGTGACCTTGCTGAACAAAAGGCTAAATAGTCCTTATAGTAACCATCTTGAAAGTTGGGACACTTACAAAATAATTTAAAGTTTTCAGATCCAAAATAGGTCTGAAAGATTTTCCTTCATAGGTACAATGAATAGATTTGAATAAAAAACCCACTCCTTAATCCTGCTGTGGAACTGGGACAATTACCCCAGAAAGTTCTAGATCTGAAACACATTTCAGAAAGATTTGAGCTTTTACTGGGTTTTTTTGTTACATGGGTAAGAAAGAATCTTCCCAAAGGAAGTCTTATTTGAATCCTATTCGACAACCCTAAGAAATTATATTCTGAATCCACTGATTTTGGACAGAGTCTGTCCAAACTCTTTTAAATAGCTTTAGTCTGCCCCCCCTACCAGAAGAACTGGCTTGAGGGCCCCACCTTCATATAGGTTTAGGGGAATGATTTGGTTTTCTTATAAGGCTTGGATTTATTCCGATTCGGAGTTGTTCTCCAATTGGGGTGGTTTTCTGTTCTCTATTCTGACGAAAGGAACAAAAACAATTGGGAGCTTTAAATTTACCCTTAGATTTCTTGTCTTGGGGCAGAAAGATTTAAGCCATAAAGCTCTTCTAGTTAGAATGGCTAAAGACATGAATTTGACATTGATCTTTCTAACATCAAATATAGCATCACAAATAAAATGATTTGCATGTTGAAGTAAAACAATAATGTTAGATAATTCAGAATCTGAAGACAACTGCTGTGCTAAACTGTCCAACCAAAATGTAGAAGCACCAGCAACATCAGCCATAGATATAACAGGTCTAAGAATATAGCCAGAATGTAACTATGCCCTTCTTGGATAAGATTCAAGCTTCCTATCTAATTGATCCTTGGCTACAGGTAAAGGATACAATTTCTATATATACAGAATTTAGACAATTACTAGCTTTATCATCAAGAGATTTAGACTCCTCAATACCCAAAGTAAACAAAACTTCCTTTAAGAAAGAAAGAATATATTCTAACTTAAATAAAAAAGATTTGTCTATATCAGTCTCTGACGTGTCATCCTCTGAATCAGAGGAGACCCCATCAGTAGAGGATACGTCAGTATGCTGAAGGTCAGAACTTAATTAATTAAGTTTAGGAAAATGTTGCAAAAAACTTTTACATTTGTTTGAAGGCAAAATAGCAGTCATTGGGGGATATTTATCAAGCTCCGATCGGGTTGATTGACACCCCCCTGCTGGCGGCGAGTCTGCAGGGGGCGGCGTTGCACCAGCAGCTCTTGTGAGCAGCTGGTGCAATGCTGAATACGGCGAGCATATTGCTCGCTGTATTCAGCGAGGTCTGTCGGACCTGATCCGCACTGTCGGATCAGGTCCGACAGACCTTGATAAATTGAGGCCATTGCCTTCTCTATAGCTGTAGCAATAAATACAATCTTACATTTGTGCAGTAATGCTATGTACATTTACACTAAGATGGAATAACAGTGTGTGTATTTGTACTCATAGATATATTTAACAATTTGTTAAAACAAGAGCCACATAATTGAACTGAATAATTTAAAACAGCAAAATTATAACAAACATACTTAGCTTTGTTAAATACCTGTTTAGGCAGCTCAAATTCTATGGTAACATCAGAGGCAAGTTCAATTTGAGACATAATTGCAAAAAAACAAAATTAGAAAAAAATAAAAATAAATTAATTCTGCAAATTTATATCCATGCTCCTATATGTGAAATATACAACAGGCTTGAGAGAATGGGACACAGAGAGAAAAAAATTATAAAAAAGAAAAGAAAACTGATAAAATGCTGCATGAAAGCTCTCTAACGCCTAGATTTAGAGTTTTGCGGCCAAAGAGGTGCATTAGCTACGCATGTATTTTTTCTAGAGCTGCTTCCAAACAACGCTGGTATTTAGAGTTCTCTGAAGGGCTGCGTTAGGCTCCAAAAAGGGAGCGTAAAGGCATATTTTCCCGCCACTTCAACCCTCAATACCAGCATTGCTTACGGTAGCGGCTAGCTGGAAAAACGTGCTCCTGCACGATATCCCCATAGGAAACAATGGGGCAGTTTGGGCTTAAAAAAACTTAACACCTGCAAAAAAGCAGCGTTAAGCTCCTAACGCAGCCCCATTGTTTCCTGTGGGGAAACATTTTCTAAGTCTGCACCTAACACCCTAACATGTACCCCGAGTCTAAACACCCCTAAGATGACACTTATTAACCCCTAATCAGCCGCCCTGCTATCGCTGACACCTGCATTATATTATTAACCACTAATCTGCCTACCGGACACCGCCGCAACCTACATTATACTTATGAACCCCTAATCTGCTGCCCCTAACATCGCCGACACCTATATTATATTTATTAACCCCTAATCTGCCGCCCCAATGTCGCCGCTTACCTACACTTATTAATCCCTAATCTGCCACCCGGACCTCGCCGCCACTATAATAAATGTATTAACCCCTAAACTGCCGCACTCCCGCCTCGCAAACCCTATAATAAATAGTATTAACCCCTAATCTGCCCCCCCCCAATGTCGCCGCTACCTTACCTTAATTAGCTTAAAATTCTTGTAATCTTTTTTTTATTTTTTGTAATTTAGTGTTTGTTTTTTTTGTAATTTAGTTTAGTTTATTTAATTGTAGGTACTTGTAGTTAATTGATTTAATTAATTTATTGATAGTGTAGTGTTAGGTTTAATTGTAACTTAGGTTAGGATTTATTTTACAGATAATTTTGTAATTATTTTAACTAGGTAGCTATTAAATAGTAAATAACTATTTAATAGCTATTGTACCTAGTTAAAATAAATATATAGTTGCCTGTAAAATAAATATAAATCCTAAAATAGCTACAATATAATTATTAGTTATATTGTAGCTATATTAGGGTTTATTTGACAGGTAAGTATTTAGTTTTAAATAGGAAGACTTTAGTTAATAATATTTAATTTATTTTGTTAGATTAAAATTATATTTAATTTAGGGGGGTGTTAGGGTTAGGGTTAGACTTAGCTTTAGGGGTTAATACATTTATTAGAGTAGCGGCGAGGTCCGGTCGGCAGATTAAGGGTTAATATTTGAAGTTAGGTGTCGGCGATGTTAGTGAGGGCAGGGTTTTTGAGGCGGGAGTGAGGTGGTTTAGGGGTTAATACATTTATTAGAGTAGCGGCAGATTAGGGGTTAATAAGTGTAGGTAAGGTAGCGATGACATTGGGGGGGCAGATTAGGGGTTAATATATATTATGTAGGTGTCGGCGATGTTAAGGGCAGCAGATTAGGGGTACATAGGGATAATGTAGGTGGCAGCGGTGTGCGGTGGCAGATTAGGGGTTAAAATTTTTTATTAGAGTGGCAGCGATGTGGGGGGACCTCGGTTTAGGGGTACATAGGTAGTTTATGGGTGTTAGTGTACTTTAGAGCACAGTAGTTAAGAGCTTTATAAACCGGCGTTAGCCCATAAAGCTCTTAACTACTGACTTTTTTCTGCGGCTGGAGTCTTGTTGATAGAGGCTCTACCGCTCACTTCAGCCAAGACTCTAAATACCGGCATTAGGAAGATCCCATTGAAAAGATAGGCTACGCAATTGGCGTAAGGGGATCTGCGGTATGGAAAAGTTGTGGCTTGGAAGTGAGCGTTAGACCCTTTCCTGGCTGACTCTAAATACCAGCGGGCGGTAAAAAGCAGCGTTAGGACCCCTTAACGCTGCTTTTGACGGCTAACGCAGAACTCTAAATCTAGGCGTAAGTGTTTACTGAGAACACTGAATGAGCTGGGGGCGGAGCTTATAACGCCAACTTTGGCGGGAAATTTTTGGTGTAAGAAAATGCCACACAATGATGACACTGCACCCTATGACATAAATAGAATCATCACATGCGCGACATACAAAGCTGAAGAGGATTTCTAATACACCGATCACTCTAAAAAGCAGGTAAGAATTTTAAATTCTATAAACAAAAAAACAAAATGTACCAAAATAAAGCCTAATGGATACTTCTATTATAGCTGCATAAAATGTGATTATCAACAGTCTATGAGACTAACATAATACTTAGCATCCTAATTTATAAATAAATACTAGCTCCTAAAAAACCCCTGTATGTTTCACAAACTCTACCAACCTTGACAAATATTTAGCCACAAATAAAGTCGCTAAAAAAGAGCACGGAATTACTGAATTACAAGGCATGTATACAAACAATATATAACAACTTTACTTAAAAAGTGCCCAAGCCATAGCTGAGAGTGTCTTATATAATAAAAGTATATACTTACCGTGTAAGACACCATCCACATATAGCAGACAGCCAAACCAGTACTGACTTATCAGCAGAGGTAATGGTAGAGGAGTATAATGTCGATCTGTAAAGGGAGGCAGCAGATTAATCCCTGCGACTGAATTTACAGAGAGCCTTAGAATAGATTTCCCATAGGTGAAAACATGGTGTCATCAGGCAATACTCCCTTCACATCCCTCAGACAAGCACTGTACTTAGAGAGGAACTGGGCTTCAATATGCTTAGAAGCGCCTTTTACAGAAGAAATCAAGCACAGCATGCTTCACCACCTCCTAAGGAGGCAAAGTTTGTAAAACTGAGTGAGGTGGGAGGTGTATTTATAGGCATTTATAGGCATACATCAGAGAAAATGCGATCTCTGACTCAAGAGCTGATGCCTGTGTGAGAGCAAATGATCTCTGTGACATCACAGAACTCCTTGGTGACGCATCACAACTAGCCACAGACAATGTAGGCAGGGCCTAGGTGAGCTGTTGCTCTAGAAGGGCCATAAAGCCTCTTTGCCCATCTCATAGTGTACTCCCTTACAGTTGAAGCCAAGAATGCATGTTAACGCTGGCCACCAGCAGATGACAAACTTACCTTATATATGGCTGCCATGCTAATCTGCCTTTAGTTGGAGCACATTGTTGGCAAGCCTCTGCGACAGCTGCACAATGAAAACCTTAGGGGCAACTTTAACAAAGGTTTGCGGCCTGTAAGATTCAATGTTCAGTGTTTGAACAATTATTGTCTGTTTTATATCTGTCCTAATAAAAGGACAGCAAAAGAAAGAGATAACATTGTGGTGCACTTTACTAATAATAAACTAAACTGTTTTATAAAAACTAAAACGTTACACCTATTTCTTCATTATTTCTAATCTTGTTGATATTGTTTATCAGGTGTGTTTCAGCTCCCTATACACCTTTTTACAACATCAGAGTTATCACAATCCTAACGATAACACCATTTTCCTATTGGAAAAATATTGGAATGGATATCGGAAAATTCACCCATATAATGCACAGACAACATTGACTTTGGCGATCACAATCCAATACAATAAATGGACACATCAAATTCAAAAGCCAAAAGTGCAAAACTGGCTTTAAATATATATTATTGTTTTCCCCGAATATTCAGTGAACTGAATTTTAGTTAAACATTTACATTAGTTTTCGTTAAAACGAATGTAAAGGTTTCAAAGCTACAGGTGAAAAGTTCCTGAAAATGGAACACAATAAAGAGCAGCGCAAAACCTCTTTGTGTAATATTTTTTTTAAACAGATAAAAGCGCATATAAAATATAACTCACTAGAATGTAGTGAAATTCAAGCATATCAGAATGTGGGGCATTGCCCCAAAGTTATCAGCTCTTTTACCTGTAAAAAAAAATAATACAAACAACCTCCCAACAGTAAAACCCACCACCCACACAACAAAACCCCCCAAATAAAATACTAACTAAAAAAAACCTAAGCTCCCCATTGCCCTGAAAAAAGGCATTTGGATGGGCATTGCCCTTAAAAGGGCAGTTAGCTCTTTTGTGGCCCAAACCCTAATCTAAAAAATAAAACCCACCCAATACACCCTTAAAAAAACCTAACACTAACCCACTGAAGATCGACTTACTGTTCTGAAGATCCGACATCAATACTCAAAGAAGAGGCAGAAGTCTTCATCCAACCAGGCCGAAGTCTTCAACGAAGACGGGAGAAGTCTTCATCCAAGCCGGGCGAAGTGGTCCTCCAGACGGGCAGAAGTCTTCATCCAGACGGCATCTTCTATCTTCATCCATCCGACGCGGAGCGGCTCCATCTTCAAGACATCCTACACGGAGCATACTCTTCATCCGACGGACTAATGACGAATGACGGTTCCTTTAAGTGATGTCATCCAAGATAGAATTCTATCAGCCAATCGGAATTAAGGTAGAAAAAATCCTATTGGCTGGCGCCAATATATATTTTAGCTAGGTAGTTATTAAATAGTTAATAACTATTTAGTAACTATTTTTTTTTTTTACATTTTTATTAGAAATAAAACAAAACATACAGGTATGGCAGGACGTTCCAGACATCATGAAAACAAGACAAAAAATTCGCCATGCAAGGCTATCATATAATCCTTATTACAATTATAATTTTCGTATTTCTGTTTTATACAAAAAAATAAAAAAAATAAAGAAAAAACAGAGCAGTCAATTCCTTCATTACTATGTTCAGACTTCTATCTTTGTACCCTCCTATCGATAGCACTGACCTAGCTCTAAACCATATGTCATGTCTGGTTATTTAACAATCCTTATTAGTCATTAATAACGCCAAAAAAAAAAGGTTACGTTAGGTTTTATTTTACAGGTACTTTTGTATTTATTTTAGCTAAGTAGTTATTAAATAGTTAATAACTATTTAGTAACTATTCTACCAAGTTAAAATAAATACAAACTTGCCTGTAAAGTAAAAATAAACCTTAGGCTAGATACAATGTAACTATTAGTTATATGGTAGCTAGCTTAGGGTTTATTTTATAGGTAAATATTTAGTTTTAAATAGGTATTATTTAGTTAATTATAGGGATTTTATTTAGATTTATTTAAATTATATTTAAGTTAGGGGGTGTTAGGGTTAGACTTAGGTTTAGGGGTTAATACATTTAATATAGTGGCGGCAACGTTGGGGGCAGCAGATTAGGGGTTAATAAATGTAGGTAGGTGGTGGCGATGTTAGGGACGGCAGATTAGGGGTTAATAATATTTAACTAATGTTTGCGATGCAGGAGTGCGGCGGTTTAGGGGTTAATATGTTTATTATAGTGGCAGCGACGTTGGGGCGGCAGATTAGGGTTTAATAAATGTAGGTAGGTGGCAGCGATGTTAGGGATGGCATATTAGGGGTTAATAATATTTAACTAATGTTTGAGATGCGGGAGTGCGGCAGTTTAGGGGTTAATATGTTTACTATAGTGGTGGCGACATTGGGGCAGCAGATTAGGGGTTAATAAGTGTAGGTAGGTGGTGGCAACATTGTGGGTGGCAGATTATGGGTTAATAAATATAATGTAGGTGTCGGCGATGTTGGGGGTAGCAGATTAGGTGTTATTAAGTATAATGTAGATGGCGGCGATGTCCGGAGCGGCAGATTAGGAGTTAATCAATATAATGTAGGTGTAGTGATCTGGATGAATCGGATTGTGAAGGTAAGCGTCCTGTAAATCTATTGTGGACATGAAGTGACCTTGCTGAACAAATGGCAGAATAGTCCTTATAGTAACCATCTTGAAAGTTGGGACACTTACAAAACTATTTAAAGTTTTTAGATCCAAAATTGGTCTGAAAGATTTTCTTCATAGGTACAATGAATAGATTTGAATAAAAAAACCCACTCCTTAATCCTGCTGTGGAACTGGGACAATTACCCCAGAAAGTTCTAGATCTGAAACACATTTCAGAAAGACTTGAGCTTTCACTGGGTTTTTTTGTTACATGGGTAAGAAAGAATCTTCCCAAAGGAAGTCTTATTTGAATCCTATTTGACAACCCTAAGAAATTATATTCTGAATCTACTGATTTTGGACAGTGTCTGTCCAAACCTTTTTAAATAGCTTTAGTCTGCCCCCTACCAGAAGAACTGGCCACATCTTCATATAGGTTATGGGGAAGGATTTGGTTTCTTATAAGGCTTGGATTTATTCCAATTCGGAGATGGTCTCCAATTAGAGCCAGAGGCCTTAGAAGAAGGAGTGGTTTTCTGTTCTCTATTCTGACGAAAGGAACAAAAACAATTGGGAGCTTTAAATTTACTCTTAGGTTTCTTGTCTTGGCCGGGGCAGAAATATTTAAGCCATAAAGCTCTTCTAGTTAGAATGGCTAAAGACATGAATTTGACATTGATCTTTCTAACATCAAATATAGCATCACAAATAAAATGATTTGCCTGTTGAAGTAAAACAATAATGTTAGATCATTCAGAATCTGAAGACAACTGCTGTGCTAAACTGTCCAACCAAAAAGTAGAAGCACCAGCAACATCAGCCATAGATATAACAGGTCTAAGAATATAGCCAGAATGTAACTATGCCCTTCTTGGATAAGATTCAAGCTTCCTATCTAATTGATCCTTGGCTACAGGTAAAGGATACAATTTCTTAAACCTAGAAGAAGGGTTAAAAGAGGTACCAGGCTCAGCCCATTCTTTATCAATCACATTAGAGATAGCGTCCGGAATAGTAAATACTTCAGGAGTAATAACAGTAGTCCTTACATACAGAATTTAGACAATTACTAGCTTTATCATCAGGAGATTTAGACTCCTCAATACCCAAAGTAAACAAAACTTCCTTTAAGAAAGAAAGAATATATTCTAACTTAAATAAAAAAGATTTGTCTATATCAGTCTCTGACGTGGCATCCTCTAAATCAGAGGAGACCCCATCAGTAGAGGATACGTCAGTATGCTGAAGGTCAGAACTTAATTCACTAAGTTTAGGAAAATGTTAAAAAAACCTTTTACATTTATTTGAAGGCAAAATAGCAGCCATTGGCCCCAATTTATCAAAGTCTGGCGGACCTTATCCGACAGTGCAGATCAGGTCCACCAGACCTCGCTGAATACGGCGAGCAATACGCTCACAAGAGCTGCTGGTGCAACGCCGCCCCCTGCAGACTCGCTGCCAATGGGTCGCCAGCATGGGGGTGTCAATCAACCCGATCGTACTCGATCGGGTTGATTTCCGGCGATGTCTGTCCGCCTGCTCTGAGCAGGCGGACAGGTTATGGACCAGCGTTCTTTGTGACCGCTGCTTCATAACTGCTGTTTTCCATTCGGAGCTTGATAGATAGGCCTCATTGCATTCTCTATATCTGTAGCAATAAAATCTTACATTTGTGCAGTAATGCTATGTACATTTACACTAAGATGGAATAACAGTGTGTGCATTTGTACTCATAGATATATTTAACAATTTGTTAAAACAAGAGCCACATAATTGAGTTGAATAATTTAAAAGAGCTTAATTACAACAAACATATGGCTAGATTGCGAGTTTTGCGTTATGAGTGAAAAAGCAGCGTTATGGCTCTTTTTCACTACCGCTGCTATTACGAGTCTTGTAGGTGCAACTGTACCACACATTTTTTTAGCCGTCACGCAACGTAACTACCGCACTTTTTAAAAAGTCCTTTTTCAATGGGACTTCCACAGCGCCGGTATTACAAGTGTGTCTGTCCGGCCAAAAAGTGAGCGGTACAGCCTATAACTACAAGATCCGTACCGTAAACTGAAAGTCAGTAGTTATGGGTTTTACGCTACAAAGCTGTAACATAAAACTCATAACTAAAGTGTTACAAAGTACACTAACACCCATAAATTTCCTATTAACCCCTAAACCAAGGCCCTCCCGCATCGCAAACACTAAAATAACATTATTAACCCCTAATCTGCTGCTCCGGACATTGCCGCCACCATAATAAACATATTAACCCCTAAACCGCCGCAATCCCGTATCACAAACACTAGTTAAATATTATTAACCCCTAATATGCTGTCCCCAATGTCCCTGCCACTATACTAAAGCTATTAACCCCTAAACCTCTGGCCTCCCACATCACTAACACTAAATAAATATATTAACCCCTAACCCTAAGTCTAACCCTAACTTTAATATAATTAAAATAAATCTAAATAAAACCTACTATTATTACCTAAATATTACCTATTTAAGCCTAAATACTTGCCTGTAAAATAAACCCTAAGCTAGCTACAATATAACTAATCATTATATTGTATCTAGCTTATGTTTTATTTTTATTTCACAGGTAAGTTTGTATTTATTTTAACTAGGTAGACTAGTTAGTAAATAGTTATTCACTATTTACTAGCTACCTAGTTATTAAAATAAATACAAACTTGCCTGTAAAATAAAACCTAACCTAAGTTACACTAACACCTAACATTACACTAGAATTAAATAAATTACATTAATTAAAGTGATGGTAAATTTGCCTCCATAACTTTACATATTTTGAAAGCTCTTCTCATTACTAACATATTTATCTGCTTATTTATTTCAAAACTCAATTAAACTTCTAAAAATCAGCGTTTTTTTCAGGCTCCGTTACCTGATTTTATACAGCCCCTGTCAGAGATTTTCAGAGTGTAGTATTTGATTGGCATCTCTTTCAGCCAATAGGAGCCTCACCATGCGCCCCATGGATTTTACTCACAGCACGCTCCCGTGCTTGAAACTCTGCCTGTAGATTTCCCATAGGCGAAAACATGGTATCATCAGGCAATACTCCCTTCACATCCCTCAGACAAACACTGTACTTAGAGAGGAACTGGGCTTCAATATGCTTAGAAGCGCCTTTTACAGAAGAAATCAAGCACATCATGCTTCACCACCTGCTAAGGAGGCAAAGTTTGCAAAACTGAGTGAGCTTTTTATTTTATGCTTTTTTTGTCCCCACTTAAAGGGACGTGCAACCTCAATTTTTTCTTTCATGATTCAGATAGGGCATACAATTTTCAATCACTTGTTGATTCACTTCTATTATCAAATTTGTTTCATTCTCTTAGTATCCTTTGTTAAAAAAGCAGCAATGCACAACTGGTAGTTAGTTAAACGCAGCCTGTAAACCAACGAAGAGAGGCAAACAGGCCCAGTCACTAATCAGCAGCTAGCTCACAGTGGAGCTTTGTTGCTCCAAAGCCGACCCAGGTATGCTTTTTAACAAAAGATACCAAAAGAACAAAGCAAATTAGATAGAAGTCAGTTGGAAAGTCGTTTAAAATGGTATGCTCTATTTGATTCATGAAATACAATCTAGGGGTTTCATGTCCCTTCAAATTTGCAAGCTCCAGAGGTGTCTTTAAAGGCATTGCACCACCACAGGTGAGTGGCAGGACTGTGACAAAAAGATGATGGGTTTGAGGCTCACTAACAGAAAATGTGATCTCTGACTCAAGAGCTGATGCCTGTGTGAGAGCAAATGATCTCTGTGACATCACAGAACTCCTTGGTGACGCACCACAACTAGCCACAGACAATGTAGGCAGGGCCTAGGTGAGCTGTTGCTCTAGAAGGGCTAAAAAGCCTCTTTGCCCACCTCATAGTGCACTCCCTTACACTTGAAGCCAAGAATGCATGTTAACGCTGGCCACCAGCAGATGACAAACTTACCTTATATATGGCTGCCATGCTAAGCTGCCTTTAGTTGGTGCACACTTTTGGCAAGCCTCTGCGACTGCTGCACAATGAAAACCTTAGGGGCAACTTTAACAAAGGCTTGCGGCCTGTAAGATTCAATGTTCAGTGTTTGAACTTATTGGCCTCTAGTTATTAAGCCGTCAACTTACCTGCATTTGACGGCACCAATACTCTTGCCTAAGATCGCCTAACATCGCTGCTGCGGACCTGAATACGTTCTCCAAAATTATCAAAAAAGCTATCAAAAAGCCGTGCACCAAGTACAGAGCGATGAGCAGCGGACTGTTGTTAACTAACAGTCATCGATCTCGCTGCTCTTTGGCTTTTTTACAGCTTTCTTGCTACCCTGTCACTAAACACCCACACTATACTATACTGTTTACCCCCTAAACCGCCGCTCCCAGACCCCGCCGCAACTCTAATAAATATATTAACCCCAAAACCACCGCTCCCGGACCCCGCCGCAACTCTAATAAATATATTAACCCCTATACCACCGCTCCCGGAGCCCACCGCCACCTACATTATATTTATTAACCCCTAATCTGCCCCCTACACCGCTGCGACCTACCTACATTTATTAACCCCTAACCTGCCGCCCCCAACGTTGCTGCCACTATATTAAATTGATTAACCCCTAAACCTAAGTCTACCCTTAACCCTAACACCCCCTAACTTAAATATAATTTAAATGAATGCAAATACATATTACTATTATTAAATACATTATTCCTATTTAAAACTAAATACTTACCTATAAAATAAACCCTAAGATAGCTACAATATAACTAATAGTTACATTGTAGCTATCTTAGGGTTTATATTTATTTTACAGGTAAGTTTGTATTTATTTTAACTATGTACAATAGTTATTAAATAGTTATTAACTATTTAATAACTTCCTAGTTAAAAGAAAGACAAATATACCTGTAAAAATAAAACCTAACCTAAGTTACAATTATATCTAACACTAGACTATAATTAAATAAATTAAATAAATACAATTAAATACAATGAAGAAAAATTATCTAAAGTACAAAAAAAACAAACACTAAATTACAGAAAATAATAAAATAATTAAAAAAAATTTAAACTAATTACACCTAATCTAATCCCCCTAATAAAATAAAAAAGCCCCCCAAAATAATAAAAATCCCTACCCTATACTAAATTACAAATAGCCCTTAAAAGGGCTTTTTGCTGGGCATTGCCCCAAAGTAATCAGCTCTTTTACCTGTAAAAAAAAATACAATACCCCCCCAACATTAAAACCCACCACCCACACACCCAACCCTACTCTAAAACCCACCCAATCCCCCCTTAATAAAACCTAACACTAACCCCTTGAAGATCACCCTACCTTGAGACGTCTTCATCCTATCCGGGCAGAAGAGGTCCTCCAGACGGGCAGAAGTTTTCATTCAGGCGGCATCTTCTATCTTCATCCATCCAGAGCGGAGCAGGTCCATCTTCAAGACATCCGACGCGGAGCATCCTTCCAGGCCAATTACTACCCAACGAATGAATATTCCTTTAAATGACGTCATCCAAGATGGCGTCCCTTGAATTCCGATTGGCTGATAGAATTCTATCAGCCAATCGGAATTAAGGTAGGAAAAATCCTATTGGCTGATGCAATCAGCCAATAGGATTGAGCTTGCATTCTATTGGCTTTTCCAATCAGCCAATAGAATGTGAGCTCAATCCTATTGGCTGATTGGATCAGCCAATAGGATTGAACTTCAATCCTATTGGCTGATTGCATCTGCCAATAGGATTTTTCCTACCTTAATTCCGATTGGCTAAAAGGACAGCAAAAGAGAGAGATAAGATTGTGGTGCACTTTACTAATAATAAACTAAACTGTTTAATAAAAACTAAAACGTTACACCTATTTCTTCATTATTTCCAATCTTGTTGATATTCTTTATCAGGTGTGTTTCAGCTCCCTATAGACCTTTTTACAACATCAGAGTTATCACAATCCTAACGATAACACCATTTTCCTATTGGAAAAATATTGGAATGGATATCGGAAAATTCACTCATATAATGCACAGACAACATTGACTTTGGCGATCACAATCCAATACAACAAAAGAACACATCAAATTCAAAAGCCAAAAGTGTAAAACTGGCTTTAAATATATATTATTGTTTTCCACGAATTCAGTGGCTGCACTATTCTGTGTTCTTTTTGTTTAAAATGAAACGAAAACTGAATTTTAGTTAAACATGTACATTAGTTTTCGTTAAAACAAATGTAAAGGTTTCAAAGCTACAGGTGAAAAGTTCCTGAAAATGGAACACAATAAAGAGCAGCGCAAATCCTCTTTGTGTAATATTTTTTTTAAACAGATAAAAGCGCATATAAAATATAGCAAGAGAGAAGGTTCAGTGGCACTACCTATAAAGTTAGAATGCCTACACCCTCTTTATATTCCTTAGCTCCTTGGCTGTATAGCGGGGTGGGTGGTGCTGTGTATTAAATGATCAGAACCAAAATGTGATGGGTTAAAGACCCATCCTAGAATACACTATTAGCACTCATAGTAGGCATATGTACAGAGATGAACACCAAATGGTTAGAGAGATCTCATAGGATTTAATAAAACATAACTTTTATTTTATACACATAAAAATTTTATGTGTATAAAATAAAAGTTATGTTTTATTAAATCCTATGAGATCTCTCTAACCATTTGGTGTTCATCTCTGTGCATATAAAATATAACTCACTAGAATGTAGTGAAATTTAAGCATATCAGAATGCAGAAGAAATAGATTTCATCACCCATTACTAGTGTTGTCGCGAACCTAAAATTTTGCGTTCGCGAAAGGCAAACGCGAATTTCCACAGATTTTTAAAAGGACCGGGCACTTTGGCATGAAGATTTACATTCACTTTAACCTTCCAAAGATACATCCAGGTATGGTATCATCATCTTATTATACTCATTGGTAAAACTTAAAGGGACAGTCAAGTCGAGATTGAACTTTCGTGGTTCGGATGGGGCATGCAATTTTGAGCAACTTTTTAGTTTGCTCCTGTTGTCGATTTTTCTTCGTTCTTTTGGTATCTTTGTTTGAAAAAGCAGGAATGTGCGTATGGGAGCTGGACCGTTTTTGGTTCGGCACCTGGGTGGTGCTTTCTGATTGGTGTCTAAATGTAGGCACCGGTAGGCAGGCGCTGCCCAGGTTCTGAACCAGGGATGAACTAAAATTAAATAACACTAGCAGACTGATGTAAAAGTTTTTTTTAAAAAAATTTACACTAATGTTACACCAGATATGAGTGGTGGCACTGAGGCTGGCAGTGGCAGGCTGGCCTGGCAACTGAAATTAGATTACACTAGCAGACTGATGTAAAAGTTTTTTTTAAAAATATTTACACTAATGTTACACCAGATATAAGTGGTGGAAAACAGAGCAATTAGGCACAGTATATGCTGTGGGCCTGACACACAGGCCTGATGGAAAATGAAATTAGATTACACTAGCAAACTGATGTAAAAGTTTTTTTTTTTTAAATTTAAACTAATGTTACACCAGATATGAGTGGTGGCACAGAGCAATTAATCACAGTATATGCTGTGGGCCTGACACACAGGCCTGATGGAAAATGAAATTAGATTACACTAGCAAACTGATGTAAAAGTTTTTTGTTTTTTTTTAATTTACACTAATGTTACACCAGATATGAGTGGTGGCACAGAGCAATTAATCACAGTGAGTATATGCTGTGGGCCTGACACACAGGCCTGATGGAAAATGAAATTAGATTACACTAGCAAACTAATGTAAAAGTTTTTTTTTTTTTAAATTTACACTAATGTTACACCAGATAGGAGTGGTGGCACAGACAGATCAATTAATCACAGTATATGCCGTGGGCCTGACACACAGGCTGACAGGCAGGCAAATGCAATTAGATAACAAAAAAAACAAAACAAAAAAAATGACTGAAGTTCTAGCCCTAAAAAGGGCTTTTTGGGCTGAAGTTCTAGCCCTAAAAAGGGCTTTTTGGGGTGCTGTCCTTACAGCAGAGATCAGATGAGTCCTTCAGGACTGTAGTGGACACTAAATACACTAGCCTAGCTATCAATTTCCCTATAAAAGCACCAGCAGCAGCACTATCACTCCTCTCACTAAGAATGCAGGATCATAATGAATCTAAAAAGGCTGCTGCCCAGGAGCTGGGAGGGTCTGGGAGGGAGTATCTGCTGCTGATTGGCTGAAATGTGTCTGCAGACTGTGAGATACAGGGTCAAAGTTTACTCAATGATGACGAATAGGGGGTGGATCGAACATCGCATATGTTCGCCCGCCGCGGCGAACGCGAACAAGTTATGATCGCCGGGAACTGTTCTCCGGCGAACTGTTCGCGACATCACTACCCATTACCTCTCCATGAACTGTCTCAATGACACTCCTTAATCTTCCTATAAGTCGTTCAGCAAAATAATTGGGTCAGAGTGACACAGTCCTGGGTTGAGGGAGAGGTTGATCTTTGTAAAAGCAGGGTGAGATCCAGACCTGAACGCATTTCTTCTGGACTCATCCAGACTTTTTCAAGAGGTATATATTCCAAATAAAACCTCACTCATTTAAAAGACGGTGTTAATCTGTGATTGGAACGCAAATCTAAAAGTTCACACTCACACTTTTCTACCTCTTAAAAACATTTGTGAGGTATATGTCTCGCATAAAAACACTAGGTAAAAAAGTGAGTTTCACAGCATACAATGGCCTATATTTAACAAGGTCTGGCAGACCTGATCCGACAGTGCGGATCAGGTCCGCCAGACCTCGCTGAATACGGAGAGCAATACGCTCTCCGTATACAGCATTGCACCAGCAGCTCACAAGAGCTGCTGGTGCAACGCTGCCCCCTGCTGACTCACGGCCAATCGACTGCCAGCAGGGAGCTGTCAATCAACCCAATCGCCTGCTCAGGCGGACAGAGTTATGGAGCAGCTGTCTTTAGACCGCTGCTTGATAACTGGTGTTTCTGGCGAGTCTGAAGACTCAATTTAAAAATAAAAAGAGAGAGAGATGCACTCAGCTGAGACAGAACAAAAGCTGGAAAAACTTCCGTGCCATGTTCATTTTAGTCTGAAGACTCACCAGAAACACGGGCCCACAAGCTCCCTACGGAGCTTGTTAAATGGGCCCCAATGAGTACTGTCACTCCAGTGGAGCATCACTGTACTGCTCACTTACTCTCTAGTGTCTGCTCCCACATCAATCGATGTTAGTACTTAGAGTTCTAACCCACCGGATACTTTCTTTAAACCGATATAGAAAGGCTGTTTCAGGTGGATTCCACTGTGACTTGTCTGGGCATGGCCTAACATGTTTCATGGGCATCTCCCCACTTTCTCATAGGCTGCCCAAAAACCCTACCAGTTCTCTTTTATTCACTTTCGTATACCTCCAGTTTGTACTTCCTTAAGACCATTTAGGACGTTAAAGAAAGTTACAACGAGCTGGGTATAATGTTGCAAAAAAAAAAAAAAATCGTATTCACAAACTGATGTATTTATAATGCAGATACTTTGTCTTTTCTCAATTTGGAACACACAAGTTATTCCCTCTTGTTTCAAAGTATTCTTCATTAGTACATAATAAGTAGTGCAACTCAAATCTTATATCTTAAACATGTTTAAATATAAAAGTAAAAATACAGTGGGGAAAAAAAGTATTTAGTCAGCCACCAATTGTGCAAGTTATCCCACTTAAGAAGATGAGAGAGGCCTGTAATTTTCATCATAGGTATACCTCAACTATGAGAGACAAAATGTGGAAACAAATCCAGACAATCACATTGTCTGATTTGGAAAGAATTTATTTGCAAATTATGGTGGAAAATAAGTATTTGGTCAATATCAAAAGTTCATCTCAATACTTTGTTATATATCCTTTGTTGGCAATGACAGAGGTCAAACGTTTTCTGTAAGTCTTCACAAGGTTGTCACACACTGTTGCTGGTATGTTGGCCCATTCCTGCATGCAGATCTCCTCTAGAGCGGTGATGTTTTGGGGCTGTCGCTGGGCAACACGGACTTTCAACTCCCTCCAAAGGTTTTCTATGGGGTTGAGATCTGGAGACTGGCTAGGTCACTCTAGGACCTTGAAATGCTTCTTACGAAGCCACTCCTTCGTTGCCCGGACTGTGTGTTTGGGATCATTGTCATGCTGAAAGACCCAGCCACATTTCATCTTCAATGCCCTTGCTGATGGAAGGAGGTTTGCACTCAAAATCTCATGATACATGGCCCCATTCATTCTTTCATGTACACGGATCAGTCGTCCTGTTCCCTTTGCAAAGAAACAGCCCCAAAGCATGATGTTGCCACCCCCATGCTTCACAGTAGGTATGGTGTTCTCTCTCCTCCAAACACAACAAGTTATGTTTCTACCAAACAGTTCTACTTTGGTTTCATCTGACCATATGACATTCTCCAAATCCGCTTCTGGATCATCCAAATGCTCTCTAGCATACTTCAGACGGGCCCGGACATGTACTGGCTTAAGCAGGGGGACACGTCTGGCTCTGCAGGATCTGAGTCCCTGGCAGCGTAGTGTGTTACTGATGGTAGCCTTTGTTACGTTTGTCCAGCTCTCTGCAGGTCATTCACTAGATCCCCCCATGTGGTTCTGGGATGTTTGCTCACCGTTCTTGTGATCATTTTGACCCTACGGGTGAGATCTTGCGTGGAGCCCCAGATCGAGGGAGATTATCAGTGGTCTTGTATGTCTTCCATTTTCTAATTATTGCTCCCACAGTTGATTTCTTCACACCAAGCTGCTTGCCTATTGCAGATTCAGTCTTCCCAGCCTGGTGCAGGTCTACAATTTTGTTTCTGGTGTCCTTCGACAGCTCTTTGGTCTTCACCATAGTGGAGTTTGGAATGTGACTGTTTGAGGTTGTGGACAGGTGTCTTTTATACTGATAACAAGTTCAAACAGGTGCCATTAATACAGGTAATGAGTGGAGGACAGAGGAGCCTCTTAAAGAAGAAGATACAGGTCTGTGAGAGACAGAAATCTTGCTTGTTTCTAGGTGACCAAATACTTATTTTCCACCATAATTTGCAAATAAAATCTTTCCAAATCAGACAATGTGATTGTCTGGATTTGTTTCCACATTTTGTCTCTCATAGTTGAGGTATACCTATGATGAAAATTACAGGCCTCTCTCATCTTCTTAAGTGGGAGAACTTGCACAATTGGTGGCTGACTAAATACTTTTTTTCCCCACTGTATTTTCATCTTCCCTACCTTATTGACTGCAACATTATATCAGCTCTTACAATTCTTCTCAAATAAGCACAGATGGATATCACTTCAGACACACAGATTGGGAGTGATGGTACTCATTGTATGCTGTGGAACTCACTTTTTTTACCTGGTGTTTTTATGCAAGACATATAACTCATAAATGTTTTTATGAGGTAGAAAAGAGTGTGTGTCAACTTTTGGCTTTGCATTTTTATAAATGACTTTTTATGTAATACTACACTTAGATATTTCCTGTGTTCCTTTTCTTTTCCTTTGTTTCACATTGTTTCAGTGTTGACTGCCTGCCAGTGACCGCAGTCGTTTGTAAGGCACAGCTGCAGGAATCACTCTGTCTGCATTGAAAGACTACACCTTTGGATATTGGAGGTATCCTTTTTATTAATTTCATTCCATTTTTAGTCATTTCATTTACTTTTTATTTATCTTGTGTTCATCTGATTGATCATCTATGTGTTTGCTGTGAAATAGTGTGTTACAATATGTGTATTTATGCAAGATAGGGGCAGGCGAATTTTAAAACCCACAGGGACTCTTTCTGGCCACAATAGTGATGGAAAAGTTGTTTCAAGGGGACTAACACCTGGACTGTGGCATGCCGGAGGGGGATCCATGGCAAAACTCCCATGGAAAATTACATAGTTGATGCAGAGTCTGGTTTTAATCCATAAAGGGCATAAATCACCTAACATTCCTAAATTGTTTGGAATAACGTGCTTTAAAACATCAGGTATGATGTTGTATCGATCAGGTAGTGTAAGGGTTACGCCCGCTTCACAGTGACAGACCAAACTCCCCGTTTAACGCACCGCAAACAACCGCAAACAGTCCATTTGCACAACCGCAAGCTCCGCATGGGAGTGCCCCTGTTTTTGGTCAGATTTTTAAAAGGACCGGGCACTTTGGCATGAAGATTTACATTCACTTTAACCTTCCAAAGATACATCCAGGTATGGTATCATCATCTTATTATACTCATTGGTAAAACTTAAGGGGACAGTCAAGTCGAGATTGAACTTTCGTGGTTCGGATGGGGCACGCAATTTTGAGCAACTTTTTAGTTTGCTCCTGTTGTCGATTTTTCTTCGTTCTTTTGGTATCTTTGTTTGAAAAAGCAGGAATGTGCGTATGGGAGCTGGACCGTTTTTGGTTCGGCACCTGGGTGGTGCTTTCTGATTGGTGTCTAAATGTAGGCACCGGTAGGCAGGCGCTGCCCAGGTTCTGAACCAGGGATGAACTAAAATTAAATAACACTAGCAGACTGATGTAAAAGTTTTTTTTTTAAAAAATTACACTAATGTTACACCAGATATGAGTGGTGGCACTGAGGCTGGCAGTGGCAGGCTGGCCTGGCAACTGAAATTAGATTACACTAGCAGACTGATGTAAAAGTTTTTTTAAAAAATATTTACACTAATGTTACACCAGATATAAGTGGTGGAAAACAGAGCAATGAGGCACAGTATATGCTGTGGGCCTGACACACAGGCCTGATGGAAAATGAAATTAGATTACACTAGCAAACTGATGTAAAAGTTTTTTTTTTTTAAATTTACACTAATGTTACACCAGATATGAGTGGTGGCACAGAGCAATTAATCACAGTATATGCTGTGGGCCTGACACACAGGCCTGATGGAAAATGAAATTAGATTACACTAGCAAACTGATGTAAAAGTTTTTTTTTTTTTTAAATTTACACTAATGTTACACCAGATATGAGTGATGGCACAGAGCAATTAATCACAGTATATGTTGTGGGCCTGACACACAGGCCTGATGGAAAATGAAATTAGATTACACTAGCAAACTAATGTAAACGTTTTTTTTTTTTAAAATTTACACTAATGTTACACCAGATAGGAGTGGTGGCACAGACAGAGCAATTAATCACAGTATATGCTGTGGGCCTGACACACAGGCTGACAGGCAGGCAAATGCAATTAGATAACAAAAAAACAAAACAAAAAAAATGACTGAAGTTCTAGCCCTAAAAAGGGCTTTTTGGGCTGGAGTTCTAGCCCTAAAAAGGGCTTTTTGGGGTGCTGTCCTTACAGCAGAGATCAGATGAGTCCTTCAGGACTGTAGTGGACACTAAATACACTAGCCTAGCTATCAATTTCCCTATAAAATCACCAGCAGCAGCACTATCACTCCTCTCACTAAGAATGCAGGATCATAATGAATCTAAAAAGGCTGCTGCCCAGGAGCTGGGAGGGTCTGGGAGGGAGTATCTGCTGCTGATTGGCTGAAATGTATCTGCAGACTGTGAGATACAGGGTCAAAGTTTACTCAATGATGACGAATAGGGGGCGGATCGAACATCGCATATGTTCGCCCGCCGCGGCGAACGCGAACAAGTTATGATCGCCGGGAACTATTCTCCGGCGAACTGTTCGCGACATCACTACCCATTACCTCTCCATGAACTGTCTCAATGACACTCCTTAATCTTCCTACGAGTCGTTCAGCAAAATAATTGGGTCAGAGTGACACAGTCCTGGGTTGAGGGAGAGGTTGATCTTTGTAAAAGCAGGGTGAGATCCAGACCTGAACGCATTTCTTCTGGACTCATCCAGACTTTTTCAAGAGGTATATATTCCAAATAAAACCTCACTCATTTAAAAGACGGTGTTAATCTGTGATTGGAACGCAAATCTAAAAGTTCACACTCACACTTTTCTACCTCTTAAAAACATTTGTGAGGTATATGTCTCGCATAAAAACACTAGGTAAAAAAAGTGAGTTTCACAGCATACAATGGCCTATATTTAACAAGGTCTGGCAGACCTGATCCGACAGTGCGGATCAGGTCCGCCAGACCTCGCTGAATACAGAGAGCAATACGCTCTCCATATACAGAATTGCACCAGCAGCTCACAAGAGCTGCTGGTGCAACGCTGCACCCTGCTGACTCACGGCCAATCGACTGCCAGCAGGGAGCTGTCAATCAACCCAATCCGGTTGAATTGCGGCCATGTCTGTCCGCCTGCTCAGGCGGACAGGGTTATGGAGCAGCGGTCTTTAGACCGCTGCTTGATAACTGGTGTTTCTGGCGATTCTGAAGACTCACCAGAAACACGGGCCCACAAGCTCCCTATGGAGCTTGTTAAATGGGCCCCAATGAGTACTGTCACTCCAGTGAAGCATCACTGTACTGCTCACTTACTCTCTAGTGTCTGCTCCCACATCAATGGATGTCAGTACTTAGAGTTCTAACCCACCGGATACTTTATTTAAACCGATATAGAAAGGCTGTTTCAGGTGGATTCCACTGTGACTTGTCTGGGCATGGCCTAACATGTTTCATGGGCATCTCCCCACTTTCTCATAGGCTGCCCAAAAACCCTACCAGTTCTCTTTTATTCACATTCGTATACCTCCAGTTTGTACTTCCTTAAGACCATTTAGGACGTTAAAGAAAGTTACAACGAGCTGGGTATAATGTTGCAAAAAAAAAAAAATCGTATTCACAAACTGATGTATTTATAATGCAGATACTTTGTCTTTTCTCAATTTGGAACACACAAGTTATTCCCTCTTGTTTCAAAGTATTCTTCATTAGTACATAATAAGTAGTGCAACTCAAATCTTATATCTTAAACATGTTTAAATATAAAAGTAAAAATACAGTGGGGAAAAAAAGTAGTTAGTCAGCCACCAATTGTGCAAGTTATCCCACTTAAGAAGATGAGAGAGGCCTGTAATTTTCATCATAGGTATACCTCAACTATGAGAGACAAAATGTGGAAACAAATCCAGACAATCACATTGTCTGATTTGGAAAGAATTTATTTGCAAATTATGGTGGAAAATAAGTATTTGGTCAATATCAAAAGTTCATCTCAATACTTTGTTATATATCCTTTGTTGGCAATGACAGAGGTCAAACGTTTTCTGTAAGTCTTCACAAGGTTGTCACACACTGTTGCTGGTATGTTGGCCCATTCCTGCATGCAGATCTCCTCTAGAGCGGTGATGTTTTGGGGCTGTCGCTGGGCAACACGGACTTTCAACTCCCTCCAAAGGTTTTCTATGGGGTTGAGATCTGGAGACTGGCTAGGTCACTCTAGGACCTTGAAATGCTTCTTACGAAGCCACTCCTTCGTTGCCCGGACTGTGTGTTTGGGATCATTGTCATGCTGAAAGACCCAGCCACATTTCATCTTCAATGCCCTTGCTGATGGAAGGAGGTTTGCACTCAAAATCTCACGATACATGGCCCCATTCATTCTTTCATGTACATGGATCAGTCGTCCTGTTCCCTTTGCAAAGAAACAGCCCCAAAGCATGATGTTGCCACCCCCATGCTTCACAGTAGGTATGGTGTTCTCTCTCCTCCAAACACAACAAGTTATGTTTCTACCAAACAGTTCTACTTTGGTTTCATCTGACCATATGACATTCTCCAAATCCGCTTCTGGATCATCCAAATGCTCTCTAGCATACTTCAGACGGGCCCGGACATGTACTGGCTTAAGCAGGGGGACACGTCTGGCTCTGCAGGATCTGAGTCCCTGGCAGCGTAGTGTGTTACTGATGGTAGCCTTTGTTACGTTTGTTCAGCTCTCTGCAGGTCATTCACTAGATCCCCCCATGTGGTTCTGGGATGTTTGCTCACCGTTCTTGTGATCATTTTGACCCTACGGGTGAGATCTTGTGTAGAGCCCCAGATCTAGGGAAATTATCAGTGGTCTTGTATGTCTTCCATTTTCTAATTATTGCTCCCACAGTTGATTTCTTCACACCAAGCTGCTTGCCTATTGCAGATTCAGTCTTCCCAGCCTGGTGCAGGTCTACAATTTTGTTTCTGGTGTCCTTCGACAGCTCTTTGGTCTTCACCATAGTGGAGTTTGGAGTGTGACTATTTGAGGTTGTGGACAGGTGTCTTTTATACTGATAACAAGTTCAAACAGGTGCCATTAATACAGGTAATGAGTGGAGGACAGAGGAGCCTCTTAAAGAAGAAGATACAGGTCTGTGAGAGACAGAAATCTTGCTTGTTTGTAGGTGACCAAATACTTATTTTCCACCATAATTTGCAAATAAAATCTTTCCAAATCAGACAATGTGATTGTCTGGATTTGTTTCCACATTTTGTCTCTCATAGTTGAGGTATACCTATGATGAAAATTACAGGCCTCTCTCATCTTCTTAAGTGGGAGAACTTGCACAATTGGTGGCTGACTAAATACTTTTTTTCCCCACTGTATTTTCATCTTCCCTACCTTATTGACTGCAACATTATATCAGCTCTTACAATTCTTCTCAAATAAGCACAGATGGATATCACTTCAGACACACAGATTGGGAGTGATGGTACTCATTGTATGCTGTGGAACTCACTTTTTTTACCTGGTGTTTTTATGCAAGACATATAACTCATAAATGTTTTTATGAGGTAGAAAAGAGTGTGTGTCAACTTTTGGCTTTGCATTTTTATAAATGACTTTTTATGTAATACTACACTTAGATATTTCCTGTGTTCCTTTTCTTTTCCTTTGTTTCACATTGTTTCAGTGTTGACTGCCTGCCAGTGACCGCAGTCGTTTGTAAGGCACAGCTGCAGGAATCACTCTGTCTGCATTGAAAGACTACACCTTTGGATATTGGAGGTATCCTTTTTATTAATTTCATTCCATTTTTAGTCATTTCATTTACTTTTTATTTATCTTGTGTTCATCTGATTGATCATCTATGTGTTTGCTGTGAAATAGTGTGTTACAATATGTGTATTTATGCAAGACATTATTGTCTAACAGCATCAACTAGTCTGAATTACTAGGGTGTACAGGTTTGAGTGCTTTCACTTATAGGATCTGATGCTTTTTTAAGCAGGGTTCCTATCTTTGAGCTTGTTAATCTGTGATTGGCTGGAATGAATGTCAAGCACAATTGCAACATACTGTACTCATTGGTGGGAATCTCTACTTAATATCCATATGTTCATAGGCAGTATTATTTGTCAATAAGGTTAAAAATGTTACCACATGTGGATATTAATAAGTATATACAAAGATACATCAAGACATATAAAGCTATTCAGCTATACCTCAATGTACAGCAAGCAGCTGTATAAAACCCACATGTACAATTCATTGTGTTGGTGTTATAAATAGACTAAGCCATATCACATTATAGCATCATATTGGATTTACCGTAAAAAAACAGCAATGAAATAATTAAAATACAAGTAGTTATATATGCTGAATCTTTCACATATGTAAAACATTTTTGGATAACTTTCATAACACAAATTGAATTGAATTAAGTAGAATAAAGCAAATTATTTGTGAAATGTAAAACATATGTTTTGCCAGATTCATTACCACTTATGTTTCTTATGACAACTAGTATATTGCACCAACAACTTATCTTAGTCCTACTGGATGAATGTTTGATCCACTTTTAGAATGCACACTCCATATTGCTGGTAACGCTATGTGAGATGTGCAGTTGGAGACTTATCATGTGCACTGTACTAAGCCAAATAGATAAATAAAGGAATGAATGTGTGTCCAAATTCTTTCTAATGCACAGTTCCCCAAAGTCACTACGTATGTAAATTTGATTAATATTATTGTGAGTATATCAGGAATACTGATATGGATAAAAAGTATGCAGATCTAGAAAACTAATATATATAAATATTTACATAAATGCTTGGAGGTCTATATCAACATTAAGACCCTTACGGGTAAATTACGAGTTTTGCGTTAGGTGAAAAAGCAGCGTTAACAGGTGCTAACGCTGCTTTTTTTACTACCGCTGGTATTACGAGTCTTGCAGGTTTAGGGGCACCACACACTTTTTTGGCCTTACCGCAAAACGACTTACGTAAACTTCGTAAAGTCTTTTTTCTATGGGACTTCCATAGCGCTGATATTACGAGTCTGTCCTGGGAGGCCAAAAAGTGAGCGGTACACCCTCTACCGCCAAGATTCCTACCGCATTTGAAAGTCAGTAGTTATGAGTTTTATGGTACAACGCTGTAACATAAAACTCATAACTAAAGTGCTAAAAAGTACACTAACACCCATAAACTACCTATTAACCCCTAAACCGAGGCCCTCCCGCATCGCAAACACTAAAATAAAAATATTAAACCCTAATCTGCCGCTCCGGACATCGCCGCCACCTACATTATACTTAGTAACCCCTAATCTTCCACTCTGGACATTGCCGCAACGTACATTATATTTATTAACCCCTAATCTGCCACCCCCAATGTCGCCGCCACTATAATAAATAATATATAATATTAACCCCTAAACCGCCGCAATCCCGCCTCGCAAACACAAGTTTAAAATTATTAACCCCTAGTCTGCTGTTCCTAACATCACCACCACCTACCTACATTTATTAACCCCTAATCTGCCGCCGCCACTATACTAAATGTATTAACCCCTAAATCTAACCCTAACCCTAACACCCCCTAACTTAAATATAATTTAAATAAATCTAAATAAATATTCCTATCATTAACTAAATTATTCCTATTTAAAACTAAATACTTACCTGTAAAATAAACCATAAGCTAGCTACAATATAACTAATAGTTACATTGTATCTAGCTTAGGGTTTATTTTTATTTTTTATGGCCTAGATTTGGAGTTTGGCGGTAGCTGTGAAAACCAGCGTTAGAGGCTCCTAACACTGGTTTTAGGCTACCGCCGGTATTTGGAGTCATTCAAAAAAGGGTCTAACGCTCACTTTTCAGCCGCAACTTTTCCATACCGCAGATCCCCTTACGTCAATTGCGTATCCTATCTTTTCAATGGGATCTTTCTAACTCCAGTATTTAGAGTCGTGTCTGAAGTGAGCGTTAGAAATCTAACGACAAAACTCCAGCCGCAGAAAAAAGTCAGTAGTTAAGAGCTTTCTGGGCTAACGCCGGTTCATAAAGCTCTTAACTACTGTACTCTAAAGTACACTAACACCCATAAACTACCTATGTACCCCTAAACCGAGGTCCCCCCACATCGCCGCCACTCGATTAAATTTTTTTAACCCCTAATCTGCCGACCGCCACCTACGTTATACTTATGTACCCCTAATCTGCTGCCCCTAACACCGCTGACCCCTATATTATATTTATTAACCCCTAACCTACCCCCCACAATGTCGCCGCCAGCTACCTACAATAATTAACCCCTAATCTGCCGACCGCAAAGCGCCGCCACTTACATTATAGCTATGTACCCCTAATCTGCTGCCCCTAACACCGCCGACCCCTATATTATATTTATTAACCCCTAATCTGCCCCCCTCAACGTCGCCTCCACCTGCCTACACTTATTAACCCCTAATCTGCCGAGCGGACCGCAACGCTACTATAATAAAGTTATTAACCCCTAATCCACCTCACTAACCCTATAATAAATAGTATTAACCCCTAATCTTCCCTCCCTAACATCGGCGACACCTAACTTCAATTATTAACCCCTAATCTGCCGACTGGAGCTCACCGCTATTCTAATAAATGTATTAACCCCTAAAGCTAAGTCTAACCCTAACACTAACACCCCCCTAAATTAAATATAATTTAAATCTAACGAAATTAATTAACTCTTCTTAAATAAATAATTCCTATTTAAAGCTAAATACTTACCTGTAAAATAAATCCTAATATAGCTACAATATAAATTATAATTATATTATAGCTATTTTAGGATTAATATTTATTTTACAGGTAACTTTGTATTTATTTTAACCAGGTACAATAGCTATTAAATAGTTAATAACTATTTAATAGCTAAAATAGTTAAAATAATTACAAATTTACCTGTAAAATAAATCCTAACCTAAGTTACAATTAAACCTAACACTACACTATCAATAAATTAATTAAATAAAATACCTATAATTATCTACAATTAAACCTAACACTACACTATCAATAAATAAATTAAATACAATTCCTACAAATACATACAATGAAATAAACTAACTAAAGTACAAAAAATAAAAAATAACTAAGTTACAAAAAAAATAAAATATTTACAAACATTAGAAATATATTACAACAATTTTAAACTAATTACACCTACTCTAAGCCCCCTAATAAAATAACAAAGCCCCCCAAAATAAAAAAAATGCCCTACCCTATTCTAAATTACTAAAGTTCAAAGCTCTTTTACCTTACCAGCCCTGAACAGGGCCCTTTGCGGGGCATGCCCCAAGAAGTTCAGCTCTTTTGCCTGTAAAAAAAAACATACAAATCCCCCCCCCCAACATTACAACCCACCACCCACATACCCCTAATCTAACCCAAACCCCCCTTAAATAAACCTAACACTAAGCCCCTGAAGATCTCCCTACCTTGAGTCGTCTTCACCCAGCCGAGCCAAATTCTTCATCCAAGCGGAGCAAGAAGAGGTCCTCCATCCGGTAGAAGTCTTCATCCAAGCGGGGCAGAAGAGGTCTTCCATCCGATTGAAGTCTTCATCCAAGAGGCATCTTCTATCGTCATCCATCCGGAGCGGAGCGGCAGCATCCTGAAGACCTCCGACGCGGAACATCCATCCTGGCCGACGACTGAACGACGAATTACGGTTCCTTTAAATGACGTCATCCAAGATGGCGTCCCTCGAATTCCGATTGGCTGATAGGATTCTATCAGCCAATCGGAATTAAGGTAGGAATATTCTGATTGGCTGATGGAATCAGCCAATCAGATTGAGCTCGCATTCTATTGGCTGTTCCGATCAGCCAATAGAATGCAAGCTCAATCTGATTGGCTGATTGGATCAGCCAATCGGATTGAACTTGATTCTGATTGGCTGATTCCATCTTGGATGACGTCATTTAAAGGAACCGTCATTCGTCGTTCAGTCGTCGGCCAGGATGGATGTTCCGCGTCGGAGGTCTTCAGGATGCTGCCGCTCCGCTCCGCTCCGAATTTGGCTCGGCTGGGTGAAGACGACTCAAGGTAGGGAGATCTTCAGGGGCTTAGTGTTAGGTTTTTTTAAGGGGGGTTTGGGTTAGATTAGGGGTATGTGGGTGGTGGGTTGTAATGTTAGGGGGGGTATTGTATGTTTTCTTTTACAGGCAAAAGAGCTGAACTTCTTGGGGCATGCCCCGCAAAGGGCCCTGTTCAGGGCTGGTAAGGTAAAAGAGCTTTGAACTTTAGTAATTTAGAATAGGGTAGGGCATTTTTTTTATTTTGGGGGGCTTTGTTATTTTATTAGGGGTCTTAGAGTAGGTGTAATTAGTTTAAAATTATTGTAATATATTTCTAATGTTTGTAAATATTTTTTTATTTTTTGTAACTTAGTTCTTTTTTATTTTTTGTACTTTAGTTAGTTTATTTCATTGTATTTATTTGTAGGAATTGTATTTAATTAATTTATTGATAGTGTAGTGTTAGGTTTAATTGTAGATAATTGTAGGTATTTTATTTAATTAATTTATTGATAGTGTAGTGTTAGGTTTAATTGTAACTTAGGTTAGGATTTATTTTACAGGTAAATTTGTAATTATTTTAACTATTTTAGCTATTAAATAGTTATTAACTATTTAATAGCTATTGTACCTGGTTAAAATAAATACAAAGTTACCTGTAAAATAAATATTAATCCTAAAATAGCTATAATATAATTATAATTTATATTGTAGCTATATTAGGATTTATTTTACAGGTAAGTATTTAGCTTTAAATAGGAATTATTTATTTAATAAAAGTTAATTAATTTCATTAGATTAAAATTATATTTAATTTAGGGGGTGTTAGTGTTAGGGTTAGACTTAGCTTTAGGGGTTAATACATTTATTAGAATAGCGGTGAGCTCCAGTCGGCAGATTAGGGGTTAATGTTTGAAGTTAGGTGTCGGCGATGTTAGGGAGGGCAGATTAGGGGTTAATACTATTTATTATAGGGTTAGTGAGGCGGATTAGGGGTTAATAACTTTATTATAATAGCGATGCGGTCCGCTCGGCAGATTAGGGGTCAATAAGTGTAGGCAGGTGGAGGCGACATTGAGGGGGCCAGATTAGGGGTTAATAAATATAATATAGGGGTCGGCGGTGTTAGGGGCAGCAGATTAGGGGTACATAGGGATAATGTAAGTAGCGGCGGTTTACGGAGCGGCAGATTAGGGGTTAAAAATAAAATGCAGGAGTCAGCGATAGCGGGGGCGGCAGAATAGGGGTTAATAAGTGTAAGGTTAGGGGTGTTTAGACTCGGGGTACATGTTAGAGTGTTAGGTGCAGACGTAGGAAGTGTTTCCCCATAGGAAACAATGGGGCTGCGTTAGGAGCTGAACGCGGCTTTTTTGCAGGTGTTAGGTTTTTTTTCAGCTCAAACAGCCCCATTGTTTCCTATGGGGGAATCGTGCACGAGCACGTTTTTGAGGCTGGCCGCGTCCGTAAGCAACTCTGGTATCGAGAGTTGAAGTTGCGTTAAATATGCTCTACGCTCCTTTTTTGGAGCCTAACGCAGCCATTCTGTGGACTCTCAATACCAGAGTTATTTTAAAGGTGCGGCCAGAAAAAAGCCAGCGTTAGCTACGCGGGTCGTTACCGACAAAACTCTAAATCTAGCCGTAAGTTTTTTAATTATTTTTTTATTGAGGTTTGAATAATACAAAGAGTAATAAGCACCCAAAATGCACAATACAATACAGATATCCGCAAACAAGTTAGGAATAAAACATCTATTAAGACAAATATACATAGTATGCCTCCAAAATATTATATTATAGGCGTCTATAGACCTCAGGTTGCACATATACCTAATGCAAGGGGTTGCATATTCTTCACCCAAGCCTTAGGCCACTACTTACAAATCTCAGGAGGTTCATATACCTACACTAACACAAACCCCTTTAAATTTACACACAGCAATACATATCTTCATATCATTTGGGGATAGTTAGGAAAATATTTACGGTGCAAACTAATAAACCTCTTATTTTGCCCTCTAAGATATTATAGGCCTCACGTTGCCCAGAAACACAAATGAGGGATTAAATAAAATGGTCTTTATTCTGGCCTCCTAACCCTGTAAAGGCCTCTCTTGGGCCTTACGCAGCTATTTACATAACATAGGGGGTTTATGTAATTACAGCAGCTAATCAGATAATATTGTCATAACACCTCTTTAAAAAAAGCATAAAACGTAAAGACTAAGGGTTAGTAAATTTGGAGAACTAATATGAATAAGCTCATAATGAACTAACAGAAGGAAAATATAGGTAGGCGCCTAAGAGATAAGTATACCAAGGTTAAGGTTTGCTCCAAACTGAACACACTTTGTTTCCATAATGTAAAGACTATGGCTTAGTAAATTTGGAGAACTAATATGAATAAGCTCATAATGAACTAACAGAATCAAAATATAGGTAGGCGCCTAAGAGATAAGTATAACAAGATTAAGGTTTGCTCCAAACTGAACACACTTTGTTTCCATAGTAGTCTAGTTACAATACATTAAATATTAGTAGGAGAGGTAGTAAACAATGCCAGGGTTTATGTATTCCCTTATATAAGCACTAAGGACCACAGGCTGCCTCTAAACACATAATTATACTATCCACTTAATAGCAACCTCACATAGGGGTATTAAGGGTTGATATTAAATATAGTTAGACAGATCCTGTAGTCTCATGATACCATAAAAGCTATTGCATGCAACTCACATTGGATTGTTACAGTCCATAATCTCCCACAAAAAAACAGTACATAGATAAAAGAAAAAAGAAAAAGAAAAAGAAAAGTGCAATACAGAGAATATTAAATATACATGAATAACTAAATGCAGTGATACTGCCACAAGACATTGTTAAAGAGTGAAATTCTTCAGTCAACTAACTGAAAGAAACTGCCCATTTGTTAAATTGCCTGTCAAATCCCAGGATCCTCATTTATATGAGCAAAGGAATTTGTAAAAGGTCCCTCAGGAATTCAACAGCACAGTTATTTACCCAACACCAGTCCGAGTGTCAGCTTCCCAGGGATCACTGAAGCATGGCCAGCCATCAAAGCATTTAGGGAGGAAACAACATCTGGCACAAAATTCTGAAAGATAGATAATTCTCTGCACTGTGTGACGCAGGTTAGCAGTAACTTTAAGCACTCTTTGCTCCCTCTTATCCCACAGGGGTAATAAACACATGATGACCAAATAAAGATTAAACCCCACAGCTAACAGCTTATTTTCCTGAGGACATTTGAAACATGGTAAAATATTGATGTGCTGGTCACAGATCCAAATATCCATTTGTATGCTCCCTCTACCTGAAACTTCACCCCGGATAGGCAAACTCTGTTGTTCCCTCACTGCAGGGCTGGCCACATCCCCACAGTCAGCAGGATCCTTGATAAAGCTTATTGCGAAACGTACGTTGGATTTATCGTTCTCTGGCGCCTTCCCAAGCACTTGCACACCAATAAGAAGAGCAACAGTTACTGGACTTTCTGGGGGAGGTTGTGTGGTTCAGTTTCTACACTCCTTACCACGGTTTCTAGTATCCTGTTAAGCTCATATTGAGCAATTACTATACTGTATTGCCTAAACTTATTACAAAAGGTGTTGATAGCAGGTCTGGTGACGCTATTTTATATATTTTATATATTGTGTTTTAATAAAATCACTTATCTGAACAACTGGTACAAGAATCTGTTTACCCAACAGTATAAAAGTGGGTGTGCGCTTCTACCTGAGCTTGGTTATAGCTCCACCGCATGTGAGTAACCATTTGCACAGACACAAGTTTTGTATTGCAACAAAGTTACAGAATTACGCTATGTGGCATATTTCTTCTTTTTTATGAGGATCAAGAGAGACCACACAGAAGACTGAAGAGTGCCAGGAAGATTATACATATCCTTATATGAACTCTATATCAATTTATTTTATGGTTTAACATATATTAGTGGCACCATATATATTGTTTTTTTGGGGTTATCTTATCTTATCACATTTATTTCATTTATTCTTCTTTTGTGATATTTTGGTACTTGTTATCACTAACCCCCTGAAGATCGACTTACTGTTCTGAAGATCCGACATCCATCCTCAAGGAAGCGGCAGAAGTCTTCATCCAACCGGGCCAAAGTCCTCACGAAGCCGGGAGAAGTCTTCATCCAAGCCGGGCGAAGTGGTCCTCCAGACGGGCAGAAGTCTTTATCCAGATGGCATCTTCTATCTTCAGCCATCCGACACAGAGCGGCTCCATCTTCAAGACATCTGACGCAGAGCATCCTCTTCATCCGACAGACAGGGGTTAATACATGTTGGTAGGTGGTGGCAATGTTAGGGACGGCAGATTAGGGGTTAATAATATTTAACTAATGTTTGTGATGTGGGAGTGTGGCGGTTTAGGGGTTAATATGTTTATTATATTGGCGGCGACGTTGGGGCGGCAGATTAGGGGTTAATAAGTGTAGGTAGGTGGCGGCGACATTGTGGGTGGCAGATTAGGGGTTAATAAATATAATGTAGGTGTTGGCGATGTTGGGCGCAGCAGATTAGGGGTTAATAAGTATAATGTAGGTGATGGCGATGTCCGGAGTGGCAGATTAGGGGTTAATAAATATAATGTAGGTGTTGGCAATGTCGGGGGCAGCAGATTAGGGGTTAATAAGTGTAAGATTAGGGGTGTTTAGACTCTGGGTTCATGTTAGGGTGTTAGGTGTAAACATAAATTTTATTTCCCCATAGGAATCAATGGGGCTGCGTTACTGAGCTAAACGCTGCTTTATTGCAGGTGTTACACTTTTTTTCAGCCAGCTCTCCCTGTTGATTCCTATAGGGAAATCATGCACGAGCACGTTACACCAGCTCACCGCTGACTTAAGCAGCGCTGGTATTGAAGTGAGATTTGGAGCAAAATTTTGCTCTACGCTCACTTTTTGTCTTTTAACTTTGGGTTTCTTAAAACCTGTAATACAAACACTGCAGGAAAGTGAGCAATGAGAATAACGTGCAAGTTAGCACCACACCCCTGTTACCGCAAAACTCGTAATCTAGCCGTTAGGTTGTAATAAATGTAGTTCATGTATTCAATAGGTTTCACATTGGAGTAAAGTTGTAAAACTCTTGAGAAAACTTAGGTTTCAACTCTTGGGAGGATCACAACTGCAGATGATAAAAAAGTATATTTGTATCACCAAGACAATTGGGCTATTATGACAGCATAGACCAAGCAGTCTGAGGTGAAATATAATAAACTTAGGTAAGTTGCTGTTAATGCAAGCACAGCAAATCAAAGCACACTGATTTCTCAGATCTGTTATTGCCTCACAGATAGGAATCAGTGTAGGATTGCACGTAATTATAAAAGTATTTTATGGTCACTAATAAGCAACAGTAAACTTCGTTTTTATACTTGCCTGCAGTAAATTGAGAGATTATGCAGGAGTGGTTGTTTGTGCAAAAAAGAAGTGTAAGAACAGCTTGATGTTACTAGTTGTACTGTCTCTTTAAATAGCACACCGGAGCAGGTCTTGTGAATAAGCAAGTAAGTTGAAAGGAGCACAAACTTAGTATAAGCAGAGTAGAACTTTAGATGTAATGTCTGTATAAGTATGCAGTTAAATGGAAAGCAGATTATAATTAAGCAAAGCACTCTGTGCTGTTAAGTTCAAGATGTAATGTGAGCTTTAAACGGATAAATAGTCCTTACTTTACAAAGGTAGTCTCCCAGGCTTGTCTGTGTAATGCAGTAGGGAATGCACACAGCTTGAACTCCAGGCAGGCTGACAGGTTTAGTTCAGTACTTCAGTAGTAATAAATGAAGCTTGTAATTTAGGAAAGCAATGATGTCCGTTTGCAAACAGGTAGCAGAAGTGCAATGAATCCAATTAGGAAGGATCAAGAAAGGAGTCTGAAATGAAGGCTTAATTTCCAAGTAGCAGGAACAAACATACTGTGAAACAGTACTATCTGCAATAACTAAGCACCTGTTTAATGTCAGGTGATCCCTTAAGTAAAGGGAAAAGTAAAACCATGTGATGTGGAAATGGAAGGAGAGATGCAAAACACAGAGTGGAATCCTCACAAAAGTCAACCACCTATTAGGATAAATGTCAGATGGAATCCAGTCTATAATTTTTACTGTGAGGCTCTTGGGATCTATGACATCTTAGAAAGTGTTTAGGGACACTATGATTCTCTACTTTATTTTTAAGATTGTAAACATGCTTATTTCACAATTTCCTCATTGTTCTACCTATGTAGAAACGTTTGCATTCACAACTAAACATATACTGTATATTTCGTGTGTAGTGCTAGTTGTATACTTCTGTTTGATTAAATATTGCCTAGTGTTATATGTATTGGAAGAAGTATCCCCTTTGTGTATATACCTACTCATCACACATCTAGGTATAGTGCATCTTACCATTTTAGTAACCCTCCTTTAGACAGCTTCTAGTTTATTTATATCTTTCTGAAGATATGGTCTCCAGAACTGTACACAGTATTCCATATTTGGTCTAACTAATGATCTGTAAAAGTGGCATAAGAACCTTGCTATTTCTGCTACTAAAACCTCTTCCAATGCAACCAAGCATTTGACTGGCCTTGCTGGCTGCACAGCTGCATTTGTGTACCAAATTTTAAATCATCTGAAATAATTATTCACAAGTCCCTTTCTTCTTTAATTACAGTCAGTAATGTACCATTGAGACTGTAATTGGCCTTTGGGTTTTTGGATCCTATATGCATAATTTTGCTCTTGGTAATATTAAATTTCAAATCCCATTTATTTGACCAGTCCTCTAGTTTATTATTATCACAGTTCATTTGATCAACTCCTCCTGGAACATCTACCCTGTTACAAATTGTTGTATCATCAGCAAACAAGCAAACCTTCCCCTTAAGCCCACTTCCAATATCACTTATGAACATGTTAAACAAAACAGGACCAAGACCTGACCCTTGGGGAACACCACTAGTAACTAATTCCTCGTTTGAATGTACTCCATTAATTGAAACCTCTGTCGTCTATCTTTAAGCCAGCATTCTACCCACTTAACAACCTAAGCATCTATTCCAAGGCAATAGATTTTGTGAATAAGTTTGTTGTGTGGGATGGTGTCAAATGCTTTGCTAAAGTTTAGATATGCAACATCTACGGCTCCACCCTGTTCTATTATTTTAGTTACATGGTCAAAGAAATCAATTAGATTAGACAGGCATGATCTTACAGCAGTGAAACCATGCTGTCCTTTGTCTTCTAAGTTGTTTGTCTGAATGAAAGATACAAGTCTTTCCTTTAAAAGAGTTTCCATTAATTTCCCTGCAATTGAGGTCAAACTGACTGGCCTATAGTTAGCAGAATATTCCTTACTACCCTTTTTATGAAAAAAAGGGGTAGTTTATCCATTGAGATTGGCCTATGGGTATTTTGTTAATCAATTTTAGCAAACAGCCACTCTTAGCATTTAATAGACTATTTTTTCTGTTAGTTTGGAGTAGTTTCTAACTAGCACTTCACCTTGAGGACCAGTTTGAAGGGTAAAATAGAGGAAATCTCTTTTTCATTCATATTACTGGCAAACTATAAATTTAGGTTATTATGATTGTAGAAATTGGTGTATGGGGGTGTGAAAGTAATACCCATAGCTGTCCCCTAGGATTGTCTGGAGAATGGTGACTTAAATGTGAAGTAGTTATGTTCAATTATAACATATATTCCTTGAATTAAAAAAAATCAAGGTATTTTAAGAATATCCCAACTCAAAAATGCCTTCCTAATAGCAAAAGTGCCGGGGTGATGGGGATACAGATATAAAGTGATGAGACGTCACAAGTAACCATAGATATTTATCTTCCCACTCATTCCCTTAAAAAATATTTATGGTTGACACAATTAGTACATCCAGACCAGGTTAGATTCATTACATCAAGAGAGGCCCAGACAATATCAGGAGAACCATTGATTTAATAAATTATGCTTCAGTAAACAAAGTGCCTTCTCTGCTATTATCACTGGATGCAGGGAAGGCCTTTGACAGAGTTCTTGTTGTTATTTGTTCTGGAGGGTTTTGGGTTTCAGGGAAGCTTTCTCAAGGCAATTCAAACTTTATGTTCTGATCCTAGGGCATTTATTAAAATAGCCGGATATAAATAGAAAGATGTCTTAATCAGAAATGGCACAAGACTGGGGTGCCCTTTGTCTCTCCTCCTCTTTGCTTTATGTATCAAGCCCTTGGCCTCTAGAGTCAGAAACAATCCAGATATTCATGGGATAAAAATAGGACAGATGTCATATAATATAGCATTGTTTGCAGACGATGTGGTACTCACCCTCACTAAACCTTTACTATCCCTTCCTCCTTTATACTATATCATAAGTCAATTTGGGAAAATCTCGGGCTATAAAATTAACAATGAAAAATGTAGGGACTGAGTATCTACCTACCTGTGGAAACTAAAAAATTACTTGAAATAAACTTTGGATTCAATTGGTCTTAAAAATGTCTTAAATATCTTGGTATCATATTATCCAACAATGTACATTCACTATACTCTATTAACTACAAACCAATGTTTACACACATACAATTAATGACTAAATGGACCAAAGAGAAAATCTCATTTTATGGAAGCATTGTTGTAGCAAAAAAGACCATCCTTCCCAAAATGTTATATCTATTTAGATCCCTACCAGTTTCTGTACCTATTGCTGAACTTAATCTAGCCCAAAGAGAAATCCTTAAATTTATATGGAGAGGTAAAAAATCCTTCATCAATAAAGCTGTCTTAATCACAAGGGGCTATGTGGGTTCCACAGATAACAGCATATTACTATGCAGCCAGAATGGCTCAAACATCTCTTTGGCATAACTCTGTAGGGACTACTAGATGGGTACAACTCGAGACAGACCTAACATAAACAAAACCCATATGTAAACTTCTCTAATCGGACAAACTGACTCGTCCCTCAAATTGGAAAGCCTATACTTTCATAGCACACACAGTGTTTTTATGGGACAGACTGAAGACCTCATACACCTTGATTTCCCAACGCTCCCGAGTCATTCCATTAGACTCCTTCGCAAATCCCATTTGCTTATAGTCTTAAACAAATGGGCTAATAGAGGCTTATACCGTATCACGGATACCCTGATTAATAATAAATTCCTCACATTCACTCAATATTTGGATTTAGATGCTTCTGATAAGCAAAGCTGGTTCCATTATTTTCAGCTCAGATCTAGGGTTCAAGATATTCTACAATCATAACCACCTAGTTCACCGACTACTTTTGAGATGCCGTGTCTCTCCAAAAATAGGCCTAAAGGGGCTATAGCTAAACTATACTGCACTTTTAATACCCCTAGTAAAGCCCCTAGTAAAACACAGAAAGATTTATGTTTTGCTGGGAAACCGATGCTAATATAGATTGGTCACTAAGTGAATGGGTTTCCAAACTACAGAGAAGATGCTCTTTCTCACTTAGCGCTACTCTAAAAGAAAACTATATTAAAACCGCTTATAGGTGGTACTTACACACGACAAGATTATATCCTTGACCCAACAACACGGCTGAATTATTTTTTAGGGGATGTTTATAGAGAGGCACATATCTCTACATGTGGTGGCAATGTAGGTCAGTGACAAAAGTTTGGATCCAGAAGGCTAAACTCTTAAGTCACATTTTTGACAAAAAGATCACCCTTACTCCTGCATAAGCTCTACTACATGATCTAATTCCAAACACTACTCAAAGTAATTGTAAACTCATTATGATGATCTGTATCGCAACTAGGTGATATATAGCAAGGTACTGGAAAAAAGAAATACCAGACTTCTCCATAATCTTACGTAAAATGTAATATTTATATCAAATGTCTGATATATCTTCAGACCTACTAGTTCAAAAAGACCACTTTATAGAATTGTGGGAACCTGGGATCATGTAGGCGAACAGAAGGAACACGTGGAGAGATCCTCTTCAGTAGATCAGGCTCCCAGGCAGCAGGGCATACAGATACAACCCGATAAACAGACCTATGACCATTGGGTGTTTTGAGTCTAGATTTATACAGGGAGTGCAGAATTATTAGGCAAATGAGTATTTTGACCACATCATCTTCTTTATGCATGTTGTCTTACTCCAAGCTGTATAGGCTTGAAAGCCTACTACCAATTAAGCATATTAGGTGATGTGCATCTCTGTAATGAGAAGGGGTGTGGTCTAATGACATCAACACCCTATATCAGGTGTGCATAATTATTAGGCAACTTCCTTTCCTTTGGCAAAATGGGTCAAAAAAAGGACTTGACAGGCTCAGAAAAGTCAAAAATAGTGAGATATCTTGCAGAGGGATGCAGCACTCTTAAAATTGCAAAGCTTCTGAAGCGTGATCATCGAACAATCAAGCGTTTGATTCAAAATAGTCAACAGGGTCGCAAGAAGCGTGTGGAAAAACCAAGGCGCAAAATAACTGCCCATGAACTGAGAAAAGTCAAGCGTGCAGCTGCCAAGATGCCACTTTCCACCAGTTTGGCCATATTTCAGAGCTGCAACATCACTGGAGTGCCCAAAAGCACAAGGTGTGCAATACTCAGAGACATGGCCAAGGTAAGAAAGGCTGAAAGACGACCACCACTGAACAAGACACACAAGCTGAAACGTCAAGACTGGGCCAAGAAATATCTCAAGACTGATTTTTCTAAGGTTTTATGGACTGATGAAATGAGAGTGAGTCCTGATGGGCCAGATGGATGGGCCCATGGCTGGATTGGTAAAGGGCAGAGAGCTCCAGTCCGACTCAGACGCCAGCAAGGTGGAGGTGGAGTACTGGTTTGGGCTGGTATCATCAAAGATGAGCTTGTGGGGCCTTTTCGGGTTGAGGATGGAGTCAAGCTCAACTCCCAGTCCTACTGCCAGTTTCTGGAAGACACCTTCTTCAAGCAGTGGTACAGGAAGAAGTCTGCATCCTTCAAGAAAAACATGATTTTCATGCAGGACAATGCTCCATCACACGCGTCCAAGTACTCCACAGCGTGGCTGGCAAGAAAGGGTATAAAAGAATAAAATCTAATGACATGGCCTCCTTGTTCACCTGATCTGAACCCCATTGAGAACCTGTGGTCCATCATCAAATGTGAGATTTACAAGGAGGGAAAACAGTACACCTCTCTGAACAGTGTCTGGGAGGCTGTGGTTGCTGCTGCACGCAATGTTGATGGTGAACAGATCAAAACACTGACAGAATCCATGGATGGCAGGCTTTTGAGTGTCCTTGCAAAGAAAGGTGGCTATATTGATCACTGATTTGTTTTTGTTTTGTTTTTGAATGTCAGAAATGTATATTTGTGAATGTTGAGATGTTATATTGGTTTCACTGGTAAAAATAAATAATTGAAATGGGTATATATTTGTTTTTTGTTAAGTTGCCTAATAATTATGCACAGTAATAGTCACCTGCACACACAGATATCCCCCTAAAATAGCTATAACTAAAAACAAACTAAAAACTACTTCCAAAACTATTCAGCTTTGATATTAATGAGTTTTTTGGGTTCATTGAGAACATGGTTGTTGTTCAATAATAAAATTAATCCTCAAAAATACAACTTGCCTAATAATTCTGCACTCCCTGTAGAGCAAGGAACATATTTTGTGTTATTAAGCAAGTCTGTGAGAAACGTTTTCTCTGTGTCACTGAATATTGTTTTGTGTAACGATTTCTGTATTGTGATTTATTATATATGTATAAAGTAATAAAAATAATTAAAAAACAATATTTATGGTATGTGTGGTGTCTCTTAAATATGAACTCTAAAATATGTTAGTAAACATTTACATTTGTTTTCATTAAAACAAATTTAAATGTTTCAAAGCTACAGGTGAAATGTTTTCCTGTAGTAACAAAACTTACCTTAATGTGCTCTAGAGAGCATGGGGAGTGCACTAAGGTAAGCAGTGGTGGCTTGTGGGTTATTCAAATGGGGGTTCACGGACCAGTTATGTAATATATATATATATATATATATATATATATATATATATAAAATATATATATATTACACACACACTGTATATTAAAAAATAATATATATATTTTACGTTATATATATATATATATATATTACACACACACTGTATATTAAAAAATAATATATATATATTTTACATATTATATATATATTACACACACACTGTATATTAAAAAATAATGTATATATATATATATATATATATATATATATATATATATATATATAAATAAATATTACAAAATGTATCACACCAAAAATGTATTAAATACCTATGTGGTAAAATATCAGCCTAGTTTTTTTTCACAATACACACACATATATACTGTATATATATATATATATATATATATATATATATATATATATATATATATATATATATATATACACACACAGGTAGCCCTCAGTTTACGCTGGGGTTAGGTTCCAGAAGGAGTGGTTGTAAATTGAAACCGTTGTAAATTGAAACCGAGTTTATAATGTAAGTCAATGGGAAGTGAGGGAGATAGGTTCCAGGCCCCTCTCAAAATTGTCATGAGTAACACCTAATACATTTATTTTTAAAGCTTTGAAATGAAGACTTTAAATGGTAAACAGCATTATAAACCTAATAAAATAATCACACAACACCGAATATATAATTAAACTAAGTTAAATGAACAAAAACATTTGCTAAACAGCATTATAAACCTAATAAAATAATCACACAACACAGACTTCACTTGCATTTTTCTGCAAGCAGTTCTTTCTATGCATTACAATCTGGACTGATTTATAGACAGGAATATCTTGTTCCTTTGAAATCTGCTCGATAGCTCAGTTCTGGTTAAACTGATTAATTTCAGCTTGCTTGGCTTTGCTGCAACACAAGCGGACAGCTCCACCTACTGGCTATTTTAATAAATAAACTGCTTCTCAATGCTTTTCAATTGCAGTCACATGACTGGAAAAAAAGGTTGTTATTCTGAAACGGTGTAAATTGAACCGTTGTAAAACGAGGGCCACCTAGAAAAACTTGGGCCACATAGAAAAACTTGCATCTAAACTCTATCCAAAACTAGGTGCCCTGTACAGAAACAAATCCTGCCTCAGCCCTACAGTAAAGAAAAAGATTGTACAGCAAATGCTGATGCCAATCATGGATTATGGAGATGTAGTATATACACCTGCACCGCAAACTCACCTTAATAAACTTAATACACTGCATAACTCGTTCTGCCGCTTTGTGCTACAATGTAACTACATGACCCACCATTGTGACATGCTAATAGAACTAAACTGGCTGTCGCTGGAATACAAACGCACCCTCCATCTTTCCTGCCTTGTGTTTAAGAGCCTTTCTGGGAAGCTCCCACCCTACCTGAGCAGAATGCTCTCCCGGCTGTTCCCACCTCCCATAACCTCCGATCCCGTACCAGCACATTATTTAGTCTGCCTCCATACAAAAAGAAAGCAGCTCGATCCTCCTTTTTCTACAGAGCACCACAATTATGGAACGACCTCCCGCACACTTTAAAACCTTCCCCAAGTCTAAAATCCTTTAAGAGATCCCTCTCTGCATACCTCAAAACAGAATGCACCTGTCATGGTTGATTTTATATTTCCTACCTGTTCTATGTTAAATTCTGTATGTTATGTATTAATATTGTTTTTGTATTGTTGTACCCTATTGTATCAATGCAATGTTTTGTGGACCCAGGACATACTTGAAAACGAGAGAAATCTCAATGTATCCTTCCTGGTAAAATATTTTATAAATTATATATGTGTGTGTAAAAAAGGGTTTGGAGAGTGTAGTAATTACTAGAAGTAAAAACTAGACTGGAGGCGCTGGGTAGTCGCTCAGAGGATTAAGGGAGGAACTGCTGGAGTAAACTTAAAAGGTGTGTAGGAATTACCCTCTAATATCTACACACAGAATAATGAAATATCTGGAAGAGTGAGTAAACTGCACAGCTCTGCACCCTAATTTGTGTAAGTAATCAGGTGGAAAAAAATATAATGGTAATAATAATCAGGCACCCCCACAGAGAATTATTGTGCACGATGTATACACTTATAGTTCTATGCAAAGCGATTCCCACCATACATAATCCTTTTGTTATATACTAAAAAACCAGATATAAACTGGAACAACCATTTAAATGCAAATGGAAGTATACTCTGTATATTACTGTTAATAGGTTAATGTTAAATACAAAGTAATTGCCGTTACGTACTGAAATTATGTGAAGAGGTCCTCAAGCTGCACTTATGTAAATATGTACAATTGTGACGTAAAAGAAGTTGGAGGCGATAGTCAGCAGTGTTTAGCACAAAATTGCATATAGCATATAGAGCACAAAATGGTATATTGAACTAAACGCTGAGTCTAATTTATGAATTCAATATACTGGCACTCAAGGTTTAGAGTGAATTGTCCATATGTAGGCAAAACAGTGTTACAATGTATCACACGATATTCACAAAAACATAAGTTGAAATACTATGTATTTGAAATATATGTCCGTATTGAAAATAGCCAGTTCAAGAAAATTCCCGTATATATAAATGTATGCAGCAAGGAGACTCAACGCTTCGTATCCTAATTCTGTCTCACAGTCTACTTACTTCCGAACCCTCAATCATATGAGGTAAGGTGTTAGTGATGTGAAGCAGTTAAGGCTGGAAGCGTCTCCCTCAGGCAGGTAAAAGCCCTCTTGTTTGTTGTAAGCGGAAGCTTCGTTTCCTCTGCCCGTCTGAGTCCAGCGGTAGTTCTTTCTCCCCTCTTCTCGTAAAATGATAAACTCCTCTGTCCCATAAGGTTGCATCTCTTATAAATGACACATAACATGGAGATGTTTGCTTTCAACCTCTGTGGAAACAAATTATCATCAAGTTGAAAGTATGCAGTTCAATATTAGTATCCTGCTTCGTTAGCAGCTTGTTCCTATTCCTGTAAAGGACATACTGACCATATATATATTACCCTCACACACAATCATATTATAGTGCTTGCTATATTACTTGCAGCCAGCAGGTGGCAGTGGTGCATAACATTTAAGAATTACAGCAGTGAAGATTTCTAAGATGGAAAACGTTTTTACTACATTTGTTATATATATTCTTTACTGATGCATAACGATTTTTTTTTAGTTTCCTAGACTACAGATGTAAAATAAAAAAAAATCGTTTTTTATCAGTAAAGAATATACATAACACAAATGTAGTAAAAACGTTTTCCATCTTAAAAATCTTCACTGCTGTAATTCTTTCTGATCAGCTACACTGAACTGCTCTACTTGCTGGCTGCTGCTGTTGCAGTCTACACTCTATCTTTATGCTGTAATAAGATCTGGAGTGAGTTTTTGCCTAAGTAGATATGATGATAAAGTACTCTCTATCTTTATGCTGTAATAAGATCTTGAGTGAGTTTTTGCCTAAGTAGATATGATGATAACGTAGGATAGAGACAAACCTTGATTAGCAGTGCCAGTGTTTTTTCCACACGTGCGCAAGTCTGCAGCCCCTCCTCCCCTGACCACCAGACCACTCTCTCATTGGCTAAGTAATGGCTATTCATTATGGGACTTGTAGTTAGTTCCTAGCCTTGGGAGCTCCCCCTGTTGCCTGCCCATAGAAATGGCCCAACCGCACACTGAAAATTGTGCTATTAGAAAAGGTATAGGCTCTGTTATGGGCGGAGCAGCAGGCACATAGAAAAAATGTGCAAAGGGATATAGCAGGCTATACCTCTCTACCGCACGTGCGGTAGAGAGGTATAGAGGTATATAAAAGGATTTTTTTTATTAAACTGGACAGTAGACTGTAACCTTTTTTGGCAGAATAAATATAATTTTTCCAATAGGGGGCTATTGGAGAAATTATATTTATTCAGCCAAAAAAATGTATTTTCTTTCTTTTTTCTTTTCCCAGGAGGCTCACGTGCGGTTGTGATCATATGGAGGAGCCTCCACTGAAGGTATTAACCCCTTATAAAAAAAATTAAGTAAACAAAACGTTTTCGTTGGGCCTTTATTTACATATTCATTTAGTTAAAACGAAACGAAAATCCACATTTCATCACAAATGTGCATTTAGGATTTCTATGACAATCATGTCTTTGAGATCAGGTTTTTGCCATTCTGTCTTGTTTATTTGCAGAATTGTTTGCGTGTTTACAGTAAACAGAAGTACCAAACCTTTTGTTTTCAATAATCATAATTTACAGTATCTAGAACCTCTTATTGCCATATTTTTACAGAAATAGAAATTTAGCAAAGACAAGTGAGGTTTGGAATTTTTGACAATATTTTAAATCTTCGTCACCTTGTGGTTTCACAATTTACAGTATGAGAACTGATCATTTTAAAATCCTGGTATAGAAGATGACAAAAGTTGTGGCCACTTTCTACTTCTGGAAATTGATTTTTTTACTGTACTTCCTGATTTTAGATGAAAATATCGCCAAAATGTAAAACAAGGTTTTCTCAATGAATAAATTATTTTTAAAAAATACTATTAAAATGTGATCATGTTTGATAATTATTGTACTGATAAAAAAAATAATAATGCCTAATCCCATTTTCTATAATAAAAAAATACATCTGCATATTATTATATTTTACATGTATTTACTGTTTAATATAGAGGTGTGACCCCTAATTACCGTCATCCCCTGTCCATATGATGGTACCTGTGTAAAATGCTGGTGATTGCCATTATTTGGGTGCAAAAAACTGCAGCACACATAGGGCCAAATGATCTAAAGTTCTCTGCTATGGTGAGCTGTTTATCTCGCTATACAGGGCTTTGGGTATGAAGGAAAGACATACTCCTTACAATATAATGCCAGCAAGCTTTTTATTATCAAGCTTGTAAACTGTTGTCTACCCGGAGGGGAGAGTGACCTTAATGCAGCCTTTGTTGCCCTTTCGTTTATGCTAGAGAGGGCAAGTGACAACTCATTTGAAAGGGAGAAGACTGCCCCTAGCACAAATAAGGGGGAAATCCCTCTCAATGTAAACAGCTGTTTGAAGTGCTGATTTGCCGCTTTAAGGGTAATGACCTGCATAATACAGGGCCATACAACCCCTCATTTGAAATGGAAACCCGCTCTTTAAAATGATGGGTCACTTGTACCTCCAATATAATATTATTATTATTATTATTATTATTATTATTAGTTATTTGTAGAGCGCCAACAGATTTTGCAGCGCTATAAACATAGACGGTATACAAGGAAACATTTATAGGGATCAAATGGGTGGAGGGCCCTGCCAAGAGTCACACTGTTATATTATATTATGAACAGTTTATGTGCTGCTACAGGTTATTGCCAATTTAGAACACTTATCTGCATCATTTTTTAAATGAGGGGTCTCTTGTCCCTGTAAGTGATCTGGGTGCTGATATATGGTCTCTTAAAGCCCTCCCCAACCCCAGGCTTACAACCAGGAATTTCCTTAGTGATCATGGAATTCCTGGTTGTCTGTTATGTCACCACAAAGGAATGTGGTGATGTCACATGCAGTTCTGAAAAGAGCTGGGGAAAGGGAAGGAGATTAGTAAGTTATCAGCATGTAGCAGCCGATGCACATGACCACAACAGGGCATAATCTGCACTGAAGAGGTTAAATATATTTGGCTAAATTACAAGTGGTGCGCTTACTAATCATTTTTCATTTGCACGCACTAAAATTAAGTTTTTATGCAGGCGGGTTAGTGTGCATATTACAAGGTCAAACTTGAAAATGAGAGAAATCTCAATGTATCCTTCCTGGTAAAATATTTTATAAAAAAAATAAATAAATAATTAATAATTTGTATCAGAGTGTGTATATATAAATATATATATATATATATATATATATATATATATATATGAGTATATTTTATGCATTTATGTTGTATTTGGTATACATTCTTTTTTAACCCTAACAATTTACACTAGGTCTTCACTTTAGCAAACTCGGCTTAGGCAAATTTAGATTTGCAGCAATATTGGTAGTGCTAATTTAGTTTGCACTCAAGCGAATGTGCCTTATTTCAACTTGTAATTTGCGCGCAAGTTAGCGTGAACACGGCACTTGTACTCTAGCCCATAGTTAAATGCAAAACAACAGTACAATAATAAAATGCTCTAATGCATTTGAGTTTTTTCTGCGCTTGCATGACCTTTAATATCTTCTCTCTATTCCCCTGATATGATGATATGGCCATTTTGTTTTTAATTAAACACTCATTTATTTTATCCTTAATTTAGAAAGGATCCTCGGGCTCTCAGTGTGCGTTATCTTCTTTAGTTTTATTAACTGCAAGAGCTGTTAAGGTGCGCGTCACGCTGACTGGATTTACTGTTTTTAATAATTCATAGCTGCTACCTTGGCATCTGATGTTTCACTGAAAGAGTTAGCAAAATAGATAACACTTTTTTGCAACCTTCATTACATCTTGAGGACTAGAGCTATTTATAAATTGTGATTTCTTTTGGTGACTAAGTTTTTCAAGCTTTATTCTGCTATACATAACCATCAACCAAAGTACTGACTTGCTGAACCTGTTCTACAACTTGTGTTCATTGCATTGAATATATTATAAATAAACTGTGTTTGCTATTGCTGATTGGCAATGTGCGCATGGTCTGGCAATAAGGATGCAATGTATTGAATATCTCTGCAAATATTTTGGCAGTAAATGCATAGGTTGTGAAATATCTTCGGTGATTAAAATGTATCAGCACCTAAATAAAACAATAGTAGATTGATAATAATAATTCTAAAGATCAAAGGGTATATTTATCAATGTGCGAGCGGACATGATACAGAGTAGCGTATCATGTCCGCCGCACATCGATAAATGCAGCGCATATCATTGCACCAGCAGTTTGTGTGAACTGCTGGTGCAATGCCACCCCCTGCAGATTCGCGGCCAATCGTATTAGATCGGGTTGATTTCTGTCCGCTGCCTCAAAGCAGGCGGACAAGTTATGGAGCAGCGGTCTTTAGACCACTGCTTCACAACGTCTGTTTCCGGCGAGCCTTCAGCCATACGGAGCTTGATAAATATGCCCCATAATATTAATTGTAATAATATAAAATAGATATACTACTAACAGAATCCCCTATACCAAGATAAGAGATGAGATATATGCATAACATATACACATAGGGCTGGATTACAAGTGGAGTAATAGCACATGGTTCATTCTCTCCATTTAAATTATTTTGAGTAAAAAAGATGTAGAAAACATAGGCCTCGCTTCCATTGAGTCGTTAAAAATGGAGCCGTAAGCTACCGAAGCGGATGACAGCTAAAAGTAATTTACGGCTCCATTTTAGTACCAGGTTTCCATTGAAAAGATTAGCGTGTTGCGCGCAGTCGCTCTTTTCAGCCGTATGTAAGTTTACGTTGCCAACCGATGTCGGATTTGTCAAAAAGCACGCCATAACAAGTGCATTGCCATGGTAACCCGACCTCTGTCTATAAGAATAACGGTTTGCGCCTGCGCTCTTTACCTGTGATCGCCTCTAGAGAGAAAGACACGGGAGCTAGTTGCGTTGGTAGGAGTTTTGGGTTTTTGAGAGTTATTTGAGAGATAGTGGAGAGTTTGATATTTTATTTTCATATATTCTTATTGTAGGCCTCATATAATATTAGGAACACACACACACACACACATCCATACATTAGTTAATTAACACACATTAGTTTATACACACACACACTTTTATTTGATACAAACACATTCACATTTTTTTTTTATTTCATTAACCCCCCATATCCCCATCTTCCTTTATTACTCCTTTCATTAATCCCCTTATTCCACTTCCCATCCCCCCTTTGACTACCCTTCCCTTCCTCACTATATAACTTTATTTTTTTTTTATACATTTTGCCCATCCTATTTTTTTTTTTTTACATCCCATATTTTTTGTTTCATTTGACTATATAGCCCACCCCTTTCTTCATTTGCATCCCTTATTATTTTTCGATAATTTTGTTATAATCCTCTTTTGTTTTTCCTTTTTCATTTACATCCCTTTGTTTATTTTCACCCCCACATTTTATTTTTATTTTGAGGGATATAGAATAGAGATAGTTAGGGTCTAGATAGGTTAGGTAGTTAGTGTTGGGGATATTTAATTTAGGGTTTAGTTAGGTGAATTAGTGTAGTTAGGTAAGCTAGGGACTTTAGTGTTAGGTTAGAGTTAGGGAGGAAGGAGAAAGGGATGGATTGGCCTAGTGGAGTTGGGAACGGGGTGGCTAGGGGCAGGGCAGTGGAGAGGGTGGATAGAGGGAGGGGGAGGGGGGAAGTGGGGAGTAGTATAGCCAGGAATAGGGGCCGAGGTTTGGGTGGAGGATTTGTCCTTCCTCAAACCCTGGCAGAGGAGGGAAGGAGAGAGGGTGGAAGAGGAGTGGAGGTGGGAGGAGTGATGAGGAGTCAGCCTCAATTAGGCACACAAAGAAGAGGGAGAGTGGGGCAGACTGTGGCAAGTGGGGGTGGGGCTGGTGGTAGCCTGTCACAGCCTGCAGGGACAGAGGAGGCAGAGAGGGCTGGTCCCCAGTCACAGGAGGGAGAGTCTGTGTCTGCTGGCCCTTCAGGTGTGAAGGGCAGGCTAAGAGAGGAGAGGTACTCTGAGGAGGAGAAGGAGGCTCTTGTTGAGGCCTACTTGGAGAGGGCACCTCAGCTGGAGAACCCTAACCTGAGGCCGGGTGTCCGGAATAAGCTGTGGGAGGAGATTCGAGTGGCAGTCAACTGCTTAGGACGTAATTGTTCTACTGCCAGCATTAAACACCGCTATCATGACTGCAGGAGGGAAACCAAAGCTAAGCTGGCACAGCAGGACAAATATGCACGTGGGACAGGTGGTGGTCCTAGCAAGAGAATACACCTAAGGTCATGGGAGGAGATGCTGTCCAATGTCATCTTGGATGAATCTGTTCACGGATGTAAGGGGACAATGGACACCTCTGTGCCACCTGAAGAGGTGTATGAAGCTGAATATTCAATATTAAATATAACCATATATGTGATGTATATATGTTGTATATCATAAATACCCATCTGTGTTTAGCTATGAATCTAAATTTACATAGTTGTATTTAATATGTTCAGCAAGCACTCTGTATTGTATATCTGCTCCGACAAGCAAGAATATTGATAATATAATATCCAAGAATATTAAGCATTTCATATAAATCATGTGTCATTGTCCTTAAAGGGACACTGTACCCAAATTTTCTCTTTTGTGATTCAGATACAGCATGCAATTTTAAGCAACTTTCTAATTTACTACTATTATCAATTTCTCTTCGTTCTCTTGCTATCTTTATATGAAAAAGAAGGCATCTAAGCTTTTTTCTAGGTTCAGAACTCTGGACAGCAGTTTTTGATTGGTGGATGCATTTATCTACCAATCAGCAAGGAGAACCTAGGTTGTTCACCAAAAATGGGCCGCCATCTAAACTTACATTCTTGCATTTCAAATAAAGATACCAAGAGAATAAAGAACATTTGAAAATAGGAGTAAATTAGAAGGTTTATTAAAATTGCATGCTCTATCTTAAGCACAAAAGAAAATATTTGGGTACAGTGTCCCTTTAACAATGTTCCTTTAAGACACAGTCTATAAAGATTCATCAGTTATGGTCATATATGCTTGTATTTTATCCCAAACACACTATATGTGTGTGTATGTGTATGTTTGTGTGTGTATGTGTGTATGTGTATGTGTGTGTGTGTGTATGTGTGTGTGTGTGTGTGTGTGTGCGTGTGTGTGTGTGTGTGTATGTATGTGTGTGTACATATATACACATAAATATGGAATATAATAGAAAACAAAAGAAATCCGGTGCACTCGGGGGTAAGAAAAATATGCAGAAGATTGCTTTATTAGATAAAATTCAAAATGGGATACACATGAGTGACAAAAAAGTCCAGAAAGGGTGCGATCCTGATGCGTTTCGCGCCGTTACAGGAGCTTAGTCATAGGATATGACCCAGGTGTGTACCACCCCACCTTATGAAGGGTAATGCAACCAACGAGTGCTCAGGAGGAACGCCCGTCAGACACTCCCCTCATTTAGGTTAAGGTGGAACACTCCTTTAGCACACATAAAAAAAACAGGTAATATAAAAGACATTATATGAAAATTAAAAACAATTCTGGAAATAACAAATTTAACAGGCTGATGTTTGACCATAAATAGGAAGAATAAAGGACTAGGATTGAAATACATTATCTATAAATGGGGAAATTGAAATACATTATCTATAAATGTGGAAATTCATGGGCTGGAAGTCCCAAGTAAAAGAAAGAATAATTAAATATTGGTAATGTATACATTAACATTTCATATGTTGTCAAATGTTTATCTATAAAGAGATCCAAAATGAAAATTTATGAAACTCAATATAAATAAAAAATATATTAAGGTGTTAATGTTAATTAATGTTTTTTTTGTTTTATATTGATAATATGTTATATGGGACACAAAGTCCAACATACATATTACATTTATAACGTCATTTGTGATAATTCATTTTACTCAAAAAAATATATATATATGAATTAATCTGTAAAGTAGGAAATATCCCATTCTAAATTCATGCCTTTTGGATATCTAGTTTCCAATTTAAGAATCCAGAATAACTCACGTTTAGTTAGAGACTTGTGTCTATCACCACCTCTGGGATGTCTATTAACTATTTCTATGATCTGGACTCCAAAATCTGGAACATTAGTAAAATGTACCCCATTGAAATGCTTGGCTATTGCTGACTCCTTTTTGTAATTTTTGACATCCCTTATGTGTTCTCTGACCCTGTCACGAAATTCGTGTGAGGTCTGACCCACATATTGATGACAACAATGATTGCAGGTGATAAGATAGACCACCCATTTAGATCTACATGTAGCGTGAAAATTTATTTCAAAGGATCTGTCATTTACTGAACAGGTAAAGATGTTACCTAATATCAGCAATTGACAAGCTAGGCAATTGAAGTTATTGCATTTGTAGTTTCCCTTCTTATGTAGCCAGGTTCTAATACTAGATTGTTTTTTAGTTTCAACCATACTTGGCGACAATTTCGAACCTAAGGTATCTGGCTTCCTGGGAACAAACCTGCATTTACTGACGTAAAGTTTAAGTTGGGGATCATTATGAAGTAACCTCAAGTGTCTTTTTATAATGGAAACAATTCTATTGTAATGAGTAGAGTATGGTGTGCTAAAAACCACAGTGTCTTTGCTAAAGGAGCTGTTTCGATTTCTGGAAACTGCTTGGCTATATTTCGCTTCCTCTTGTGCTTTGTTAAGTATGTTTTCTTTAAAGCCTCTCTTTAGGAGTCTAGTTTTTAGTTCCTCAGACTGGTTTTTGTATATGGTGTCATCATTTGTATTTCTTTTTAACCTGATAAATTGACTTTTTGGAATGGAATTTAACAAATGAGGGGGATGAGCTGAATGTGCATGCAGGATGGTATTACCTGCAGTAGGTTTGCGGAATGTGCTAGAAACAATATTTTTATTGCTCATATCACCCTTAAGTGTCAAATCCAAAAAGTTCACCTGTTAACTTCACCGGTGAATTTTAATTCCAAATTGTTGTTGTTTAAATAATCCAAAAAAGTAATTAGTGTGAAGTCTGGAATATTAGAGATGTCCAATATAAATATCATATCGTCAATAAAACGATTATATAACATGGTACTGTCCCTAAACTGATAATTATCTGAAAAAATGTAACGGAGCTCCCACCAACCCACAAACAAATTGGCATACGAGGGGGCAAACTTAGCCCCCATCGCCGTGCCACGAACTTGAAGAAAAAAGGAATGATTAAACATAAAATAATTGTGGGTTAGTAGGAACTCCAAACATTCACAAACAAATATTTTTTCTGCCTCACCATATTTGGTCTCTCTATCCAGGAACCACTTTATTGCTTGAATACCCAAATGGTGTGGAATCCTTGAATAGAGAGACTCTATGTCTACAATAGCCCAACAGTAAGACTCCTGCCATTCAAAGTTTTTTAGGTTTTGTAAAAGGTGACTGGAGTCCCTGAGGTAACTATACAGATTTAAGACCATGGGTTGCAGGATAGAATCCATCCACTCGGACACAGGCTCCAAAAGGGAGCCTATGCCCAAGACGATGGGTCTACCCGGGGGGGAAACTGGATTTTTGTGGATTTTGGGCACGTGGTGGAAGATCGGAATAGTGGGTGAATTGGGAACTAAAAGTTCTACATCTCTCTTATTTATAATACCCAAAGCTACTCCATCCCCCAGCAACATGACCAAGTCCTTTTTAAATTTTGCAGTAGGATCTGTTATTAGTGAACAGTAAGTGTCAGTGTCAGATAATTGTCTTTCTGCTTCTCTGATATAATCTACCTTATTAAGAAGGACAATGGAGCCTCCCTTATCTGCATTCCTGATAGTAAGATTGTCATTGGCCTTAAGTTGTTCTAAAGCAGATAATTCCTCACGTGATAGATTGTTATTTGAATGTAGTTTTTTTTGGTCTATGTTATTGGCTAGTTTTAATAAATCTCTCTCCACACTGCTTTGAAAAGCATTTATGTAAGGCCCTCTAATCTGTATGGGATAAAAATCCTTATTTTTTGTTCTAGGAGGAATGACTGGTGAAGTTGGATGACCACTGGGCAGGTCCCCACTTCCTAGAAGATCCCTCATAACCTCCAAAGCACAACAATCCTTGAAATCTGTGATTTTTTCAACATCAGGAACAGGGTTGTTAGTTACTAAATCTTGGTCAGAGTCATCTCGAGAGGTAAGTTGTGAATCTTGATCAAAAGACTTCTTGAGAGTCAGTTTTCGGACGAACCGGTTGACATCTATAATGGTGTCAAACACTGAGAATCTCTTAGTGGGTGCAAAACCTAGTCCTCTAGACAAGAGAGACTTCTCCTCTATGGTGAGATTATAATCAGAGAGATTTACAATATTCATTCCTTCATCCACTATTTCTTGCCTATCCTGTAACTCCTTTTTCCTCCTCTGTGACCGCCGCGTCCGGCGTCTGGAGTTACTCCTAAAGGGACACTTGATGATGTAGTAGGCACAAGATCATCACCTGAATCTTCAGCTGAAGATGGAGCCGCAGAACCACTATCAAAATCTGATGACATTAAAGAAGTTGCTTCTGGGTCTGAGGACTCGGCCTCAGTTGAGGAAAAAGATACCTTTTTGTTACCTTTTTGATGTTTCAAAATTGATTTGGGCTGGTTCTTTTTATCCTTGCCACTATACCGTCTGGGCCTCCTATTGCCATATTGGGGCCAGAAGTAGATTTTATTGTTTTCATAATCCTTTCTGTCTCTGTCGAATTTGTTTTTCTTAAATTCCGCCAGCTCCGTATCCAACTTCTTGATGTGCTCCTTCATCTGTTCTTTTAGTGTGGCATAAGCTTCATTGGTTTTGAATAATTTAATGGATGATTTATCATCATAAATTTGGTCTTTTAGTTTCTCTCTTCTTCTTTGTTTATCTTTTACCAAAATGTTGATGAGAGTAATGGAACAATTAGACAAGGCCTCATTCCATTCATCCACTAAATCTTGATCCTCAAACTGATAAGTGGGAAATTTTCGCAGTCGCAGCCCCCTTGGTATTCTATTAGACTCAAGACAGTGTTCAAAAGTCACTATATCCCACATTAATCTGAGGTCAGTACTAAGTAATTTTTCCAAAGAATTGAATCTAAGTTTAATATCAGGGGACTGATTTTCTTCACAGCTAGAATTGAATATAGTATGAAAAAAAGCCTTCCTATTTTCAAGGTCAAAATAGGAGCCTGTTGAACTCATGTCTTTGTCCTGCATTTTGAGTGCTGTGTTTATAACACAAGACAGTTATACAACGTTCTTATACAAAATTCTGATGCAACTTCAATACCAATTTAAACAAAAGGAAAATTAGAACCGGTATAGTTGCTCACAAAATTCCTTAACCCCTTATTGTGCACTGCAGAGAGAGGGATTATTTAAATGTGTGTCTTGATGTAGTCTTTGTGTAGTCTCCTGAAGCTATTGTGTTTGAACTCACAATTTAAGAATATGTATATGGAACTTGCGGATTTCGCTAATAGTAAGCACAAACTTACTAATGGAGACAGGTATATTTGACGGTTTTATAACACTTTTGAGTAAAGCAAATATTATTAGACAATTTGTGATAAAGTTAAAGTTAAAACTGAACCTGTTCCATGTAGTTTGGCAAAGGAAGCATTCCGGTGTTCCGTCCGATTGCCAGAAGTACTGTCCCTTCAAGTGAGTACCAAGACGCTGGTCGTTCCGTGCAGGCAAAAGAGATGAGGCTCTGGCGTGTGACGTCACTGTATCGGATGCCGCAACTGGTTATGACACGTCTTGTGGAGAAGCCGGGAGAGGAGACTACAATCCCCAGACTGCAGTGTGGTGCACCGGATGAACGGAGGGAGCCAATCCACCAGGGGATATCACAGAAAACAAAAAAAAAGGGTGTTTGACACCCTTATAGATGTCAACCGGTTCGTCCGAAAACTGACTCTCAAGAAGTCTTTTGATCAAGATTCACAACTTACCTCTCGAGATGACTCTGACCAAGATTTAGTAACTAACAACCCTGTTCCTGATGTTGAAAAAATCACAGATTTCAAGGATTGTTGTGCTTTGGAGGTTATGAGGGATCTTCTAGGAAGTGGGGACCTGCCCAGTGGTCATCCAACTTCACCAGTCATTCCTCCTAGAACAAAAAATAAGGATTTTTATCCCATACAGATTAGAGGGCCTTACATAAATGCTTTTCAAAGCAGTGTGGAGAGAGATTTATTAAAACTAGCCAATAACATAGACCAAAAAAAACTACATTCAAATAACAATCTATCACGTGAGGAATTATCTGCTTTAGAACAACTTAAGGCCAATGACAATCTTACTATCAGGAATGCAGATAAGGGAGGCTCCATTGTCCTTCTTAATAAGGTAGATTATATCAGAGAAGCAGAAAGACAATTATCTGACACTGACACTTACTGTTCACTAATAACAGATCCTACTGCAAAATTTAAAAAGGACTTGGTCATGTTGCTGGAGGATGGAGTAGCTTTGGGTATTATAAATAAGAGAGATGTAGAACTTTTAGTTCCCAATTCACCCACTATTCCGATCTTCCACCACGTGCCCAAAATCCACAAAAATCCAGTTTCCTCTCCGGGTAGACCCATCGTCTCGGGCATAGGCTCCCTTTTGGAGCCTGTGTCCGAGTGGATGGATTCTATCCTGCAACCCATGGTCTTAAATCTGTATAGTTACCTCAGGGACTCCAGTCACCTTTTACAAAACCTAAAAATCTTTGAAAGGCAGGAGTCTTACTGTTGGGCTATTGTAGACATAGAGTCTCTCTATTCAAGGATTCCACACCATTTGGGTATTCAAGCAATAAAGTAGGTCCTGGATAGGTGAGGCAGAAAAAATATTTGTTTGTGAATGTTTGGAGTTCCTACTAACCCACAATTATTTTATGTTTAATCATTCCTTTTTTCTTCAAGTTCGTGGCACGGCGATGGGGGCTAAGTTTGCCCCCTCGTATGCCAATTTGTTTGTGGGTTGGTGGGAGCTCCATTACATTTTTTCAGATAATTATCAGTTTAGGGACAGTACCATATTATATAATCGTTTTATTGACGATATGATATTTATATTGGACATCTCTAATATTCCAGACTTCACACTAATTACTTTTTTGGATTATTTAAACAACAACAATTTGGAATTAAAATTCACCGGTGAAGTTAACAGGTGAACTTTTTGGATTTGACACTTAAGGGTGATATGAGCAATAAAAATATTGTTTCTAGCACATTCCGCAAACCTACTGCAGGTAATACTATCCTGCATGCACATTCAGCTCATCCCCCTCATTTGTTAAATTCCATTCCAAAAAGTCAATTTATCAGGTTAAAAAGAAATACAAATGATGACACCATATACAAAAACCAGTCTGAGGAACTAAAAACTAGACTCCTAAAGAGAGGCTATAAAGAAAACATACTTAACAAAGCACAAGAGGAAGCGAAATATAGCCAAGCAGTTTCCAGAAATCGAAACAGCTCCTTTAGCAAAGACACTGTGGTTTTTAGCACACCATACTCTACTCATTACAATAGAATTGTTTCCATTATAAAAAGACACTTGAGGTTACTTCATAATGATCCCCAACTTAAACCTTACATCAGTAAATGCAGGTTTGTTCCCAGGAAGCCAGATACCTTAGGTTCGAAATTGTCGCCAAGTATGGTTGAAACTAAAAAACAATCTAGTATTAGGACCTGGCTACATAAGAAGGGAAACTACAAATGCAATAACTTCAATTGCCTAGCTTGTCAATTGCTGATATTAGGTAACATCTTTACCTGTTCAGTAAATGACAGATCCTTTGAAATAAATGTTCACGCTACATGTAGATCCAAATGGGTGGTCTATCTCAGTGATTTTTAACCTTTTTTGTGCCGTGGCACACTTTTTTACATTAAAAAATCCTGTGGCACACCACCATCCCAAAATTTAAAAAAAAATCACACATTGTAGCCTAATACAGCATATATATATATATACACATACACACACACACACACACACACATACTGTATGTATTGTGCTGTTATGCCATGCCTCCTACAAACTACCCCTGCACTGGGAGTAAAAAACAAGCAAAGTTTAAAAAATATGTCACACTGTTGTCAGTCTGCCGTGGCACACTTGAGGATCTCTCACGGCACACTAGTGTGCCACGGCACACTGGTTGAAAAACACTGGTCTGTCTTATCACCTGCAATCATTGTTGTCATCAATATGTGGGTCAGACCTCACGCGAATTTCGTGACAGGGTCAGAGAACACATAAGGGATGTCAAAAATTACAAAAAGGAGTCAGCAATAGCCAAGCATTTCAAAGGGGTACATTTTACTAATGTTCCAGATTTTGGAGTCCAGATCATAGAAATAGTTAATAGACATCCCAGAGGTGGTGATAGACACAAGTCTCTAACTAAACGTGAGTTATTCTGGATTCTTAAATTGGAAACTAGATATCCAAAAGGCATGAATTTAGAGTGGGATATTTCCTACTTTACAGATTAATTCATATATATATTTTTTTTGAGTAAAATGAATTATCACAAATGCCGTTATAAATGTAATATGTATGTTGGACTTTGTGTCCCATATCACATATTATCAATATAAAACAAAAAAAACATTAATTAACATTAACACCTTAATATATTTTTTATTTATATTGAGTTTCATAAATTTTCATTTTGGATCTCTTTATAGATAAACATTTGACAACATATGAAATGTTAATGTATAGATTACCAATATTTAATTATTCTTTCTTTTACTTGGGACTTCCAGCCCATGAATTTCCACATTTATAGATAATGTATTTCAATTTCCCCATTTATAGATAATGTATTTCAATCCTAGTCCTTTATTCTTCCTATTTATGGTCAAACATCAGCCTGTTAAATTTGTTATTTCCAGAATTGTTTTTAATTTTCATATAATGTCTTTTATATTACCTGTTTTTTTTATGTGTGCTAAAGGAGTGTTCCACCTTAACCTAAATGAGGGGAGTGTCTGACGGGCGTTCCTCCTGAGCACTCGTTGGTTGCATTACCCTTCATAAGGTGGGGTGGTACACACCTGGGTCATATCCTATGACTAAGCGCCTGTAACGGCGCGAAACGCGTCAGGATCGCACCCTTTCTGGACTTTTTTGTCACTCATGTGTATCCAATTTTGAATTTTATCTAATAAAGCAATCTTCTGCATATTTTTCTTACCCCCGAGTGCACCGGATTTCTTTTGTTTTCTGTGATATCCCCTGGTGGATTGGCTCCCTCCGTTCATCCAGTGCACCACACTGCAGTCTGGGGATTGTAGTCTCCTCTCCCGGCTTCTCCACAAGACGTGTCATCACCAGTTGCGGCATCCGATACAATGGAATATAATAGTCTGTATTGTTATGCTACAAAGTTATATATTCTATTAGATAGATAATGTAAACATACTGTTTATTTATTTGTAGGTTCCGAACAGGAGGAGTATGAAGCTGCACCAACACCACAGCAGGATGTTCCTACATTCACTGAAGAGGATGAGGATATCTATGGCGACACTACCTCCTATATCAGCCTCTTAGAAGGTGATATGCAGCAGCCTAGGGCATATGAGATGGAGGATGTATCAGGCCCTTCTCCATCTACATCTGAGACAACATTTCATGTTCTGGGTTCTGAACCCCAGCAGACTCATCCTCCTCAACAATGGCAGTTCATGCATACTTCGCAGCAACAAATGGCACAGCCCCCACAGCTGCACCAACTGCAGCAGATGATGCACCCCCCACAACATCCTCCTCAGCAGCAGATGATGCACCCACCACGACATCCTCCTCAGCAGCAGATGATGCACCCACCACGACATCATTATCCTCAGCAGCAGATGATGCACCCACCACAGCAGCATACAGATCTGCATCATCTGTACTATATGCCTCCCACTCCTATGGCACAACAGGAATCCACACCACCACCCACTGCACCCACCAATGTATTGCCAACAGTTCCATCACAGACAACCTCCCAGTCACCAATACGGAGAGACACCAACTGTACAACAGGGTCCGGCACAGTCCCAGCAGGATGATCTACTGAGGCTCATACATAGAGAGCTTAGGGTGTCCAGGCTCCAGCAGCAGCAGGCTTTCAGGAGGATACAGAGCCAAATGGACATCCATAATGCCTCACTCGTCCGCCTGGCAGAGGCAGTGGAGAGGCTCGCGGATAGGCCCCAAACTCCATCCTCACTTGCATCCTCTGTCATCTCCCTGCAGGACCCTGAATCCTGGTTATTAGCCTCACATTCAGCTGGTGTGTGTCGCACAAGACGCCACACTTCCCCCCTAAGTACCTCTCCTCCAAAGTCAAAATCCCGCCGCAAGAATTAATTAATATTCTTTTTTTTCAACCCAAGATATATCATATCTAATTTTTGCACTAAAGCACGTTTTAAGTGCGATTTTCATCTCATAAATATGCATCCATTTTTCTAATCCAAATTTGAACATATATCTTAATATTATTCTAATAGCTGTTTATCTGCTAAAAATTAACAGCTTTATTCATTTTTATTTCACATGATGTCAATTAATATGCAGGTGTACATTGTTGAGAAATGTATGTGTCCTTTTATTGAGGATATTATGCCGTTTAAGAATACTTGGGGATACGTGTCTGAAATTTATACAGTATATGCTATCTAACATTAGTCAACGTGACATGTGTAAATGTTATGATTTATATTCCACAAGCATATGTTGTTTGCTCCTTCAGATGAAGCTAATAAGGGTTATACAGTTATAGAACAGTTGAAAAGTAAATACTCCTTCCTGTTGATATGGCCAAATACCTTGCATTCATTCTTATAGTCCTATGTGGAATGTAATATCTGAAATATATACCTATCATGACTAATACCTATCATGACTAATGCACTCCTTTTTGTCAAGATTATTATTCAATATTTAGAATAATTAGATAAATGTATCTTTATGATATTTAAGCACTGATGTATACACAACATATATGTGATTGCCATGATATAGAGGTCATTAATACATTTTAATTGACATCATATGAACAGACACAGACTTTCCCTGGGACCAATGCACAATGCACTTTTAAATTGTTTCAATAACTCCATGTTAAAGACAATACTTCATATTTCTTGAAGTATGTAATATTAAGCACTTATGTATTTTGGTTAATAGTCTAAATACTGCAAATGTATTATCTGCTTTAGCATACATGACATTACATATATTTTATAAATATTAGTACTATGACACATTATAACTTTAATGTGTCATCGTTTTGTATTGAATAAATATGATTTTCACATTGAAAATTAGATATTTTATTTATTTTTATAATATTTTACCAGGAAAGATACATTGAGATTTCTATAGTTTTCAAGTATGTCCTGGGTACACAAAACATTGCATTGATACAATGGGTACAATAAAATAAAAAAACAATAATAATACATATGCCCAAAAATTTAACATAGAACAGGTAGGAAATATATAATCAACAATGACAGGTGCATTCTGTTTTGAGATATGTAGAGAGGGATCTCTTAAAGGAAGGTTTGAAAGTGTGCGGGAGGTCGTTCCATAATTGTGGTGCTTGCATATATTTTTATATGTACATACATATTGATATTTCTATGACAACATGGGTGCAAATATTTCTATACATAGGATCAATAAATGTAGCATATATAATGTTATTTGTACATTGAAACACTCATAATTTCTTTTGGATTTGCAATTTTAATGATAAACAGGCCTCAAAAAAGCTCTTTTTCCTCCTTTACAACTAGTTGAGCTGGGGGTAATATTTCTCAATGTATCGACAGCCTCCGACAGTGTATTAACGGTTAGCGCTTTCATTGGAAACCTGGTATAATTTATCGATTAACGGCTTCTATTACTTTCTATTGGACGCGAAGATCTTTTCGGCAGCCGGAGTCCAGCTGCCGATATTGAGGTATAACGCGCCATTGGAAACAGTCGATAAACGATATTGCTTTCGACAGCATATTTAACGGTTTGCGAGTGCACGCAAACTGAATAACGACTCAATGGAAGCGAGGCCATAGTCTGCTGATATGAGTTAACAAATACTCAAAAGGGCATTGCATAGCCTATCCGAACATCCCCTACAGAAAACCAGAACGACCCATTTTTGTACAGGAGCTGAGGAATCTTGGAAAGGATATCTAAATGAGTTTAACAATACCACACTCAGCAAACCGAAGTAAAAAATACATTTTATTAGTTTGAAAACATGTCTATAACTTTCATGAAAACAATGATACATTAAAATCTAATTAGATTCGTTAGGCATTATCTATTTCTTAAAAAACAGGGATTTAAAGATACTACACTCTAAACGATCTCTACTAGCTAGTCCCAGTGTGGTAAGCAGACCTCCTAACTGCTAACCTAGACGTAAAAACGGAAGGATATGGTATAGCACTAAACAGAAGAAGAGATCTATAAAAATGTTAGATTAATAACAATCCATAAGGTGTATTAATAAATGTGTGTGTCACATATAAAAGTAAATACATTTTAATTTTATTATTACTAATTATAGTAGGTAGAAAAGTAAATAACAAAAAAAGATGCCGGCATCCAGGATATCCAATAATTACAATGTTAAAAAGAATACAATGTTAAAATAGCACAAGTAGCAAATACAATATTGTACGTACTGAGTTACGATAATAGTGAAATGAATAAGCTGTCAGGCTAACAATTTTAAAAGCTATGATAGAAACGATATATGAACTATAATTTAAAATGCAGATAACTGCATATACAAATGATACCTGATGGTAAAATCACTCCCAGATAGAGTGAAATACAAAGTCTGTATTGGAGGCTCGCAGTAGTTGCAAATATTTCCAAATATAACGTTCTTAGCAATATCCAATGGTCTGGTGTCACTGTAGTGAGCCACAAACTGTAGAGATTCCACTCAGAATAAGTGTATTTGGTATGGTAAAGTTCGTTTGAAATCCAAATTGCCTTAAACTACAGTCCAAAGGTAGATTCTGGAACAGAGGTGTATATTTGCAAACCTACGGCTAGATTACGAGTCTTGCATTAGCCTTTAAAAGCAGGGTTGAGAGGTCCCAATGCTGCTTTTTAACGTCCGCTGGTATTACGAGTCTGGCAGGTACAGGTGTACCGCTCACTTTTCTTCTGCGACTCGAGCTTACTGAAAATCCCCTTACCTCAATTGCATATCCTATCTTTTCCATGGGACTTGCCTAACGCCGGTATTACGAGTCTTGGAAGAAGTGAGCGGTAGATCCTCTCCTGTCAAGACTCCTACCGCATTTAAAAGTCAGTAGTTAAGAGTTTTATGGGCTAACGCCGTAACATAAAACTCTTAACTAAAGTGCTACAAAGTACACTAACACCCGTAAATTACCTATTAACCTCTAAACTGAGCCCCCCCCAACTCTCAAACACTTAAATAAACCTTTTAACCCCTAATCTGCCGACCGGACATCGCTGCCACTGTAATAAATATATTAACCCCTAAACCGCCGCACTCCCGCCTCACAAACACTAGTTAAATTTTATTAACCCCTAATCTTCTGTCCCTAACATCGCCGACACCTATCTACATTTATTAACCCCTAATCTGCCGCCCCAACGTCGCCGCTACTATATTACATTTATTAACCCCTAAACCTAAGTCTAACCCTAAGTCTAACCCCCCTCACTTAAATATAATTTAAATAAAACGAAATAAAATTACTAAAATTAAATAAATTAATCCTATTTAAAACTAAATACTTACCGATAAAATAAACCCTAAGATAGCTACAATATAACTAATAGTTACATTGTAGCTAGTTTAGGGTTTATATTTATTTTACAGGCAACTTTGTATTTATTTTAACTAGGTAGAATAGTTATTAAATAGTTATTAACTATTTAATAACTTCCTAGTTAAAATAAAGACAAATTTACCTGTAAAATAAACCCTAACTTAAGTTACAATTACACCTAACACTACATTATCATTAAATTAATTTACTAAATTACCTACAAATAAATACAATAAAATAAAATAAACTAAAGTACAAAAAAACCCCACTAAATTACAGAAAATAAAAAAATTATTACAATTTTTTAAACTAATTACACCTACTCTAATCCCCCTAATAAAATAAAAAAAAAACCCAAAATAATAAAAAGCCCTACCCTATACTAAATTACAAATAGCCCTTAAAAGGTAATTAATTTAATTATAGTGTAGTGTTAGGTGTAATTGTAACTTAGGTTAGGTTTTATTTTACAGGTGAATGTGTCTTTATTTTAGCTAGGTAGTTATTAAATAGTTAATAACTATTTAATAACTATTGTACCTTGTTAAAATAAATACAAAGTTGCCTGTAAAATAAAGATAAACCCTAAGCTAGATACAATGCAACTATTAGTTTTATTTTATAGGTAAGTATTTAGTTTTAAAGTGAATGTCAATTTTTAATGTTTGGATGATATAGTTATGTACAGAATCATCCTATATAGCATACCGCCACAATCATATTTTAATATAAGTTATTATTTCTTTATAATTTTATATCCTAAATATCATTGATGTACTTTACCCGCTTCTCCCACTCACTGTTTCCTAATTTTCCTCGAAAATACGTAAACAGCGGTCCCACCCGCTGTTTACGTATCGGCATTGCGCGCTCCCGTTTAGATTAGCCATTGCGCATGCGTTACTCCTGTTTCCGCTATTTAACCACATAGTATTCATTGAATGAGTGTATTCAATGAAAACTATCGTGGCAAAGGAGCGAAGGACAGGAAATAGGAAATAGGGACATAGTTGGTTAGATAGAGAAGAGAAAGTACTTGTATACGGAGCCCTTTCATATCAACTTACCCAGCGATAATAATGTTAGGAAATGACAAGACTCCGTATACATTTCTATTGCGACGCCGTATACATTTCTATAGCGCATGCGCGAAATGTGCACGAGCTTAGAATAGAAGTGGTTTGCAGCACAATCGAATGCATGCGCAATAAGGAGTTATTACGTCATGGTAAGGGGGTGGGTCCCCCTGTGGTTAGAGCCGTTATTGGCTATGAAGACGTACGTTAGAAACAACAGGAAGGGAGCGCGAATGCTGGGAGGAGGATGATTACAGCGAAAACGAATATAAAGTATTGAAAATAAAGGTAACAAAGTAAAATGTGAGGAATTGATGAATGAAAGTCAAGTTTTTTATAGACAAATGTTACAAAGATGTTTAGACCGGAGGCTGACTTTACATTCACTTTAAATAGGAATAATTAAGTTAATTGTAGTAATTTTATTTAGATTTATTTAAATTATATTTATGTTAGGGGGGGTTAGGGTTAGGGTTAGACTTAGATTTAGGGGTTAATACATTTAATATAGTTGCGGCGACATTGTGGACGGCAGATTAGGGGTTAATAAATGTAGGTAGGTGTCGGCGATGTTAGGGACGGCAGATTAGGGGTTAATAAAATTTAACTAGTGTTTGCGATGCGGGAGTGCAGCGGTTAAGGGGTTAATATATTTTTATAGTGGCAGCGATGTCCGGTTTGGCGGATTAGGGGTTAAAATTTTTATTTAAGTGTTTGCGATGTGGGGGGGGGCTCAGTTTAGGGGTTAATAGGTAGTTTATGGGTGTTAGTGTACTTTTCTAGTACTTTAGTTAAGAGTTTTATGCTACGGCGTTAGCCCATAAAACTCTTAACTACTGACTTTTAAATGCGGTATACAGGAGAGGCTGTACCGCTCACTTTTTGGAAGACTCGTAATACCGGCGTTAGGCAAGTCCCATTGAAAATATAGGATACGCAATTGACGTAAGTGGATTTGCAGTATTTTTAAGTCTGGCCAAAAAAGTGAGCGGTGAGTCTGTCATTTCAAGACTTGTAATACCAGCGGGCGTTAAAAAGCAGCGTTGGGACCTCTTAACGCTGCTTTTTAACCCTGACGCACAACTCGTAATCTAGCCGCAGGTTTGCAAATAAACACCTCTGTCCCAGAATCTACCTTTTGGACTGTATTTTAAGGCAATTTGGATTTCAAGCGAACTTTACCATACCAAATACACTTATTCTGAGTCGAATCTCTACAGTTTATGCATCACTACAGCGACACCAGACCATCGGATATTGCTAAGAACGTTATATTTCGAAACATTTGCCGCTACTGCAAGCCTCCAATACAGACTTTGTATTTCACTCTATCTGGGAGTGATTTTACCATCAGGTATCATTTGTATATGCAGTTATCTGCATTTTAAATTATAGTTCATATATCATTTATATCATAGCTTTCAAAATTGTTAGCCTGACAGCTTATTCATTTCACTATTATCGTAACTCAGTACTATAATTGGTAATAATAAAATTGCAATTTATTTACTTTTATATGTGACACACATTTATTAATACACCTTATGGATTGTTATTAATTTAAATATTTTTATAGATCTCTTCTGCTGTTTAGTGCTATCCCATATCCCTCCTTTTTTTTAAATATCTATTTCTTATAAAACCATGCTGATTTTAACTCATAATCTTGTTTACACAAACATACTCATCAATATAATCTCTAATAATCCCTTGGCCACTGCGGATGTCAGACTGACTGGTCTATAGCTTCCTGGATCAACCCTGCTTCGCTTTTTTAAAAAGTGGCACCACACCAGCTTTACTATGCCTGAGGATAATGAGTGTTGAAAAATTATAAATGGAGATTTGGCTATAACAGTGCTAAATTCCCTTAAAACCCTTGGGTGTATTTCATTTTGACCTAGAGTTTTATTTTCCTTAATATTATTCAGTTTCCTGTTATCCATCAGAGATAACCCAGTTATTGGTATGGGTTTGTATGTTCTAGTTTGTTAAATGTATCTCCTATTGGTTCCTCTCTTGTGTATACTGAAGAAAAGAACCGGTTTAGTACCTCAGCCTTCTTCCTGTCACGGTTAATCATGTTACCCTTCTCAGATTTTTAAAAAAAAAAAAATAATAATTTTTTTTTTTTTTTTAGAATCAAAGATTTTTATTGAGGCAATACGAGAAAAAGAAAGTACATATACAGAATATACTTTTTGCATTACTTTGGTAAATTTTGCATACAAGACATTGTTTATCCATTGAACAATGAAGCCTTTTCATATAAAAGAATAAAGAAATCTTAATTCAGATATCATACATGTATCTCACCAAAAGAATGTAATGAAAATGAAGGGCATTGTATGCGAATACAAGATCAAATACATATAATCAAGCATTACCTCTTTTTTCTTTTTGTTTCTTATATAAACACATAACCAAGTGATAGAATTTAAACAGCCTGAAAATCTTATACTTCTTATAGGATGGTAGATTAATTATAATATGGATGTATTAATTATCTGGAAATGGACAAATTATAGGGTGTCACAACAAGTTGCTCCTACTAAATGCACGTTATTGGAGGACAAGTTGCCTCATTTTCTTTATAGACAAAAGCATAGGAGCAACTTAGAACAGTACAATATCGATAGCGGGTAAATACCGCTTGTTTGTCCACCTAAAATAAGGGTGGACGGTAGCTAAATATTGTGGGCGGGGGGGGGCGGAGCCATAAGTGATATTGGAGCCAACAAATTTCCCAGGTTGTTATTATGTTGGCTGATCTTTATAAGTATGCTTAAGTAGAAACCTGATAAAAGTCCCTGGGCTTTTGTGTATAAAATGAATAAAATTACATTCTGAAGCAGTTATTCTCAAAGAGGGGTATGAGGATGTATGCACTATGAGATATAAGACAAATGATATCATACATGGTATATAATGAGATATAGGGGGCTTCCATATGAGCTCCTCTCCTGGGGAGATGGCACCTACAGGCGATAAGGGAAAAGGGAATAGGGGTATGACCCGCAGGCAACAAGTACCGGCGGGAAAGGGGGGAGAGGAGCCTAACATTAATAAATGATGTGCTCTTATGATGAGGTGGTGCTGTATCTGAAACTACATACCTACAACATCAGGGTTTGTAGGGTATGGAAACTATATACATGCTAAGACTTCTAGCGGGTACAGGCTATGTGATACCACAACAGGAAATAGCAAAGTGTAAAATGCCAACTCCACTGGTTCGGCCGCAACCAGCAGATCAGGCTTAGAGTAGCTTACGGAACCCTTCTAAAGAAATATACAACAGCCATACATATTGGAAATACTATCTGGCTGTCATAATACCCTCCACAAACCTCTACAGCAAATTCCTTACAGCCATAGATCATACAATAATAGCACAAGACATTTGTAGTTATCTTGCTATAGAGCTCAGGTTCTGTATGACTTTAGGGATTTATATGTGGTTATCAGATAGTTGTAATATTTTCCATGGTCCCACTTTGTCAAATCTCCAGTGCGCCATGTTGGGCAAAACATCCTTTACAGTACAGGACAAATGTTATCAGTACATGTATTTACAAGCAAGCGTGGGCTGAGTGAGCTAGGGATAACTGCCCAGGTTTTCAGGAGCGCGGATACACAATAGCCAGTTAATATAATACAGCGAAGTTTCACTCACAAAGTCCCATAATAATTAGCAGATTCTCATACTTAAAAACATAAGTAAAACAAACAATTCTGCATATAACTTGTTAACTTTGAAAATAGGTGTGACATAGAGCTATATAAAAGTTCAGTTCCCATATGTCAATAGGCTCAGTCTATAACATATTCTAACCAAAATAAGAGGTTGTGCTACCATTAACAAATAAAAAACGTACAATTATAGTATGATATTATATATGAGATGGATTTCAAATGTATGGTCTCTCTCTAATAGTTTTAATAGAAGGAGATCTCCACTGAGGTCTAATCAGTGGATAGTGAAATTCTGGAGACAGAACTATAAACCTCTTTTGGGAGCTATAAGTATACTCAGATATTAAGGTATTGGGGGGGAGGCGGAGCTATGATAGGAATCTCTATATGGAGTGCAACTGGTATAAAGGTAGATAGGTATAGAAAGTGAGGCAGTTAAACCTAATAAATACTCTAAACATAACCTAGGCGTATAAAGAAAAATATTAACTGCAATTAGAGCTGAGGGCCATTAATGTGGGTATTGAGAGCTGCGTCCTGGCTAGGACTAAATACATTGTGCTATACCTGGGTATAGGATTTTTCAATTATTAGTCGACCACAATGGTACAGCTACTATAGGTGAGGGATATAATTTGTCTCTCCCCCCAGGGGTTGTTGTCTCCACCGGACACAGGCGGGAAAGGGAAGTTGGATATGACCCGCCCTGACGGACAGGGCGGGAAAGGGTGGGGGGAGATACCGTTCCTAACTTTAACCCTACACGGCATGAGAATAGTGAATTGTAAGGAGGCTTTCAGGATACTCTTCCTATAAATTGAGTTTCCTATTACATAAAGATAGCATGGGAAGAGAAGAGCATTATAGGAGCAATATAGCAGGGACCCTATGGAAGTCCTTAAATATAATCTCCCATGTGTCTTGCATGAATGTAAATTTAAACTAATAGAGGAGGTTACATGAGCAAAGCTTTTGTACATTCACGAGGCAAACTTTCAACTGTGTTAACAATTAACAGTAAGCTGAGTAACAAAAATTGCACATCTGAAAACCAATAACCCCTCTGGGATGAGTGACCTGTATGCAAGTGGTTTATACTGAAAAAAAATAAAAAAAATAGTAGCAGTTTGAAGATGTGCCTTCTACTTAATAGAAACATTAACTGCTGTATAATAGCATCTTTTCAGAAATTAGTACAGATTACTGCAAGAATGCATTAAACATAAAAACAGCAAAATAACATTTAAGGTCTGATACATAAAGGTATAAGATGATATTGTTAACATTAGAGCTTATAAAGAGGCTGTGTTTATGTAGGTAGGTAGGCACAAAGCTTCCCATAAATGAGAGGTACCATTAAACTGGGGTGTAGACAGTGTATAGAACATTAATGAAATAGCTGAGCTGTACAGATTGCTATAGGAGCATAGAGCTGAGATCTTCAAAGCATATTTCGTTTAGTAAATATATAAAGCACAGTTTTGGGCACATCCTGAAATAGAAACTGGTAGGATATCCTCACGAAAATTGTAAGTGAGCTCTCAGGACTTGCGGCATATGTAATGACTGAGCCCTTCAAAGTGTATCAGTATGGTCCCATCTTCACCCCACACCGGTCTTTGTGTTTTGATTTTGGGGCAGGATACAGGCAGGCTGCGGTGCTGGATTGTATGATAACAGCAGCATGCTGGGCTTAGCGTTGCAATACTTTGCATTCGGAGCAACCATAAAGACCTCAGGCAGAAGACAAATGAGTAGCACTGTTGCAGCCCAAGGGCCGTTGGAAGACAAATCATGTGCCGGTGAAGATGTACTTGCAGTGTCATACCATGACTCCACTGGTAGGGTATAACAAACGGGAGTTGCTTGTGGTGTTAGTAGAGGCTCCGCAACTCGCTGTTGAGGGTATGTTTCTTCAGCAGTAATTGATCCGACTATGTGTTCATGCCCTGTTGATTCCCCTATGTGGGGCCCGGGATATCTTTTATCATCCATGCGCATAAACACTGAACACTGAAGGGTGTCATAGCTCACATGCGGTGCGTCCAACGTATATCCTTTGATTGCCTCTACCTCCTCACTTGTCAGCACAGCTTGTCTCTCACTCATAGCTGTTCTAAGGACTGCTACTAGGTCGTCGTGATGGGCATCCATAGAGAGCATCAACTTGTTTAGCAAAGAGATAACTTGCCCCTCCATTGCGTGCTGTATATATCCAATGGCAGTCACAGTGCGTGTATGTTCTATAAGATGGCGTATCGCCTCACACTGTAAACGTAGCAGGCCGAAGAGAGTCTTAGGCTAGTGTAGGATCAAACGCTGTTTGCAAAGCCATTTTAGGATTCAAAACACTCCTCAGGGCTTAATAAAGATTATTGCTGAAAATATAATCCCTTAATGTGCTCAAAGTGGTAAAGTTTTTATATTAGTTACAGGAGCTCTGAAAAGATGCATCTTTCCACTTCGGCAGTTGGCTCCGCCCCCCAAAATAATAATTTTTATTGAGGTTTAGTTATTGGCATACAAACAATAAATTGCAGCAAAATTAAATTACAATATATATATATATATATATATATATATATATATATATATATATATATATATATATATATATGTATCCAAAACACCAGAACTCGCCCACAGAGGAAAACTGCCTGGGTGCAAATTTGTAGAAAATATTTAGCCAGAAGAAAATGCACTCTCAGGACTTTCATAAATAAGTTACTTTTATTCCTGTAACGTTTTCGGAGGTCTTGCCTCCTTCATCAGCATAAAAATGCTGATGAAGGAGGCAAGACCTCCGAAAACGTTACAGGAATAAAAGTAACTTATTTATGAAAGTCCTGAGAGTGCATTTTCTTCTGGCTAAATATATATATATATATATATATATATATATATATATATATATATATATATATTTTACTAAGAGTTTTTATTGAGGTTAACACAAAGAAAGTACAGATAATACATAGCATTGATTGACAATGATACAGGCCATAGAGTCTGTACAGTAGCAATATGTATACAACAAGGTGTAGAAACAACAGAGTCTTCATTAATCTTAATGCTATAAATTGTTTATAGTCCAGCTATGTTGGGCGACTATAAAATAAAAAAAACTTTCCAAAAAGAGTAGGTATAAAATGTCAAGATTTATCTAAGGCAAACTGACCAAGGTCAATAAGTTACATCAGTATAATAATATACAGAACTAAAAAAATTGAGTTAATCGGGAAACCTCATATTACCTTGTTTAACACACATTTTTATAGTAAATGTCCATAAACCCCCTAAAGCGTGCAAATAAATAGGAGTAAAACAGACCCCAACTAAAAGTTTGTGGTCACTCTTGGACCACTGACTTTAAGCGTAAAGAAAGGGGTGAAGCTTGGGGAATATTTCAACAGGGCTACTTTTGGACCTATTCTAGATTGATTTGCATAACTATATAAAAACTATATCTAACTTCCACTATTGGACTCTAAAAATACAATATATATTGTATAAAAAGTCAGTTGGTAATGTGCTTATAGACTAAGGATACCATTCAGGTATATATATCAACTATGGTTTATCACATAGACTATAAGAATAAAGTAACTCTCCCCAATGGCTATGTGGGCAGCTCTTAGTCCTTGGCCTTGTTATTTGCAGCAGAACAAAATAAGAGAGCCTGGAACTTGTATATAGAGTAATAATCCTAGAGGGAAATAAAAGGGTTTCTGAACTATATTTTAACAATCTATATGCACACAAATATAAATGGTTTGGAAGACGTCTATTGAGCTACCCATAATATATCTTAGCATTTAACACCATGTGGATGTACTATGATGTAGGCCTGGAAATTACAGCTCATGTCTATAGCTCAAGCCCTTAGTAAAATTGCGGGACTTTAAAAGACCAGATCATGTATAGAGAAAATAAACATGAGCAAGACTGTCTACAACATATATTAACATTTAACACGTGAGTCTTTGTAGGATAGATAATAGGATATATGAGATACACTTTCAAAATATAAGTAATATAGACAAGGATATAGCTATAAAATTTGTAGTTGCCTTTATGGCTATAAAGAAACCATCATGGGTCCAGTCTTCATTAGCAGTTCAGTGAGTGTCATGATGCAGACAACGATAGTTATACCTAGAGAGATGTCACATTAATTTAACATGGTGACCCATGGTAGAGTAATCTTATGCAATAAAAGGTAGTACGAGTGTAACAGCAGCTGTGATATGAATATAACAGAAGTATGTGCTAAGGCATAACCTAGTTCTATACTTAAAGATAATACAGGAGATTCATAACTCAAATATTTAAAATAACATATAAAGTGGCCCCTTATCAACTCTTGCTCAGAGATTCAGTGTATTTGAAGGTTTCAACGACAGCTCTGGGTTCTAAGGCACTCTTGTCCTTGGAATGATGGCACATAAGTACCTGGTACCACACAATCTTCAGGGCACGGACACCAAGAGAAGAGCCGAGGCACAGCACAGCCGGAGCAGGAGTCGTACAGGAAAGTCTGACTGGGACACAAGTATTAGTTTCAGATAGTGAATATAGCACTTGTGTGAGATCTAAGGAGGGGCCGGTCTGGAATAGCCTCAATGGGCTCAAATGATATGCCACCTCTAAGCTGCACAGAGCATCCAAGTTGCACTCTACAGAGTCGGCCACATCCCCTAAGACATCCGCACGGAGCGAGACAGCAGTGTACACTGCAACATTTCTGGCAGTTCACAACAGAACCTATTTAGCAAAATTGAGCTCCATACCGCATTCCAATACCAGCACTGCTCTGAGCTGGTTTTACGTGCTCGTGCACGATTTCCCCATAGGCATCAATGGGGAGAGCCGGCTGAAAAAAGCTGCAATAAAGCAGCGTAAAGTTCCGTAACGCAGCCCCATTGATTCCTATGGGGAAAATGGGGAAACTAAATTTATGTTTACACCTAACACCCTAACATAAACCCTGAGTCTAAACACCCCTAATCTGCCGCCCCCGACATCGCCGACACCTACATTACACTTATTAACCCCTAATCTGCTGCCCTTGACATCGCCAACACCTACATTACAGTTATTAACCCCTAATCTGCTGCCCCCAATGTCGCCGCCACCTACCTACACTTATTAACCCCTAATCTGCCTCCCCTAACATCACCGCCACCTACACTACACTTATTAACCCCTAATATGCTCCCCCGACATCGCCGACACCTACATTACAGTTATTAACCCCTAATCTGCCGCCCCCAATGTCGCCGCCACCTACCTACACTTATTAACCCCTAATCTGCCACCCCTAACATCGCCACCACCTACATTACACTTATTAACCCCTAATCTGCAACCCCCAATGTCGCCGCCACCTACCTACACTTATTAAACCCTAATCTGCTGCCCAAATGTTGCCGCCACCTACCTACACTTATTAACCCCTAATCTGCCGTCCCCAATGTCGATCCAACCACCTACACTTATTAACCCCTAACACCCCATAAGTTTAATGTAATTAAAATAAATCTATATAAAACCTACTATTAATAACTAAATAATTCCTATTTAAAACGAAATACTTACCTATAAAATAAAACCTAAGATAGCTACAATATAACTAATAGTTATATTGTAGCTATCTTAGGTTTTATTTTTATTTCACAGGTAAGTTTGTATTTATTTTAACTAGGTAGAATAGTTAGTAAATAGTTATTAACTATTTACTAACTGCCTAGCTAAAATAAACACAAATTTACCTGTAAAATAAAACCTTACCTGAGTTACACTAACACTTAATCTTACACTAGAATTAAATAAAGTACATAAAATAAATACAATTAACTAAATTACAAAAACAAACACTAAATTACACAAAATAAAAAATAAATTATCAGATATTTAAACTAATTACACCTAATCTAACAGCCCTATCAAAATAAAAAAGCCCCCCAAAATAAAAAAAACCCTAGGCTAAAACTAAACTACCAATAGCCCTTAAAAGGGTCTTTTGCGGGGCATTGCCCCAAAGAAATCAGCTCTTTTACCTGTAAAAAAAATACAAACTACCCCCCAACAGTAAAACCCACCACCCACACAACCGACCCCCCAAATAAAATCATATCTAAAAAAACCTAAGCTCCCCATTGCACTGAAAAGGGCATTTGGATGGGCATTGTCCTTAAAGGGACACTGTACCCAAAAAATTTATTTCGTGATTCAGATTGAGCATGACATTTTAAGCAACTTTCTAATTTACTCCTATTATAAAATGTTCTTCATTCTCTTGGTATCTTTATTTGAAATGCAAGAATGTAAGTTTAGATGCCGGCCCATTTTTGGTGAACAACCTGGGTTGTCCTTGCTGATTGGTGGATAAATTCATCCACCAATAAAAAAGTGCTGTCCAGAGTCCTGAAACCAAAAAAAAGCTTAGATGCCTTCTTTTTCGAATAATGATAGCAAGAGAACAAAGAAAAAAATGATAATAGAAGTAAATTAGAAAGTTGCTTAAAATTGCATGCTCTTTCTGAATTACAAAAGAAAAAATTTGGGTTCAGTGTCCCTTTAAATGGGCATTTAGCTCTTTTTGTGCCCAAAACCTAAGCTAAAAATAAAACCCACCCAATAAACCCTTAAAAAAAACACTAACACTAACCCCGAAGATCCACTTACAGTTTTTGAACACCCGACATCCATCCTCAATGAAGCGGCAGAAGTCCTCATCGAACCCGGCAGAAGTCTTCATCCAAGCGGCCGAAGTCTTCATCCAAGCCAGCAGAAGTCTTCATCCAGATGGCATCTGATTGCAAGTTGAATCCTATTGGCTGATTGGATCAGCCAATAGGATTGAAGCTCAATCCTATTGGCTGATTGCATCAGCCAATAGGATATTTTCACCTTTAATTCCGATTCAGAATTCAAGGAACGCCATCTTGGATGACGTCATTTAAAGGAACCTTCATTCTGCAAGAAGACGTTAATTGAAGAGGATGCTCCACTCCGGATGTCTTGAAGATGGAGCCGCTCCGCGCCGGATGGATGAAGATAGAAGATGCCGTCTGGATGAAGACTTCTGCCGGTTTGGATGAAGACTTTGGCTGCTTGGATGAAGACTTCTGCCGGCTTCGTTGAGGACTTCTTGCCGCTTGGATGAAGACTTCTGCCGCTTCGTTGAGGATGGATGTCGGGTCTTCAAAAACTGTAAGTAGATCTTCGGGGGTTCGTGTTAGTTTTTTTTTTAAGGGTTTATTGGGTGGGTTTTATTTTTAAATTAGGGTTTGGGCGGAAAAATAGCTAAATGCTCTTTTAAGGGCAATGCCCATACAATGCCCTTTTCAGGGCAATGGGGAGTTTAGGATTTTTAGTTAGGTGTTTTTATTTGGGGGGTTGGTTGTGTGGATGGTGGGTTTTACTGTTGGGGGGTTGTTTGTATTTTTTTTTACAGGTAAAAAAGCAGATTTCTTTGGGGCAATGACTAGCAAAAGGCCCTTTTAAGGGCTATTGGTAGTTTAGTTTAGGCTAGGGTTTTTTTTATTTTGGGGGGGCTTTTTTATTTTGATAGGGCTATTAGATTAGGTGTAATTAGTTTAAATATCTGATCATTTATTTTTTATTTTGTGTAATTTAGTGTTTTGTTTTTTTTGTAATTTAGTTAATTGTATTTAATTAATTTCATTTATTTAATTGTAGTGTAAGGTTAGGTGTTATTGTAACTCAGGTTAGGTTTTATTTTACAGGTAAATTTGTATTTATTTTAGCTAGGTAGTTAGTAAATAGTTAATAACTATTTTCTAACTATTCTACCTAGTTAAAATAAATACAAACTTGCCTCTGAAATAAAAATAAAACCTAAGATAGCTACAATGTAACTATTATTTTATAGGTATGTATTTAGTTTTAAATAGGAATTATTTAGTTAATGATAGGATTTTTTAATTAGATTTATTTTATTTCTATTAAAGTTAGTGGGTGTTAGGGTTAGACTTAGGGTTAGGTTTAGGGGTTAATAACTTTAGTATAGTGGTGGCGACGTTGGGGCAGCAGATTAGGGGTTAATAACTGTAATGTAGGTGGTGGCGACATTGGGGGCGGCAGATTAGAGGTTAATAAGTGTAGGTAGGTGGCAGCGATGTCGGGCGGCAGATTAGGGGTTAATAACTGTAATGTAGGTGGCGGTGACATTGGGGTGGCAGATTAGGGGTTAATAAGTGTAGGTAGGTGTCTGCGATGTCGGGGACGGCAGATTAGGGGTTAATAACTGTGATGTAGGTGGCGGCGACATTGGAGGTGGCAGATTAGGGGTTAATAAGTGTAGGTAGGTGGCGGCGACATTGGGGCGGCAGATTAGGGGTTAATAACTGTAATGTAGGTTGTGGCGATGTTAGGGACAGCAGATTAGAGGTTAATAATATTTAACTAATGTTTGCGATGCGGGAGTGTAGCCGTTTAGGGGTTAATATGTTTATTCTAGTGGCGGCGATGTGCGGAGCGGCAGATTAGGGGTTAATAATTTTAATTTAGTATTTGCAATACGAGAGGGCCTCGGTATAGGGGTTAATAGGTAGTTTATGGGTGTTAGTGTACTTTTTAGCACTTTAGTTATGAGTTTTATGTTACAGCTTTGTAGTGTAAAACCCATAACTACTGACTTTCAGTTTACGGTACAGATCTTGACGGTATAGGCTGTACCGCTCACTTTTTGGCCTCCCAGGCAGACTCGTAATACCGGCACAAAGGAAGTCCCATTGAAAAAGGATTTTTTGAAAGCTGCGGTAGTTACGTTGCGTTACGGCCAAAAAAATGTGCGGTGTAGAAATACCTGCAAGACTCGTAATACCAGCGGTAGTTAAAAAGAGCCATAACGCTGCTTTTTCACTCATACCGCAAAACTCGTAATCTAGCTGATAGTCTTGGTTGAACCCTTGTAACACTGCTTATGGGATTTCAAACTGGACCATGTTATGATCACTGTTACCCAAATGTTCTTTGACTTCTATGTTTTATATTATTACTATATTGTTTGATAGCACTAAATCTAATGTAGCTTTAGTCATAGTTTTCATCTATAGTTATTGTGATATAAAGTTATCTTTGAGAACATTTTCAAATCTATCTCCTTTAGCTATATTGCTAGTTTCATTGGTCCAGTTTATTTTGGGGTAGTTTAAATCTCCCATAATAATAGCACTGTTATTATCAGCAGCCTTTAATATTTGCATTAGCAGTTGAGTTTCCTCCATGTCAGTAATGTTAAGGGATTTGTAGGATCTTCCCTTATTGTAGGTTTAAGGTCAGGTTTAATATGCATGCTAATTCGTCTTCCCCTTTTATTACTGTCCCTTATAAATAAATTATAACCATCTAAGGTAACTGCCCAGACCTGTGAATCACCCCACCAGGTTTCAGTTATACTGATAATATCATAATCCTTCATTATTTTATTTAAACATTCAATTAGAATATCCTCCCATTAATCTCAGAAGTCTGGTATACATGTTTCTTGTATGTTAGTCCCTGGCCGTTTTAAAAATCACAAACCCCTATGTTTCTTCCCTGCTGTTAAAGGGACACTGAACCCAAATTTTTTCTTTCGTGATTCAGATAGAGCATGTAATTTTAAGCAGCTTTCTGATTTAATCCTATTATCATTTTTTATTCATTCTCTTGGTATCTTTATTTGAAATGCAAAAATGTAAGCTTAGATGTCGGCCCATTTTTGGTGAACAACCTGGGTTGTCCTTGATGATTGGTGGATAAATTCATCCACCAATAAAAATGTGCTGTCCAGAGGTCTGCACCAAAAAATAAAGCTTAGATGCCTTCTTTTTCAAATAAAGATAGCAAGAGAACGAAGAAAATTTGATAATAGGAGTAAATTAGAAAGTTGCTTAAAATTGCATTTTCTATCTGAATCACAAATTGGGTTCAGTAATTTTGTAAACTAGAGGTCTCCCTTGCCACAGATATATGATCCCTGAAGTGGCTGCTCCAGTGATGCAAACATATGGCAAGCTGTACACTAAATGAGATTCTTACTTAAAAGGTTTAAAGGGCCACTAAACCCAAAATCTTTCTTCCATGATTCAGATAGAGAATAGAAATTTAAACAACATTACAATTTACTTCTATTATTTATTTTGCTTCATTGTTTAGATATCCTTAGTCGAAGAAAAAGCAATGCACATGGTGAGCCAATCACAAGAGGCTTCTATGTGCAGCAACCAATCAGCAGCTACTGAGCATATCTAGCTATGCTTTTCAGCAAAGAATATCAAGAGAATAAAACAAATGAGATAATATAAATAAATTAGAAAGATGTTTAAAATTACATTCTCTTTCTAAATCATGAAAGAAAAAATGTGGGTTTCATGGCCCTTTAACTTAAAAATAAAAAAGATTTATATTCACCCTTTGTTACACTAACCCCATTAGTTGCTTTAACGCCCTTAGTGTTCAAACGTTATACTTAAAGAGAGAAACCTTAACTGCGTAATAGTGTTTGTTGGACCCACACAGGTGAAAATTATACCTCCCCTTAAATGTTCACACACAAGTAGAAGGTAGGATTAAATAAAAACAGAAAACACCTCTTATGTAAAGAACAGTTTAAAAAATCCCTTAGTGCTCAAACTCTATATTTAAAGGGACAGTCTACTCCAGAATTTTTATTGTTTAAAAAGATAGATAATCCCTTTATTACCATTCCCCAATAAATAAATAATTAATATACTTTGTACCTCTGTGATTACCTTGTATCTAAACCTCTGCAGACTGCCCCCTTATTTCAGTTCTTTTGACAGACTTGCATTTTAGCCAATCAGTGCTGACTTAAAGGTAAATCCACAGGAGTGAGCACAATATTATCTATATGGCACACATGAACTAGCGCTATCTAGCTGTGAGAAACTTTCAAAATTAACTGAGATAAGAGGTGGCATTCAAGGGCTTAGAAATTAGCATATCTAGGTGTAGCTTTCAATAAAGAATAAGAGAAAAGAGAACAAAGCAAATTTGATGATTAAAGTACATTGGAAAGTTATCTAAAATTGCATGCTTTATCTGAATCATGAAAGTTTAATTTTGACTACACTGTCCCTCTAAAAAGAGAAACCTACTTTAACAGAGAAAGTGATAATAGCAAACCTCAGTTAATTTGCTAGATTTAAGGTGTTTCTTGGACCCACACAGGTTTAAAAAACCCTCCCTTTAATTACTCACACACAAGAAGCAGGTAAGATTTAAAATCAAAACAGAAACCAGTTAAAACACAAGCTTAAATAAAACAATTACATTTAAAGTTTTAAATATTGCACCCCCTTTATGCAGCAAACAATTTCTAAACTCGTTTAGTGCTCAAACTCTATACTTTAGCAGGGAAACTGATTATAGCAAGCCTCACAATATACATTACTACACTTACTTTGACAGACATAAACAAAAAGCGGGGAGCCCTTGCCCTTGAGCACAATCAGTTGTAGATGCACTTTTATACAAAGTGAGCTACAGTATGAGAGACTTACAATCTAAAGTAAAAAAAATATATGATACAGCAGGAGAGGGGGAAGAATTACATTACTATAACAATGTTATTGTTTTATTTGAGCATGTGTGATAGATGTAGAAGGGTACAATACAGTTATGTGATAAATTAGGGTGTATGTCCCCTTGCAGTCAGGTAAAGTGACACTTGCACCTGATCTCAGTAAAAAGTGGAGGTTATATAAATGAGTTAGGAGTAGGGTGGGGAGGATTTGCTGGAAAGTTGCAGTAAATGTGGGTGTCTGTATTGCTTGTAGCGAAGTTTAATGTCTGTTTGTGTTTGCTGTTGTGAGAAGAAAAATATGTGAAGATGTGTAGGGTGTTAAGGAGAGGTGGAGTCACTTGAGACAGAGGAGAGAGGATTGGAATCTGGTAAGAGAACAGAGTAAGGAAAGAGAGAGTTTGTAAAATGGCCCAAACACATATGGAAAGCATGTTCACACATTTCTTGATTACAGACAGGAATCAGCGAGGTTACCTTGCAGGAAAGGTGGGTGTCTGTATTGCTTGCAGTGAAGTTTATTGTCTGCCAGTTTAATGCCAAATCGATATGTACTATGTACTACCCTATTTCCTCTAGCAGGCTGCCTATAACTCCTATGATGGGGTAGACCTGAGGGGATATTTAAAGCCCTTCTTTGTGAACCTTAGGAGTGGTATAAATTGTAGGTATACGTACCCTCTGGCGGAGTAGGAAATCAAATTCTTGGAGATAATTTAGGTCATCAGGGCTTTTTCAGGATAATTTCTAATTTATCCAGAACCTGGTTTAGGGATTAGAATCCAATCATTGGTCCTGACTTTGATCTATATGTTGTCTATAATACTCAGCATATTTATCTTTGTCTTGAATACCTATATTTCCTGTATCTGAAGGTTTAATCACAATACTTGTATTAGTACTTAACTCACAAAGGGCATTCCTTTCTTCAGGATTCAGATTATCAATAGTGGATGTTGATGCACTTAGTTATTTAACATCCTGTTCGACAAATGTCACAAAAGTGTTTAGTATTGGAACTCTGGCCAAATTGGGCATAAACTTGGACTTTAATCTACTCTGTATGACAACCTGTTGATACTTAGACTCATCTCTCATGGATTCTAAAGTCTCCAATATGACTGTGGTATCAGTATTTGCAGTGTTGTCACTGTCACCAGCGAAGAGTTTGGTACATATACGTTTCCTTGCAAACAAATGCAAACCCTTGATAGCTGAAACCTTTCCAAGAACATTTACATGTATTATTCTTAATTGGAAGGATGATAGATTATCTTACTTCATCTGCCTCTCCTTTATTTCTTGTTCCTCAATTTGTGGGTTTTCTTTTTCCCACTTCTGGTCTTTTTGGGTATATGGTGCCCTTTCCCCTTAAGGGGATGCACGTCAGACCCTGGGTTGTGCTAGGGACTTCTTCCTCATCAGAATTCCCATCATAATTCTGATAGTCATTACTGTCCCTAACTAACTTATTTTTCTTCTTAACCTTCATTTTGGATTGTGCTCTCATCCCCACATTTTTCATTTTATCATTTAATTCCTTAAACTTACTATGTTACTCCCATATATTTAGTGTCACAGGCATTTCCGCTAGATCTCTATTATTCTTTTTCCCCTAATTTTAATTAAGCTTCCCATAATATCAAATTAATTATTTTATTTGAACATTCAGTTAGAATATCCTACCATTGATCTCAGAAATCTGGTATACATGTTTCTTGTATGTTAGTCCCTGGCAGTTTTTAAAATGGCAAGCCCCTAGGTTTCTTGCCTGCTGTTAAGTAATTTTGTAAACTAGAGATCTCCCTCCCAACCCTAAGTTGTTTTTATAAGAGATTTAAAAAATAAACAAAAAAAACCTTATAAATATCCTTTTCTACCATTTTACCATCATCCCTTTGATCTTGTAAACAAAAAGTGTCCTTATCATCAGAGTGCCAATCACTATCACTATATGTAAAAGCTATAGTCAATCACCTTCTTTCCAGATATATGAAATCTTTTACCAGTACTTAAAGGGACACTGAACCCATTTTTTTTTTCTTTCTTTCTTTCATTTTAACCAACTTTCTAATTTACTCCTATTATCAAATTTTCTTCATTCTTTTAGTATCTTTATTTGAAATGCAAGAATGTAAGTTTAGATGCCAGCCCATTTTTGGTGAACAACCTGGGAAGTTTTTGCTGATTGGTGGATAAATTCATCCACCAATAAAAAACTGCTGTCCAGTGTCTGAACTAAAAAAAAAGCTTAGATGCCTTCTTTTTTCAAATAAAGATAGCAAGAGAGCAAAGAAAAATTGATAATAGGAGTAAATTAGAAAGTTGCTTAAAATTGCATGCTCTATCTAAATCACGAAAGAAAAGAAAAAAAATGGGTTCAGTGTCCCTTTAAGTTGTAAACTAATTTTCGAGCTCAGAACAAGAGAAACAGCAAAACAACTGTAATCGCAGAAAGATGATAAATATATGTTAATGTTCTCACTCAGGAATATAGTTCTCATTTCTATGCCACTCACAGGGACAGACCATTTTCTTGGATAATTGCAACACAAATCTACATGTGAGGCTAAACATATTTTTTTTTCACATTTTTGGTGGCAAACATATGATCTTAGTCTTAAAAATCAAATGATGGGTGTTAAAGTGCCCCTGTATTTGTGAGTCCATGTCTTGCAAGAAAACAATCTATTTGTTACCAGTTCGTATCTATAATATCAATTCAACTATCATGTTCCTGAGATGACAATATCAAATTGTTGCAGCATTACTTTAGAGAAAGCACCCAACATCAACCCTTACTGCTTGAACCTAGCCCTAACTTCCGCCCAAAATTCCCCAACTTACTGATGTGATGCTATTGTGATAGTAAACTTAAAGTGTTGGTATTATAAAATATACTTAGATAAATACCTTATTGCCTGCCAGTTCCATAAATTAATGGGACATGATAATCAAAAACTTTCATGATTATTATTATCGTTTATTTGAGGAGCGCCAACAGATTTAGCTAGAGCATGTCCTTTTAAGACACCTTTAAATTCAGTTCTTTTATCAAATCAAATGTTGTTCTCTTGGTATGTTTTGTTGAAAAGTGCATTAACATTTATCTGCTCCTCAGATGTATGCAGCTCCCAGTTATGCATTACTGCTCTGGAAATGCTTTCAACTATGTGTTTAATCTCTTTGCAGAGGTTAAACAATTTGTCATATGCCAGCAACAGTGCAATAATAAATCTTAGAGCATTTTCTTGCACTTAGATAATCTTTGATTTTTAACATGGAGTATGACGTCACTTAGGGAAGCCCAAGTCTTTTTAAGGGGATTGAATAAGTATTCTGCCTATGCAACAGGCATGCTTTAGATCATATAAGGTTTATTTATCTTTTTCCTAAACTGTAAGAATAGTATTTTAGATACTTTTTATGACATCTACCTGGCTTGCAAGGTTGTAACTTGCAACTAACACAGGATTCATTATATAAAATGAAGTAATACTTCAAAGTAGAAAACTTACTGTTGATAGATATGTTTTAAACAGAAATCTTCAGAATTATTGAGTTAGAACCTCAATGCTTCATAAGCACACTGGGAGAATTCAATTACATGTGACAAGGCATACTTCATATAGGCTTTGCACGAACAGCAAGAGAAAGCAAATACTTTATGGTTCATTTAAAAAAATTAATTGTTAACAATGTCATTGAATGACTTATTCTCAAAACATTCTGCATGAATAGCTTGGTAATATCATTTTCTTATCTCATGTCAAATGTAAAATTTGTTAAGACTAGTTTATAGAAGCTATGTGCATTACACATATGTAGACACAGTTATATGTGTGTCCTTTCCTCCACATTTGGAGTGACAATATATTAAATGATATTGGGATCTGTTTTCCTTCCCAAAAGTGATGATAGTGATTCTGGTTGAAGTTATACTAAAAAGATAGAAAAAGGCCTTACTGAGAAATATTCTACTGTGGGAGACTCTCAAATGTAGACATCTTTCCCAATGTATTCTTCAATCACACATTGTATAGCAGACAGAGCCACTTCCAACTGCTTTTGAAATGGATCTTATTGCAAGTCCTAAATAAGTTTTGGACTGGGAGCCTGTATTGGGAAGGGGAGGTTACTGAACAACCAATGGTTGGAGGGTACTGTAACTACTGTGTATTGTACTATTACATTTGTTAATCCCTATTAGTGTACTCATTGATACCAAAAATGTATATAATATTCAAGCAGTTTCATGCAGCACTTGAGTGCAACAAGACAGCTATTGTTTTTTTTTTGGAGTCCTATGTCCATACAAATCTAACATGGATTTTTTTTTAAATCCTGAACATTATCACCCAGCCAGTCACCCAGTACATCCATGTGACCAGCAGGGCCGTCTTTAATACTGACTGGGCCCTGGGCAAACATTTCCTTGCCCCCCCTCCCCCGCCTATGCAATTTCGCTCTCCACCCCAACACCCCAAAAAACAACTGAATCATTATTTTTTTTTTAAATGTTTAGCCCAGCAGTGGATCATCCTCTGTTGTGCTAATCATTTTCAAAAAAATATGAAATAAATTGCAATATGTGAAACTGGACCTAAGCAGTACTAATAAGTAAATAAATATATAAATTCCTCCACTGTAGATTAATTTAAAATATTTACTAATTAATTAAATGTCGGTTTTTAATTTATTTATATATTTTTTTTAAGTACATAAATATTTAATGCAATGCACGGCATTGCATAGTAAAAATCAGTGTCGGACCTAATGTCTACAGGGCCCCGGTGCAAGAATTTATTTTGGGCCCCCCTAAAAGCATCTCACCAGTTTTGGGATATTCACTACATATTTATTGTTTAAACAGTCACTGTACAGAAACATTACCACTTTCATAAATACCAAGGGAATGCCTAACATACCAAACTCCCCTAACCCGTATACATACACTCACCCGACTGGGTAGCTCCGCCAAATGGGTCCTGCTTCCTTCCTGCCGACTGCAGCTATGTAGCTGGCAAGTGACCACAACCTGTAGCCACCCCTGATGCCCGACAGCACCAGTACTCAGGGTCCCACCCTGTGGCAGACTCCAGCTACCCAGGCTGGATAGCTCTGCCTGAGGATCTTTTCTCTGTTTAGAACAGGCTGCTATGTAGCCCAGGAAAGTGATTTTAGCTGAAACCAACCCAAATAACTAGACACACTAGTATTCAGGTTAGACAGGAACTGATTTTATTCAAAACATGCACTCCTTTTATACAGACAGCTCATCTTGATAAGACCCTGGACAATCCCACCATTTTCCCACCATTCCCGCCTCTCCAGACAGCCCGGCACCTCCATAGGAGCCACAGTCCCACATAATCCCAAAACATATGGGTGGCGGTTTTGGGGTGATCCCAGTGGTGGCAGCACTTCCAGGGTGTCATTTTAAAGCTCTCGGTCCCCAGATTTTACAGTCCAAAAATCAGCATGATTCGTTACTGGGGACCGGAGTTACAGTCCGTTAAAGTTATGGGGTTAGGGGTGTCCAAAACCCCCGGTTCCCAAAGGAGCTCACCTCCGGCAATTCCACCACCCCTTGTACTCCACAGGGGCTACTAATCCCAAAAAGAGTGGAGCTCTGGTGCACATGGTTGCTGAAGCGACTTGGGTTAAAGTTAGCGGGCGTTCTGCTGTCCTGTGGCCGACCGGGAGTTCCAGGAGCCTGGCCAGCCTGAGAGGGGTTAGGCGGGTGTCCGTTGTGAGGCAGCTGACCGGGAGTTCCAGGAGCCTGGCCAGCCTAGGAGGGTTTTCCTGGTCATACACCAACTTTTCTCTGTACACAAAAACAAGCAAACAAACAGCTTCCAGAGATGGTGGTTGCTCTGAGGAGCCCAAAACCACTGAGAAACAACAGGGTTGAAGTTGTAGGGGGGGTGGGGGATAGCCTTAGCCGTCTGGTATCTGTGACATCTCCCCCCCTCCAGTTCGGCAGACCCGGCTAGACCCTTAACGGGTTGGCCTGGGGCTGTGCGACGGTGGCCCTCCACTTCTCGGTTGCTGAAAGAGGTTATACCATCTCTCCTGAGCTTGGGGCACCCTGGGGGGCTCCTGCTGGCGTTTATACCCTGCGCCCTGGGCGCAGGGATAGTCACAAAATGCAAAGTCCCAAACAAGTTTGCTAAGGCCTGCTCCCAAACAATTGCTGTTCCACAAGTTCCAGTGACCTTAAGTTCCATGGCCAAACTGTCTCCCTCTGTGACACTCTGTTTAGTACCGGCTGACCCATCCACAAACAAAGCCAGTACCGGTTTCCCGGCTGTATACCCACCCCAGACTGTTGGTGGAAGTTGCCCCTTGGTGGGGCAGGCAAAACTCGGGTGCACAAACTTGTGGCACCAAGTGCATGAGCGGGTACCCCCCTGGCCTGCCCCCTGTGAGATATACTCCAGGACAAGAAAAGGGTATTGAACCTGCCAAGCTACTGAGGGGAGAGACCGTCTGTCTCCTCTCCCGAGAAAGAGATCTACTGCTGGGGAGGTAGGTCTGCTACCTCTGCTCCATGGGAAACTGTGCTGCCACTGGGGAGAGAGACCGACTGTCTCCTCTCCCAGAAAGGGATTCGGCCACTGGGGAGAGATATCGATACCCATCTCTCCCTGCAAGGGCTTCTCTGTAAGGGGAGGGAGGACGACTACCTCCTTTCCCAGGGGATGGCTCTGCCGCTGGGGAGAGAGACCAACTGTCTCCTCTCCCGGGAAGGGGTTCTGTTTACGGGGAGTGAGGAAGACTACCTCAGCTCCCAGGGGATGGCTCTGCCACTGGGGAGAGAGACCGACTGTCTTCTCTCCCGGCTCTTGGCTCTGCCCTGGGGAGGGAGACCGACTGTCTCATCTCCCAGGAAGGGGTTGGGCCGCTGGGGAGAGATATCGATACCCGTCTCTCCCTGCAAGGGCTTCTCAGGAAGGGGTTCGGTTTACGGGGAGGGAGGATGACTACCTCTGCTCCCAGGGGATGGCTCTGCCACTGGGGAGAGAGACCGATTGTCTCCTCTCCCGGCTCCTGGCTCTGCTGCTGGGGAGAGAGACCGACTGTCTCCTCTCCCAGGAAGGGGTTCTGTTTACGGGGAGGGAGGACGACTACCTCGGCTCCCAGGGGATGGCTCTGCCGCTGGGGAGAGAGACCGACTGTCTCCTCTCCCGGCTCCTGGCTCTGCCGCTGGGGAGAGAGACTGACTGTCTCCTCTCCCAGGAAGGGGTTATGTTTAAGGGGAGGGAGGATGACTACCTCCACTCCCAGGGGATGGCTCTGGCGCTGGGGAGAGAGGCCGACTGTCTCCTCTCCCAGGAAGGGATTCTGCTGCTGGGGAAAGTTATCGACATCCATCTCTCCCTTGTCCAAGTCCATAAGCTCGGGGCCCGACTGCTGATCTGTATCTCGCAGCTCGTTGTCACTTATGCTCTGTTGTCAATGCTCTAAGGTCAACCTCCATGATTCCCAGATTGCTGTATCATAGCTGCCTGCGGGCTCTGTGGCATGCTGTTTAACGCAATCTATCAGTCTTTTGTATCTTTGTTCCATCTCCAATTCCTTGCCACATATATAATCCAAATCGGCTTGCAGCCAGAGTACCCCTGAGCAGGCTCCCTCGGTACTCACAAATGTCCTTCAGTCTCCACTCCTCCTGACTCCCAAAATCTGGGTCCTCTGCCATTAGTTGAAATAGTAATCCATGGCCGCTGTAGCCAAAGTCCTCTTGTGGGGACACCATCACCAAGCCATGGCCACACTTGCAACTTGAATAGCATACCATTGGAGGGCCCTGTAGCTGTCATCCAGAACCATCTCCTCCTGGACCAGTCCATCCAATTCAGACAGCCATTCTGCCCGGGGCTGTCCTCCCAGGCAAGGTACTCGGAACTTCCACTGGAGCCAGTAATCTTCGTCATCAGGGGAGAGGGTTGTTACTCGATAGCCCTGCTCTTGTTTAAGAGCCTCCCTCCAAAGTCATCAGCGGACAAGGTCCCTTTGTGCCAGCATGTCCCAATACAAACTAGGAATGTCCAGCGCCTCCTCTGCTCTCTTTAGGAGCTTGGTTCCCATAGTTACCGGCTACTGTGGCATGTCTCCTCTGTCGGCAGAAACTGTGTGATAGAAGCAGATCCCACTGCTGCCAGCCAATGTGACGGATACCCCCGGCTACCCCGACTGGGTAGCTCCGCCAAACGGGTCCTGCTTCCTTCCTGCCGACTGCAGCTATGTAGCTGGCAAGTGACCACAACATGTAGCCACCCCTGATGCCCAACAGCACCATTACTCAGGGTCCCACCCTGTGGCAGACTCCAGCTACCCAGGCTGGATAGCTCTGCCTGAGGATTCTTTCTCTGTCTGGAACAGGCTGCTATGTAGCCCAGAAAAGTGATTTTAGCTGAAACCAACCCAAATAACTAGACACACTAGCATTCAGGTTAGACAGGAACTGATTTTATTGAAAACATGCACTCCTTTTATACAGACAGCTCATCTTGATAAGACCCTGGACAATCCCACTATTTTCCCGCCATTCCCGCCCCTCCAGACAGCCTGGCACCTCCATAGGAGCCACAGTCCCACATAATCCCAATACATATGGGTGGCGGTTTTGGGGTGATCCTGGTGGTGTGGCAGCACTTCACAGTCCAAAAATCGGCATGATTTGTTACTGGTGACAGGAGTTACAGTCCATTAAAGTTATGGGGTTAGGGGTGTCCAAAACCCCCGGTTCCCAAAGGAGCTCGCCTCTGGCAATTCCACCACCCCTTGTACTCCCCAGGGGCTACTAATCCCAAAAAGAGCAGAGCTCTGGGGCACATGGGTGCTGGAGCGACCTGGGTTAAAGTTAGCGGGTGTTCTGCTGTCCTGTGGCCGACCGGGAGTTCCAGGAGCCTGGCCAGCCTTAGAGGGGTTAGGCAGGTGTCCGTTGTGAGGCGGCCAACTGGGAGTTCCAGGAGCCCCCCCAGCCTCGGAGGGTTTTCCTGGTCATACACCAACTTTTCTCTGAACACAAAAACAAACCAACACAAAGCAAACAAACAGCTTCCAGAGATGGTGGTTGCTATGAGGAGCCCAAAACCACTGAGAAACAACAGGGTGAGGTTGTAGGGGGGATGGGGGATAGCCTTAGCCATCTGGTATCCGTGACAATACACATACACAAGTACACACAAACACACACTCTCCAGAGCATACACATATACATGTACACACAAACAAACACTACAGAGCACACAACAATTTATGTACACACTCTATATAATCCAATATTAAAAATACAATGTATGTGTGCCTCAAGACAGAAGAGAGCAGTGTCTGCAGCTGCACAGATGTTCAAATCCTCACGTGCCTGCCGCTCCAGCTTTCTGCTGCATGCGCCTACAGTCAGCCCTACCCTGAACAATCCCCAGCATCAGAGCAGTTACCTGGTAACAGTGGTAACCCCAGTAGGACCTTTGCTTATACAGTATGATTGGTTGGATGCCAAATTAGGGCTTAGCATTCAGTGCTGCACAGTGCACACCTAAAACAGCACATGGTACTAGCTTGGCATGTCCCATGATCCCAGCACGGTCTGGCACCGTTTCTCACAAATAAATATAAGCAGAGAACTTTTGACTGTGACAGTATTAGGACTAGGGATGGGCGAATGTTTCTAAAAATTTGAAATTAAAAACGAATTTTGATACATTCGTTCATTCGAATTGAATTCTGAATGTTTATATAACATTCTAAAATTCTATTTTTGAATTCTAGTTTTCGAATTTTTCAATAAAATTCGAAAATATTTGTTTGAATAATAGAATGTTTAGCTATGTTTTCATTCAATTTCTAAATGTAATATTTGAATTCGAATGTGACATTCAAATTCGAAAATAGTATTTCTAGTCTACAACTGTGTTTAAAGGGACATAATACTCATATGCTAAATCACTTGAAACTGATGCAGCATAGCTGTTAAAAGCTGACAGGAAAATATCACCTGAGCATCTCTATGTAAAAAAGGAATATATTTTACCTCACAATCTCCTCAGTTCAGCAGAGTAAGTTCTATGTAAAAAGTTATACTTCACCTGCTCCCAGTTGCAGATAAAAAATAAATAAATTAAGAATTGAACAGTAGCCAATCAGCATCAGCAGTGCTAAGGATATGAACTCTTTTACTGTGATCTCATGAGATTTGACTTAACTCTCATGAGATTTCATTGTAAACTTTCCTAATCTGAATAGGGAAATAATATGAGAGTGCACAAGGCTCATCCTTTCAGCTGTCCCAGGACAGACATACTAATATGCTGCTTAGAAATCCTTTACAATGGGATGTGGCTACTAAGGAACTTTTGAGGTAAAATATCTTTCTTTTTTACATAGATATGTTCAGGTGATATTTTCTAGTCAGCTTTTTACAGCTATGCTGCATCACTTTCAAGTGTTTAAACATTTGGGTATTATGGCCCTTTAATAAATGTAATATTCGAATTTGAATGCTACATTCGAATTCGAATGTCACATTCGAATTTGAAATAGTATTTCTAGTCTAGTACTGTGTTTTAAATGTAATATTCAAATTTGAATGCTACATTCGAATTTGAATGTCACATTCAAATTTGAAATAGTATTTCTAGTCTAATACTGTGTTTTTTAAATGTAATATTCGATTTGAATGTAATATTTAAATTCGAATGTGACATTCGAAAACTGTATAACATTCGAAAATCGAATTTTTAAGAATATTCGTTCTTATCAACATTCTATTATGTAAATCGAATTTCTACAATAACATTCGTTCTAACATTTGAATTTGAATATAAACACATTCGCCCATCCCTAATTGGGACTGACGGCCCTGGTGACCAGCACTGTGTAGTTGGTGCTAGTGGCACAGATAGCAATGAAATAAATATAATTTGGGTTAGGATCATATAGTGTTTACTCATTTTTTCATCTGTAGTATTTAGGTAGGTTTTAAGTGGTATAGACTAGTGTGTTAGACAGTGGGTTGTAGCATCGTTTATGCAAAGATTATATTGGCATACCTTACTATGTCCCAAACCAATGGCAGCATAAAACAAAACATATTTTTTAAAGGTCAAACAGGAGTTCCTTTAATTTTAAATATCAGGGTGCATTTTGAGCAGTCTAGCGGGATTCAGCATCCACACAATTACAGCCTTGTGGGTGTGTAGCTCATATTAATTAGTTTTCAATTTTATGGTAATGATATAAAATTAAAGGAACATTGTAGTGCAAAAATGAAATGCTCCAATATGTTAGAATGTGATTTTTGTAATAATCACTATGGAACTCCTTGAGTTTAAACACATAGGTAGAGTCCTGCATGGAGACACAAGCAAAGTAGGTTCTTTGCTAAATACACAAAGTGATTGACAGGGTTGTGTGACTGCTGTGCTGATTGGTTCACCAGTTGATTGCTGCTTGGGACCAGCAGTACTCTGGGGCTCCTGAGCAGCACTTTAATGTGTTTTTAACCCCTTAAGGACAAGGCCATTTTTCAATTTCTTTCCCTTAAGGACCAGGGCTATTTTTAAAGTTCTGCAGTGTTTGTGTTTAGCTGTAATTTTCCTCTTACTCATTTACTGTACCCACACATATTATATACTGTTTTTCTCGCCATTAAATGGACTTTCTAAATAAAATGGAAAAAAACACACTTTTTCTAATTTTGACCCCCAAAATCTGTTGCACATCTACAACCTCCAAAAAACACCCATGCTTAATAGTTTCTAAATTTTGTCCTGAGTTTATAAATACCCAATGTTTACACGTTCTTTGCTTTTTTTTTGTAAGTTATAGGGCAATAAATACAAGTAGCACTTTGCTATTTCCAAACCATTTTTTTTTTTCAAAATTAGCGACAGTTACATTGGAACACTGATATTTGTCAGGAATCCCTAAATGTACCTAGACATGTATATATATATTTTTTTAGTAGACAACCCAAAGTATTGATCTAGGCCCATTTTGGTATATTTCATGCCACCATTTCATCGCCAAATGCGATCAAATAAAAAACAATCTTCACTTTTTCACTAACTTTTTCACAAATATTAGGTTTCTCACTGAAATTATTTACAAACAACTTGTGCAATTATGGCACACATGGATCTAAATGCTTCTCTGTGATCCCCTTTGTTCAGAAATGGCAGACATATATGGCTTTGGTGTTGCTTTTTGGTAATTAGAAGGCCGCTAAATGCCGCTGCGCACCACATTTGTATTAGGCCCAGCAGTGAAGGGGTTAATTAGGTAGCTTGTAGGGAGCTTGTAGGGTTAATTTTAGCTTTAGGGTAGTGTAGTAGACAACCCAAAGTATTGATCTAGGCCAATTTTGATATATTTCATGCCACCATTTCACCGCCAAATGCGATCAAATAAAAAAAATCATTAACTTTTTCACTAACTTTGGGTTTCTCACTGAAAATATTTACAAACAGCTTGTGCAATTATGGCACAAATGGCTGTAAATGCTTCTCTGGGATCCCCTTTGTTCAGAAATAGCAGACATATATGGCTTTGGCATTGCTTTTTGGTAATTAGAAGGCCGCTAAATGCAGCTGTGCACCAAACTTGTATTATGCCCAGCAGTGATGGGGTTAATTAGGTAGCTTGTAGGGAGCTTGAAGGGTTAATTTTAGCTTTAGTGTAGAGATCAGCCTCCCACCTGACACATCCCACCCCCTGATCCCTCCCAAACAGCTCTCTTCCCTCCCCCACCGCACCATTGTCCCCGCCATCTTAAGTACTGACAGAAAGTCTGCCAGTACTAAAATACAGGTAGCCCTCAGTTTACGCCAGGGTTAGGTTCCAGAAGGAATGGTTGTAAATCGAAACCGTTGTAAATTGAAACCCAGTTTATAATGTAAGTCAATGGGAAGGGAGGGAGTTAGGTTCCAGGCCCCTCTCAAAATTGTCATAATTAACACCTAATACATTATTTTTAAAGCTTTGAAATTAAGACTTTAAATGCTAAACAGCATTATAAACCTAATAAAATAATCACACAACACAGAATATATAATTAAACTAAGTTAAATGAACAAAAACATTTGCTAAACAGCATTATAAACCTAATAAAATAATCACACAACACAGACTTCACTTGCATTTTTCGGCAAACAGTTCTTTCTATGCATTCCAATCTGGACTGATTTATAGACAGGAAAATCTTGTTACTTTGAAATCTGCTCAATAGCTCAGGTCTGGTTAAACTGATTAATTTTAGCTTTCTTGGCTTTGCTGCAACACAAGCGGACAGTTCACCTACTGGCTATTTTAATAAATGCACTGCTTCTCAATGCTTTTCAATAGCAGTCACATGACTGGAAAAAAAGGTTGTTATTCTGAAACGGTGTAAATTGAACCGTTGTAAAACGAGGGCCACCTAAGGTTTTTTTTTTTTTTTTTTTTTAATTATTTAAACAAAAAAAATTATATTATGCTGTGTAGGATCCCCCTTAGCCCCCAACCTGCCTGATCCCCCCCCCCAAAGAGCTCTCTAACCCTCCCCCCACTAACTATTAGCCACTATTTTGGGTACTGGCAGCTGTCTGCCAGTACCCACTTTGCAAAATAACGTTATTTTATTTTTAAACCTAACTTTTTCTGTAGTGTAGCTGCCCCCCTCCATACCCTACACCCTCCCCCTCCCAGATCACTCCCAGATCACCCCCAAATCCCCCCTCCTCTGCACTCACCACCCTCTCCCAGCAAAAAAAAATTCCCCAGCAACTGCCTTAGATCACGCCACTCACCTCCAGCGCACGCTCCCGTGCGCACCCGGCATAGAGAACAGCCGGGAAGGAAGTTCCCCAGAGATGGGCCACCCACCCACCTCCCTGCAATAGCTCCCACCCACCAACGATCGGCACCATCACTGGCCGATGCAGAGAGGGCCACAGAGTGGCTCTCTCTGCATCGGTGTGCCTAAAAAGGTATTGCAGTGATGCTTCAATATCGAGGCATCACTGCAATACCTTGAAAGCAGCTGGAAGGGATCAGGATCACTTCCAGCCGCTTGAAACCCTTAACGACGTACAGGGTACGTCACTAGTCTTTAAAGACCAGCTTGTGTAAGACGTACCCTGTACGACATGCGTGGTTAAGGGGTTAAAGGGTTATGAAACCCAATTTTTTTTTCTTTAATGAACCAGACAGAGCATGCGATTTTAAGCAAATTTCTAATTTACCCCTATTATCAATTTTTCTTCGTTCTTTTGGTATCTTTATTTGAAAAAGCAGGAATGTAATCTTATGAGCAAGCCCATTTTTGGTTCAGCACCTGGGTATCACTTGCCGATTGTTGGCTATATATATACCTTCTTAAGCACTTTATTAGTGCTTAAATAATAAATATACAATTTTGAGTGCTCTACTTAAGAATTGTAGTTGGAACAAATCCCTACAATATTATATTCAATAGGTTAACAAGAAATAGAATTATGTATAAACAAATAATAAAAAATGGTATTCAGATAGAAACCCTATATCTGTATACTTTTGTTTTAGTTTAACAATTTCATTAAACAGTTGTATAGATGTCAATTTTGTCATCTACACAACTGTTTAATGAAAATGTTAAACTAAAACAAAAGTATACAGATATAGGGGCCGATTTACTGTAGCAGATCATGTCCGTCGCAAATAAAAATGTTGACAGCATACGCTGTTGGCATTTATCATTGCACAAGCATTTCTAGGGAAATATTTGTGCAATGCCACCCCCTGCACATTCGCTGCCAATCAGTCGCTAGCAGGGGGTGTCAATCAACCCGATCGGGCTGATTGCTGTCCGCCACCTCATAGGTGTCGGACTAGTCAAGGAGCAGCGGCCTTTCGACCGCTGCTTCTTAACTTCCGCTTCAGGCAGACCTGAAGTGGAGTGGGTCAGAAGCAGCATCCACTGCTTCATAAATCGACCTCTTAGACTTACATGGCCACTATCTATCCGAATACCATTGTAAACAACTGATTCCTAGAGGTTTTAGAATTAGAAATGTCTCTATTATAGAAATAAATAATACAGAATTTTGTGTGAAATGGTGTCAGATATTAAACAAGGGTTCTTTAGATCTCATTTTATTGGTCATCAAGGAGGTAACATACCTACTACCAGAAGTTAAAACATAAATAGAACAGTTTGAACAGAAATCTTTTCCCCCACTAATAAGTGACAAATCTGAGGATTCTAGTAAAGTTGATGCATATAAAACCGAACTTATTGAATTTAAAAATCATACATTGGTAGCTATTAACACAGATTATAAGGATAAGAAAATATACAAATGGTTAACAAGTACAGAAAAAGTCTATAATAAACCATATAGATATAGAAGGAGACATATACCCCAAAGATTTCACCCTCTAACAGTGAACACTAATGAGGGGGAATCATCAGACACTGAAACACAGGAGAGTCTACCCAATTTTTAGGGGTAACTACAAGGGCATAAAGGGGGCCAAAGCTACATACGAAGAGGTGAGGGTATAAGGGGGGAAACCACCGAGACCACCATGATATCGTAATTATCATAAATTATCGTAGCAGAAGCCTGGATGAATATAAGAATACTGTATTAAACAAGGGCTTATCATTTGTCCCAACATAAAGAATGACCCTGATTAAATTAAAAACGGATATATACAAATTTCAGAGACAAAACTAAATGAACACTTTAAAATTCAACAGGAAATAAAGACAGAGAATAAGAAACTCAAACTAAATTCTACCTATTTACTCTCCCAATACAACTCTTTTGAATACCATCACACAAAAAGGTTTACAGTGCTATACACACACCTATCAACAAGATAATACTACACTTAAACAGAGGGAAGCAATTAAAAGATTAAAAGAAGATCCAAATATTGTCATTAGACCAGCAGACACGGGCAGAGCCATTGCTCTGCTGAACTATCAATACTATCGCAAAGAGAGTTTATCCCATTTACAGGATACAAAAGAATGCCAGGAATTAAAATATGACCCCACGACAGGGAACAAATAGGAGATATTTGATGACAGCATATTTACAAGAGGAAATAACAAAGAGGTATTTAAAGGGACAGTCTACTACAGAACTGTTATTGTTTAAAAAACATCATTTATGTAAGAATTTACCTGATAAATTCTTTTCTTTCATATTGGCAAGAGTCCATGAGCTAGTGACGTATGGGATATACAATCCTACCAGGAGGGGCAAAGTTTCCCAAACCTCAAAATGCCTATAAATACACCCCTCTCCACACCCACAATTCAGTTTAATGAATAGCCAAGTAGTGGGGTGATAAAGAAAGGAGTAAAAAGCATCAACAAAGGAATTTGGAAATAATTGTGCTTTATACAAAAAAACATAACCACCATAAAAAGGGTGGGCCTCATGGACTCTTGCTAATATGAAAGAAATTAATTTATCAGGTAAATTCTTACATAAATTATGTTTTCTTTCATGTAATTGGCAAGAGTCCATGAGCTAGTAACGTATGGGATAGCAATACCCAAGATGTGGAACTCCACGCAAGAGTTACTAGAGAGGGAGGGATAAAAATAAAAACAGCCATTTTCCACTGAAAAATGTATCCACAACCCAAAATATAAGTTTATTCTCATAATGAAAAGAAAAACTTAAAACATCAGCAGAAGAATCAAACTGAAACAGCTGCCTGAAGAACTTTTCTACCAAAAACTGCTTCTGAAGAAGCAAATACATCAAAACGGTAGAATTTAGTAAGTGTATGCAAAGAAGACCAAGTTGCTGCTTTGCAAATCTGATCAACCGAAGCTTCATTCTTAAAAGCCCATGAAGTGGAGACTGATCTAGTAGAATGAGCTGTAATTCTCTGAGGCGGGGCTTGACCCGACTCCAAATAAGCTTGAAGAATCAAAAGCTTTAACCACGAAGCCAAGGAAACAGTAGAAGCCTTCTGACTTTTCCTAGAACCAGAAAATATAACAAATAGACTAGAAGTCTTCCTGAAATCTTTAGTAGCTTCAATATAATATTTCAAAGCTCTCACCACATCCAAAGAATGTAAGGATTTCTCCAAAGAATTCTTAGGATTAGGACACAAGGAAGGGACAACAATTTCTCTATTAATGTTGTTAGAATTCACAACCTTAGGTAAGAATTTAAATGAAGTCCGTAAAACCGCCTTATCCTGATGAAAAATCAGAAAAGGAGATTCACAAGAAAGAGCGATAATTCAGAAACTCTTCTAGCAGAAGAGATGGCCAAAAGGAACAACACTTTCCAAGAAAGTAATTTAATGTCCAAAGAATTCATAGGCTCAAAAGGAGGAGCCTGTAAAGCCTTCAAAACCAAATTAAGACTCCAAGGAGGAGAGATTGATTTAATGACAGGCTTGATACAAACCAAAGCCTGTACAAAACAGTGAATATCAGGAAGTTTAGCAATCTTTCTGTGAAATAAAACAGAAAGAGCAGAGATTTGTTCAAGGAACTTGCAGACAAACCCTTATCCAAACCATCCTGAAGGAGCTGTAAAATTCTAGGAATTCTGAAAGAATGCCAAGAGAATTTATGAGAACACCATGAAATATAAATTTTCCAAACTCGATAATAAATCTTTCTAGAAACAGATTTACGAGCTTGTAACATAGTATTAATCACTGAGTCTGAGAAACCTCTATGACTAAGCACTAGGCGTTCAATTTCTATACCTTCAAATGTAATGATTTGAGATCCTGATGGAAAAATGGACCTTAAAACAGCAGGTCTGGCCTTAATGGAAGTGGCCAAGGTTGGCAACTGGACATCCAAACAAAATCCACATATCAAAACCTGTGAGGCCATGCTGGAGCCACCAGCAACACAAACGATTGTTCCATGATGATTTTGGAGATCACTCTTGGAAGAAGAACTAGAGGGTGGGAAAGTATAAGAAGGTTGATAACACCACGGAAGTGTCAATGCATCCACTGCTTCTACCTGAGGATCCCGGGACCTAGACAGGTACCTGGGAAGTTTCTTGTTTAGATAAGAAAACACATCTGGAGGCAGGGATCACTCCCCCGTATGTAAAGTCTGACGGCTGAGATAATCCGCCTTCCAATTGACTATACCTGGGATATGAACAGCAGAAATTAGACAGGAGCTGGATTCCGCCCAAGCAAGTATCTGAGATACTTCTTTCATAGCTTGGGGACTGTGAGTCCCACCCTGATGATTGACATATGCCACAGTTGTGATATTGTCTGTCTGAAAACGATGGTGATCTAACCACCAAGTCAGAGAGAGTCGAACATTGGGATTTAAGGATATTAATTGTGATATCTTTGTATAATCCCTGCACCATTGGTTCAGCATACAAAGCTGGAGAGGTCTCATGTGAATATGAGCAAAGGGGATCGTGTCCGATGCTGCAGTCATGAGGCCTAAAACTTCCATGCACATAGCTACTGAAGAGAATGACAGACTGATTGGATCAGCCAATAAGATTTTTTCTACCTTAATTCTGATTGGTTGATAGAATTCTATCAGTCAATCGGAATTCAAGGGACGCCATCTTGGATGACGTCATTTAAAGGAACCATCATTCTTCAGTTGGACTTTGTTGGAAGAGGATGCTCCACGTTGGATGTCTTGAAGATGGACCCACTCCGCGCCGGATGGATGAAGACAGAAGATGCTGCCTGGATGAAGACTTCTGCCAGTCTGGAGGACCTCTTCTGCTCGGCTTTGATGAAGACTTCTGCCCGTCTGGAGGACCACTTCGCCCAGCTTCGTTGAGGACTTTGGCCCGGCTGGGTGAAGACTTCTCAAGGTAGGGTGATCTTCAAGGGGTTAGTGTTAGGTTTTATTAAGGGGGGATTGGGTGGGTTTTAGAGTAAGGTTGGGTGTGTGGGTGGTGGGTTTTAATGTTGGGGGGTATTGTATTTTTTATTACAGGTAATAGAGCTGATTACTTTGGGGCAATGCCCTGCAAAAGGCCCTTTTAAGGGCTATTTGTAATTTAGTATAGGGTAGGGCTTTTTATTATTTTGGGGGCTTTTTTATTTTATTAGGGGGATTATATTAGGTGTAATTAGTTTAAAAACTTGTAATTATTTTATTTTCTGTAATTTAGTGTTGGTTTTTTTTTTTCGTACTTTAGATATTTTTTTTTCAATTGTATTTAATTGTAGTTAGTTTAGGTAATTAATTTAATTATAGTGTAGTGTTAGGTGCAATTGTAACTTAGGTTAGGATTTATTTTACAGGTAAATTTGAATTTATTTTAACTAGATAGCTATTAAATAGTTAATAACTATTTAATAACTATTGTACCTAATTAAAATAAATACAAAATTGCCTGTAAAATAAAAAAATGTAACTATTAGTTATATTGTAGCTATCTTAGGGTTTATTTCATAGGTAAGTATTTAGTTTTAAATAGGAATAATTTAGTGAATTATAGTAATTTTATTTATATTTATTTAAATTATATTTAAGTTAGGGGGGGGTGTTAGGGTTAGGGTTAGACTTAGATTTAGGGGTTAATACATTTAATATAGTTGCGGCGACGTTGGGGGCGGCAGATTAGGGGTTAATAAATGTAGGTAGGTGTTGGCGATGTTAGGGACGGCAGATTAGGGGTTAATAAAATTTAACTAGTGTTTGCGATGCGGGAGGGCGGTGGTTTAGAGGTTAATAAATATTTTATAGTGGTGGCGATGTCCAGTTTGGCAGATTAGGGGTTAAAATATTTTTTTAGTGTTTGCGATGTGGGGGGGGGGCTCGGTTTAGGGGTTAATAGGTAGTTTATGGGTGTTAGTGTACTTTTTAGCACTTTAGTTATGAGTTTTATACTACGGCGTTAACCCATAAAACTCTTAACTACTGACTTTTAAACCAGTCTTGACAGAAGAGGCTGTACCGCTCACTTTTTTGCAGACTCGTAATACCGGCGTTATGCAAGTCCCAGTGAAAATATAGGATACGCAATTGACGTAAGTGGATTTGTGGTATTTTCGAGTCTGGCCAAAAAAGTGAGCGGTTCACCTGTCATTTCAAGATTTGTAATACCAGCATTAGGAAAAAGCAGCGTTGGGACCTCTCAACATTGTTTTTTAAGGCTAATGCAAGACTCGTAATCTAGGTGATAGTGTCCTTGCTGAACAAAAGGCAGAATAGTCCTTATAGTCACCATTTCGAAAGTTGGTATTCTTACATAACAATTAAAAATTTTCAGATCCAGAACTGGTCTGAATGAATTTTCCTTCTTTGGGACAATGAATAGATTTGAATAAAATCCCAGACCCTGTTCCTGAAACGGAACTGGCATGATTACCCCTGAAAACTCCAGGTCTGAAACATACTTCAGGAAAGCCTGAGCTTTTACTGGATTTGCTGGTATGCGTGAGAGAATAAATCTTCTCACAGGAGGTCTTACTCTGAATCCTATTCGTTAACCCTGAGAGACAATACTCTGAATCTATTGATTTTGGACAGAATTTATCCAAACATCCTTGAAAAATCTTAATCTGCTCCCTACCAGCTGAGCTAGAATAAGGGCTGCACCTTCATGCCGATTTAGGAGCTGGCTTTGGTTTCTTAAATGACTTGGATTTATTCCAATTTGAGGAAGGTTTCCACTTGGAAACAGATTCCTTGTGGGGGAAGGATTAGGTTTTTGTTCCTTATTTTGTCGAAAGGAACGAAAACGGTTAGAAGCTTTAGGTTTACCCTTAGGTCTTTTATCCTGAGGCAAAAGAACTCCCTTCCCCCAGTGACAGTTGAAATAATCGAATCCAACTGAGAACCAAATAACTTATTACCTTGGAAAGAAAGAGATAGCAATCTGGACTTAGAAGTCATATCAGCATTCCAAGATTTAAGCCACAAAGCTCTTCTAGCTAAAATAGCTAAAGACATAGATCTAACATCAATTTTGATGATATCAAAAATGGCATCACAAATAAAATGATTAGCATGTTGCAGTACGCGAACAATGCTAGACAAATCAGAATCCAATTCTTGTTGTGCTAAATTTTCCAACCAAAAAGTTGATGCAGCTGCAACATCAGCCAAAGAAATTACAGGCCTGAGAAGATGACCTGAATATAAATAGGCTTTCCTTAGATAAGATTCAAGCTTCCGATCTAAAGGATCTTTAAAAGAAGTACTATCTTCCATAGGAATAATGGTACGTTTAGCAAGAGTTGAAATAGCCCTATCAACTTTGGGGATCTTTTCCCAAATCTCTATTGTAACCGCTGGTAATGGATACAATTTTTTAAACCTTGAAGAAGGAATAAAAGAAGTACCAGGCCTATTCCATTCCTTAGAAATCATATCAGAAATAGCATCAGGAACTGGAAAAACCTCTGGAGTAACCACATGAGGTTTAAAAACAGAATTTAAACGTTTACTAGTTGTAATATCAAGAGGACTAGTCTCCTCAATATCCAATGTAATCAACACTTCTTTTACCAAAGAACGCATATACTCCATTTTAAATAAATAAGTAGATTTGTCAGTGTCAATATCTGAGGAAGGATCTTCTGACTCAGATAGATCCTCATCAGAGGAGGATAATTCAGTATGTTGATGGTCATTTGAAATTTCATCAACCTTATGAGAAGTTTTAAAAGACCTTTTACGTTTATTAGAAGGCGGGATGGCAGACAAAGCCTTCTGAATAGAATCGGCAATAAATTCTTTAAAATTCACAGGTATATCTTGTACATTAGATGTTGAAGGAACAGCAACAGGCAATGTACTATTACTGATGGACACATTATCTGCATGTAAAAGTTTATCATGACAACTATTACAAACCACAGCCGGATATATAATCTCCACAAGTTTACAACAAATGCACTTAGCTTTGGTAGAACTGATATTATGCAGCAGAGTTCCAACAGATACTTCTGAGACAGGATCAGATTGAGACATCTTGCAAAATGTAAGAGAAAAAACAACATATAAAGCAAAATTATCAATTTCCTTATATGGCAGTTTCAGGAAAGGGGAAAAAATGCAAACAGCATAGCCCTCTGATATAGAAAAAGGTAAGAGGCATATAGGAATGGGGATTTAAATAATGAAATTATTTGGCGCCAAGTATGACGCACCACGTAACTGAAATTTTTTTGGCGCTAACAACATCTGGAAATGACACACTCGCGTCACTAACGACGCAACCTTGTGCAAAGAACTCGGCGTCAACGCCGCCGCCGGAAATGACAAACTTTTCGTCATCGGATGTACCTTCGTGCCAAAAAAATTCCCGTGCCAAAAATTACACAACAAACTTTGGCATTCTGCGCACCCGCGGGCCTAATTTTGACGCAAATTTTGAAAGAAAAAAAGCAGTCAATTGAAAAAAAAAGACTAAACCCCAGATAATAAAAATATTTCCTAAATATGTTTTTCCCCAAATATGAAACTGACAGTGTGCAAAAGGAAATACATGAACCTGACTCATGGCAAATATAAGTACAATACATATATTTAGAACTTTATATTAATGCATAAAGTTCCAAAACCATAGCTAAGGTGTCTTAAGTAATGAAAACATACTTACCAAAAGACACCCATCCACATATAGCAGATAGCCAAACCAGTACTGAAACAGTTATCAGTAGAGGTAATGGTATATGAGAGTATATCGTCGATCTGAAATGTGAGGTAGGAGATGAATCTCTACGGCCAATAACAGAGAACCTATGAAATAAATCTCTCGTGAGGAAAACCATTGCATTCAGTAGGTGATACTCCCTTCACATCCCTCTGACATTCGCTGTACTCTGAAAGGAGCCGGGCCTCAAAATGCTGAGAAGCGCATATCAACGTAGAAATCTTAGCACAAACTTACTTCACCACCTCCATAGGAGGCAAAGTTTGTAAAACTGAATTGTGGGTGTGGTGAGGGGTGTATTTATAGGCATTTTGAGGTTTGGGAAACTTTGCCCCTCCTGGTAGGATTGTATATCCCATATGTGTGATATTGAGATTATCAGTTGGTATGAACCATATCAACCTGTTGTTATGTGCACAATGGTAGAGTCAGGAAGTGCCTCTTGCATAGTGTGTGTGTGTATAGCATTCTTAATAAAGTTTACAGTTATGAAGACCTGTGCTTGATCTCCTTATATAAACTAAGATAAAACATGGTGTCAGAATAAGGAGTTCCCTGCTTCCATCTGAACTGACAAGCAAGGACTCTGAGGAATCCATTAGAATTCTTTGCAGCAAATTGAAAGTGTGAGAGTCAAGGCTCTGGCAGAGTGACTACAGCTTCTTCTCATGAACTGAGTAAGTACATCATAACTTGTACAGGGAGTGCAGAATTATTTGGCAAGTTGTATTTTTGAGGATTCATTTTATTATTAAACAACAATGATGTTCTCAATGAACCCAAAAAACTCATTAATATCAAAGCTGAATAGTTTTGGAAGTAGTTTTTAGTTTGTTTTTAGTTATAGCTATTTTAGGGGGATATCTGTGTGTGCAGGTGACTATTACTGTGCATAATTATTAGGCAACTTAACAAAAAACAAATATATACCCATTTCAATTATTTATTTTTATTAGTGAAACCAATATAACATCTCAACATTCACAAATATACATTTCTGACATTCAAAAACAAAACAAAAACAAATCAGTGACCAATATAGCCACCTTTCTTTGCAAGGACACTCAAAAGCCTGCCATCCATGGATTCTGTCAGTGTTTTGATCTGTTCACCATCAACATTGCATGCAGCAGCAACCACAGCCTCCCAGACACTGTTCAGAGAGGTGTACTGTTTTCCCTCCTTGTAAATCTCACATTTGATGATGGACTACAGGTTCTCAATGGGGTTCAGATCAGGTGAACAAGGAGGCCATGTCATTAGATTTTCTTCTTTTATACCCTTTCTTGCCAGCCACGCTGTGGAGTACTTGGACGCGTGTGATGGAGCATTGTCCTGCATGAAAATCATGTTTTTCTTGAAGGATGCAGACTTCTTCCTGTACCACTGCTTGAAGAAGGTGTCTTCCAGAAACTGGCAGTAGGACTGGGAGTTGAGCTTGACTCCATCCTCAACCCGAAAAGGCCCCACAAGCTCATCTTTGATGATACCAGCCCAAACCAGTACTCCACCTCCACCTTGCTGGCGTCTGAGTCGGACTGGAGCTCTCTGCCCTTTACCAATCCAGCCACGGGCCCATCCATCTGGCCCATCAAGACTCACTCTCATTTCATCAGTCCATAAAACCTTAGAAAAATCAGTCTTGAGATATTTCTTGGCCCAGTCTTGACGTTTCAGCTTGTGTGTCTTGTTCAGTGGTGGTCGTCTTTCAGCCTTTCTTACCTTGGCCATGTCTCTGAGTATTGCACACCTTGTGCTTTTGGGCACTCCAGTGATGTTGCAGCTCTGAAATATGGCCAAACTGGTGGCAAGTGGCATCTTGGCAGCTGCACGCTTGACTTTTCTCAGTTCATGGGCAGTTATTTTGCGCCTTGGTTTTTCCACACGCTTCTTGCGACCCTGTTGACTATTTTGAATGAAACGCTTGATTGTTCGATGATCACGCTTCAGAAGCTTTGCAATTTTAAGAGTGCTGCATCCCTCTGCAAGATATCTCACTATTTTTGACTTTTCTGAGCCTGTCAAGTCCTTCTTTTGACCCATTTTGCCAAAGGAAAGGAAGTTACCTAATAATTATGCACACCTGATATAGGGTGTTGATGTCATTAGACCACACCCCTTCTCATTACAGAGATGCACATCACCTAATATGCTTAATTGGTAGTAGGCTTTCGAGCCTATACAGCTTGGAGTAAGACAACATGCATAAAGAGGATGATGTGGTCAAAATACTCATTTGCCTAATAATTCTGCACTCCCTGTACAATTGACTGATTCTAACAGCACTACAGACTTTTATATTAATACTGCATAATTCAGAACATTAAGATGGAAAAGTTAAATCCTCCACCAGAATTGAAAATGACTGGTAATATGGAAGATGCATGGCAGATGTTTAAGCAAAGATTCCAGCTATATGTTAGAGCTATAGGAGCTCAGGAGCAAGATGATGAGCAAAAGATTGCACTTTTCTGACTGTAGCAGGATCAGCAGCAATAGATGTATACAACACCTTCACATTTACAGATGAAGAAAGGGATGTTTATCAGGTTGTTCTAGACAAATTTGAACAGTACTGTGTACCTAGACGCAATGAAACCTATGAAAGGTATCTTTTCAGATGTAGAATGCAGAATGAAACAGAGACTATTGAGGAGTATGTAACAGACTTAAAACTGAAGAGTAGATCATGTAATTATGGAGCAATGTGTAACTCATTAATCAGAGACCAGTTAGTCATGGGCAGCAGAAATATAAGGGTTAAAGAACGCTTGCTCAGAGAGAAAGATTTAACACTGGAAAAGGCAGTAGAAATTTGTCAAAGTTCAGAGGCAGCACAGGAACAAGTGCGCACACTCTGCCACAGTACAGCAGCAACACCAGTAATGTCAGTTACAGTGGGGAAAAACAAAGTGCATCCACATTATGAAAATAAAATGAAAGGAAAAAGTTTTATCACACAAACAGCAAATTCTCAGCCTGAATCAGACTGGCTATGTACCAGATGTGGAAAGCAGCATGGAATAAGACAATGTCAGGCTTATGGGCAAATCTGCAGAAAATGTGGAAAAAGGAATCACTTTCAAAAGATGTGTAAAGCTAAAAAAACGGTTCACATTGTTGACCAGTCAGAAAGTGAGGAATCAGAAGAATTCTTTATTGGAATAGTTGACTTAACCAAAGCTACAGATAAGGAGTGGGTCATTGAAGCTATTACAAATGGCACTAATATTGCTTACAAAGTAGATACAGGTGCACAAGCTAATTTGATGCCTGAGAGCAAGTATCACCAATTGAAGAACAAACCAGAACTTCTGAAAAGCTCAGTTAAACTAAAGACATATAATGGGGATTTTATCCCAGTGCTTGGCAAGTGCAGTGTATTCCTGGAATATGGAAATCAAATGCATAAAATTAACATTCTGGTAGTTCCAGGAAACAAACCAGCTCTACTGGGTCTTCAAATGTGTGAAACTTAAGGACTGATTAAAAGGGTAAACGCCATTGATGGAACTAATAAAGAAGAGGACATAGAACATTTATTAACAGACTATGCTGCAGTATTTGAAGGAATAGGATGTCTTCCAATGCAACATAAAATACAACTAAAAGAAGGTTCTCGTCCAGTAGTGCATGCCATGCGAAATGTTCCAGTTGCTCTAAGGGATCGTCTTAAACGGGAACTTGCCAGGATGGAGGATAAAGGTATTATAAAGAAAATCAAGACACCTACTGAATGGGTTCATTCTATGGTGTTGGTGGAAAAACCGGATGGGGGTCTCAGAATCTGTATTGATCCCAAGGAACTGAATAAAAGCATCTTAAGAGAACACTTCCATTTACCAACAAAACCAGAATTGCTTGGGGAGCTAAGTGGAGCAACTGTATTCAGTAAACTGGATGCATACTCAGGATTTTGGCAAATTCCACTGGAGGAGGAAAGCATGAAACTCTGCACTTTTAATACTCCTTATGGGAGGTACTGTTACAAATGATTGCCCTTCGGCTTGTGTTCAGCACCAGAAGTGTTTCATAGTAACTTCTTGAACGAATACCAGGCACAACCGTATTCATTGATTATATTCTGATCTGGGGTAAAACCAAGCAAGAACATGATGAAAGGCTAAAGATGGTCTTAGATGTTGCTAAGGAGAATAATTTGAAGTTCAATAAGACAAAGTGTCAATTCAGAAAAACGTCAATTCAATATTTGGGAGAACAACTCACGGGAGGTGGTGTTTTACCAGACATGAAAAAGATTAAGGCAATTACAGAAATGCCACAGCCAGAAAATAAGCAAGATATACAACGCTTACTAGGAATGGTGAATTACCTTGGCAAGTTCATACTTAATTTACCAGACAAAACTGTGCTAATGCGACAACTACTCAGAAAAAACTATGCCTGGGAATGGTCAGAGAATCACCAGAAAGAATGGAAGTTTTTGAAGGACATGCTTACTACTGCACCAACTCTGCAATTCTTTGATCCAACAGCAAAAACAAAGTTGTCAACTGATGCTTCACAAAATGGATTGGGAGCAGTTCTATTTCAAAATCAAGGCTCGGGATGGATGCCTGTGGCTTATGCATCTAGGGCATTGACAGATACTGAAAAATCATATGCTCAAATTGAAAAGGAAACACTGGGACTAGTTTACGGATGTGAAAAATTTCATGTTTATTTGTATGGAAGAGTATTTTCAGCAGAAACTGATCACAAACCTTTGATTCACATCTACCAAAAGCGCTTGATAGATGCACCTCCAAGAATTCAACGTTTGTTGCTAAGACTTCAAAGGTATGACTTCACCTTGGATTTTATACCTGGCAAGGAGTTGGTGGTAGCGGATGCTCTGTCACGAGCTTACTTACCATTTAACAATGAGGACTTACAGTTGCAGAAAGAGGTGACTGTTCAAGTCAATCTGATCTTGAAGACAGCCCTGTTTAGTCATGCAATGTGGGCAGCAATAGAACAGGCTACAGAAACAGATACTCTTTTAAGTCAAGTGAAGAAAGCAGTTTCTAGTGGCAAATCTAAGACACTAATGCCATCACTGTATAGACCATACATTTCTGAAATTTCTTTGATAAAAGGGGTACTTTTGAAAGGACAAAAGATAATTGTACCAGCGACTTTGCAAAGTCAAATACTGAAAAGACTACATGAAGGTCATTCAGGTATAGAAAAGACAAAAAGACGAGCTAGAGACATTTTGTACTGGCCAAATATGAATGAAAACATTGAGACAATGATCACTCAATGCCGGACTTGCCAAAAATTCAGACCTCAGTTACCTAAAGAGCCTATACTGGATAAGGACTTCCCTTTGGCACCCTGGGAAAAGTTAGGAATGGACTTGTTTGTTTTCAAAAATCAGCATTACAGTATATCTTAGTAATGGATTACTTATCTAATTACCCAGAGATAGCATTATTGGAAGATGAGTCAGCATGTACAGTGATCAAAAAAGTAAAAGCAATTTTGGCGAGACATGGCATTCCAAGAGTAATAATATCAGACAATGGTCCTCAATTCAATTGTAGAGAGTTTAGGGTTTTTGCCAGTACCTATGAATTTGAACATCGAACATCCAGCCCGGGATATCCACAAGCAAATGGATTAGCAGAAGCTGGAGTAAAAATAGTGAAAAACATACTTCGTAAAGCAACAGATGCAGACGAGGATCCATGTCTGGCTCTTCTTAGCTATAGAGCTACTCCTTTAAAATGTGGGAAGTCACCGGCAGAATTATTGTTTGGCAGACAGCTGGTCACACGAGTACCAGTTGTGAAACCTTGGAAAAGGTTCCCACAAAAACATGTAATAGAAACCAAATTGAAACTCAGAGAAAAAAGGAATGAATACTATGACAGAGCTGCAAAGCCTTTGGAGAATCTTCAGGTACAAACTCCTGTGCGAGTACAAGGTTCAAACAGCTGGAATACTGAAGGGACAGTTATCCAGCAATATTCTCCAAGATCGTATGTAGTTCAAACCAATGATGGGCAATGTTTACGTAGGAATCGTAGACATTTGATGGCTATTCCATCAGTTCACAACAATTCGGCAGTGAAGGAAACCTGTGAGGATACATTGAACACTCCATTGCAGCTGGAGAATGAAGATGCCAGATAAACTTTGCAAAGCTTGACTGACTTGCCTGCCAGTGATGCAATGCAAACAAGGTCAGGTCGATATATCAAAAAACCTAATGAACAATGTTAAAAGGGACTGAAGTTTTTTCACATAGACTACAGTTAAAAAAAAAAAAGTTCTTTAAGTTTTCTGTTGTTTAAAAAGAAAAGAAAAAGGGAAATGTGTGATATTGAGATTATCAGTTGTTATGAACCATATCAACCTGTTGTTATGTGCACAATGGTAGAGTCAGGAAGTGCCTCTTGCATAGTGTGTGTGTGTATAGCATTCTTAATAAAGTTTACAGTTATTAAGACCTGTGCTTGATCTCCTTATATAAACTAAGATAAAACACCATACGTCACTAGCTCATGGACTCTTGCCAATTACATGAAAGAAAGATAGATAATCACTTTATTATCCATTCCCCCAGTTTTGTACAACCAACACAGTTATACTAATATACTTTTTACCTCTGTGATTACCTAGCATCAAATCCTCTGCAGACTGCCTAATTGTTTCAGTTTTTTTGACAAACTTGCATTTTAGCCAATCACTGCCCTCTCATACAGTAAGTATATCCATGGGTGTGAGCAGAATGTTATCTATATGGCACACATGAACTAGCGCTGTCTAGCTGTGAAAAACTGTCAAATGCATTCAGGCCTTCAAGGGTTTAGAAATTTGCATATGAGCCTACCTAGATTTGGCTTTCAGCTAAGAATACCAAGAGAAAAAAGCAAATTTGATGATAAAAGTAAACTGTAAAGTTGTTTAAAACAACATGCCCTATCTGAATCATAAAAGTTTAATTTGGACTAGGCTGTCCCTTTAAGGAGGGCACTCACAATTGTATATTTATTATTTAAGCACTAGTAAATAGAGCCAGGCATATAATATAGCACAAATTCTTAATGGCAATGTTAACATTCACTATTAATTCTTATGCGGTTTAACTCTAACATCACTTCTGGTTTATACTTTTGGGACGTGAATGACCACTACCTGTGCATGCTCAGAAATGGCATTGAAGTGGTTAAACATATGTTATTATAAATGGTAGCTATCACTATGATTGTGAGTATGCTTATACATAAGCTTTATATGCGTTACACACATATAAATAGTCCTTGTACAATATACAGAATGATATGATGGGTCAGGGGCGTATAATGACCTAGGCCAAAAAGGCCCATCCCTAGGGCGGCAGATTCGGGGGGGGGGGGCGACACTTTTTTGCATAAAGCCCCTTTAAATTTCACTTCCTCACTTTCACTTGGTCGCTTAAATTTAGAGCTATGTGGCTGGATGCTATATAGGTCACCAAGAAGATCCAGGAGATGCCAGTCAAGGATAAACTTAAAATGTAAACTTGTGTTTTATGTTTAACATCTACTGGATTCTTCTTGTTGGTCCTCATTGGATTTTGTTTACCCGGAGTCATAAAGCGGCTCCCGGTCCAGGTCCATGACATCACCGTTTGTTGCAGTGGGGGAGTAACCATAGATTGAGCGGCACTGTACCAATGTGAATGAGAAGGCGATCATATGGCTCCACAATGTATGCTCAGCACTTACACTTATAGCCAAAATATTTTTTCTGCTGGGTGCTCACTGCTCAGCATTACGTAGAAATAATACACTGGAGGGTGAGTTACCATTTTATTTCCTTACTCGGATTACACTTGTACTTGTTTTGCAATTCTCATTGCTACATATATCCATTCTTACCAATTATATTGGAGTGTTTTATTTCACCTCATTGCAAGCACTGGTTTTGAGCATGAACACTGAACCCAATTTTTTTCTTTTCTGATTCAGATAGAGCATGCAATTTTAAGCAACTATCTAATTTACTCCTATTTTTAAATTTTCTTCATTCTCTTGGTATCTTTATTTGAAAAGCAAGAATGTAAGTTTAGATGCCGGCCCATTTTTGGTGAACAACCATTGGTTGTTCTTGCTGATTGGTGGATAAATTCACCCACCAATAAACAAGTGCTGTCCAGAGGTCTGAACCAAAAATTGGCTAGCTCCTTAGCTTAGATGCCTTCTTTTTCAAATAAAGATAGCAAGAGAATGAAGAAAAATAATAATAGGAGTAAATTAGAAAGTTGCATAAAATTGCATGTTCTATCTGAATCACGAAAGCAAAATTTTGGGTTCAGTGTCCCTTTAAGATAGCAGCTGTCTATACTGTGTAAAACACTGTTTTTTGTGACAGCATCCTCATTTGTGTTTATAATGTGCAACTAAGAAACAATTCTTACTTACTCAAGTGATATTAAGAGACATACAATTAGTGCAATTTTGCAGTTCAATAATCCATTATTTGCTTTGTAGGTAGTATTTTTAAGTATGAGGTGTGTGCGCAATGTTTGTGTGTGAGTTGTGCATGTGCTAAAAGAGGCCTGGGGGGGGCAGCAGTATTTTGAGTGCCTAGGGCAGCACAAAACCTAAATACGCCACTGCGGTGGGTTAATTGAGTATGAGAAATGTTTTTAAAATGTTTATTGTGCCTACAGATCTGTTGCAATGCAGTGAATAATTTCTGATTGATAATAATGCAATATACAGGTGGCCCTCGATTTACAATGGTTCAATTTACACCATTTCAGAATAACAACCTTTTTTTCCAGTCATGTGACTGCTATTGAAAAGCATTGAGAAGCAGTGCATTTCTTAAAATAGCCAGTAGGTGGAGCTGTCCTGAGCTATCGAGCAGATTTCCTGAGCTATCGAGCAGATTTCAAAGGAACAAGATCTTCCTGTCTATAACTAAGTCCAGATTGGAATGCATAGAAAGAACTGTTTGCAGAAAAATGCAAGTGAAGTCTGTTTATAAAGCTGTTTAGCAAATGTTTTTGTTTATTTAACTTAGTTTAATTATATATTCTGTGTTGTGTGATTATTTTATTAGGTTTATAATGCTGTCTAGCATTTAAAGTCTTCATTTCAAAGCTTTTAAAATAATGTATTAGGTGTTACTTATGACAATTTTGAGAGGGGCCTGGAACCTATATCCCTCACTTCCCATTGACTTACATTATAAACTGGGTTTCAATTTACAATGGTTTCGATTTACAACCTTCTGGAACCTAACCCTGGCGTAAACTGAGGGCTACCTGTAGTTGAAATATCAGTATACAGATGGATACTTTGTATACGATTATGAGACACTTGAAATATTTGGCTTTTTTGTGAAACATATTGGAGTGTATGTGTCAGTTTGTCAAGGACTGAGGTTGTATTGCAGAAGGTGAGATGTCACAGTAGCTTTAATTTTACAGTATTGCTGGCCCAAATGTGTGTGATGCAAACATATCATACATAGACAAGTTACACACCACTGTGTAAATTAGATATTGCACTTTCATATAAAGATACAGTACTAAACTACAACTAAATTCTCTTTTCTCCACAGAGTTTCTTTAAAAAAATGCTCTTTATAGTGTACAGGGGTGGGGCAAAACTGGAGATGATGCCTCCATCTCATCAACACCCAGCATGTTCATTTACATAGCAAGCTGATCTTGTTATGACTAAGCTAATCTAACAGGGCTGGAAACACTGGAAACTAAGTTGTTCAATTATTTTATGCCTTTTAGATAAATAAAAATGTACAAACAGTCTGGGACCACATGAATTCAATCACAAATTTGGACAGTCTTGTTGCAGAATCATATGTTCTTTATTCTCATGAGCTGCAGTGAGACCAGATTATTTTTGTATTACTTTGTATGAGAAAGATGAAGTGTGAGATCCAGTAGGAGATTTGAAGGGACAGTAAACTCAAAATATAATTCCTCATTATGGGCTAGAATGTAAGGGGTGTACAATGGTGCAGGGTGTGCTATCTTTTGTGCAATCCTACACAAAGAGGTACTTCAAATGGATGGTAAAATATTTTAACGCCACAAAAACTTTAAAAAAGCTTTATATTTTTAATGTTTAGCAAGCAAAAATCACCAAGGTGAAAGAATCCAGCTGCCAATAGACCGAATATTAAAGATACAAAGTAACTTTTATTGGTATACAATAAAACGACTTTACAAAAGTCAGGAAAGTAGCTATATCACAGCCAGCGGAACCGCTAACAGCACATATCAAATAACCAACATGTTTTGTGCCATTACAGCACTTCGTCAGGGATAGAGTTAAGGGGGCATATTTATCAAGCTGCTTTTGAGAGTAGTTTCTTTAACTGAAATTACTAGCTGTTCTTCATATCTAGCAGCATACTCATTGTGCAATTTGCGTTCTCTGCATTTGATCTGCATTTCATTAATTGTTTGTGTATGTAATCTTATGCTCTGTATTTCATGTAGTGTTTTTAACTTAATTTGTTTTTGTCTTTATTACATGTATTATTAAATTAATATTTTATTTAGATTCAATTACATTTGATTTGTGCCTTTGCAATATTTAGGCTCCTTATGACAAACCATATATATTAATTTATTTCTCAGCTACTACACTAATATAGCTTTTTTAGAGCCCTGGTACGTAGATTTGGTATGTGTGTTTTATATACGCATATTTTTTCTTCTAGGTAGTGCGCAGTCTTCAAGCTGTCTCAAAGCTTCTGAGATATGCTTGCCTTTATTTTGAACAATTGAGCCTCCCTTATCAGAGTTAGTGATTACCAGATTTTTGTTATTTTTCAATTTGTTCCACACTAATCTTTCATTTTTTGTTAGATTATTTGGCTTTTTTGTTGTTTGGCTTATTTTTGTTTTATGATGGAGATCTATTAGCTCTTTTTCAACAGTAGTATGGAAGGCTTCAAGTAGATCCCCTCTCATTTGTACAGGGTAAAACTTATCATTCTTACGGCTAGATTCCGAGTTTTGTATTAGAGGCTATGCGGTGCTAACGAGCAGTTTTCTCTCACCGCTCACTTACCTGCAGCACTGGTATTACGAGTTTTTACAAACCCGTCGTTCAAAGGCAGGAAGTGAGCGTTGAGAAAAATTTTGCTCATTACCGTACTCCAATACCAGCGCTGCTTAAGTCAGCAGTGGGCTGGTCATACGTGCTCGTGCTCGATTTCCCCATAGGAATCAACGAGGAGAGCCGGCTGAGAAAAAGTCTAACACCTGCCAAAAAGCAGGGTAAAACTCAGTAACGCAGCCCCATTGATTTCTATGGGGAAACACATTTTATGTCTACACCTAACACCCTAACATGAACCCTGAGTCTCAACACCCCTAATCTAATACTTATTAACCCCTAATCTGCCGCTCCGGACACCGCCGCCACCTACATTATACTTATGAATCCCTAATCTGCTGCCCCCAACATCGCCGACACCTATATTATATTTATTAACCCCTAATCTGCCGCCCACAATGTCACCGCCACCTACCTACACTTATTTACCCCTAATCTGCCGCCCCCAACGTTGCTGCCACTATAATCAACCTATTAACCCCTAAACCTTGACACTCCCGCCTCGCAAACATTAGTTAAATATTATTAACCCCTAATCTGCTGTCCCTAACATCGCCGCCACCTACCTACATTTATTAACCCCTAATCTGCCACCTCCAACATCGTGCCACTATACTAAATGTATTAACCCCTAAACCTAAGTCTAACCCTAACACCCCCTAACTTAAATATAATTACAATAAATCTAAATAAAATTACTATAATTAACTACATTATTCCTATTTAAAACTAAATACTTACCTATAAAATAAACCCTAAGCTAGCTACAATATAACTAATAGTTACATTGTAGCTATCTTAGGGTTTATTTTTTATTTTACAGGAAAGTTTGTATTTATTTTAACTAGGTACAATAGTGATTACATAGTTATTAACTATTTAATAACTACCTAGCTAAAATAAATACAAAAGTACCTGTAAAATAAAACCTAACCTAAGTTACAATAACACCTAACACTACACTATAATTAAATAAATTAACTAAATTAAATACAATTACCTAAATTAAATTAGCTACAAAAAAACAAACACTAAATTACAGAAAATAATAAACAAATTACAGATATTTAAACTAATTACACCTAATCTAATAGCCCTATCAAAATACCCCCCCCAAAATAAAAAAAAACCCTAGCCTAAACTAAACTACCAATAGCCCTTAAAAGGGCCTTTTGCGGGGCATTGTCCCAAAGTAATCAGCTCTTTTACCTGTAAAAAAAAATACAAACAACCCCCCAACAGTAAAACCCACCACCCACACAAACAACCCCCCAAATAAAATACTATCTAAAAAAACCTAAGCTCCCCATTGCCCTGAAAAGGGCATTTGGATGGGCATTGCCCTTAAAAGGGAAGTTAGCTCTTTTGCAGGCACAAACCATAACCTAAAAATAAAACCCACCCAATACACCCTTAAAAAAACCTAATACTAACCCCCTGAATATCGACTTACAGTTCAGAGGTTCCGACATCCATCCTCAAGGAAGCGGCAGAAGTCTTCATCCAACTGGGCCAAAGTCCTCAATGAAGCCGGGAGAAGTCTTCATCCAAGCCGGGCGAAGTGGTCCTCCAGACGGGCAGAAGTCTTCATCCAGACGGCATCTTCTATCTTCATCCATCCGACGCAGAGCGGGTCCATCTTCAAGACATCTGACGTGGACCATCCTCTTCATCCGACGACTACCCGACGAATGAAGGTTCCTTTAAGTGAAGTCATCCAAGATGGCGTCCCTTAGTGGATGACGTCACTTAACGAAACCTTCATTCATCGGGTAGTCGGCGGATGAAGAGGATGCTCTGCGTCGGATGTCTTGAAGATGGACCCGCTCCGTGTCGGATGGATGAAGATAGAAGATGCCGTCTGGATGAAGACTTCTGCCCGTCTGGAGGACCACTTTGCCCGGCTTGGATGAAGACTTCTCCTGGCTTCGTTGAGAACTTCGGCCCGGTTGGATGAAGACTTCTGCCGCTTCCTTGAGGATGGACATCAGATCTTCAGAACTGTAAGTCGATCTTCAGGGGGTTAGTGTTAGGTTTTTTTAAGGGTGTATTGGGTGGGTTTTATTTTTAGGTTAGGGTTTGGGCCTGCAAAAGAGCTAACTGCCCTTTTAAGGGGAATGCCCATCCAAATGCCCTTTTCAGGGGGGTTGTTTTTTGTGGGTGGTGGGTTTTACTGTTGGGGGGGTTGTTTGTATTTTTTTTTACAGGTAAAAGAGCTGATTACTTTGGGGCAATGCCCCGCAAAAGGCCCTTTTAAGGTTAGTGTTAGGTTTTTTTAAGGGTGTATTGGGTGGGTTTTATTTTTAGGTTAGGGTTTGGGTCTGCAAAAGAGCTAACTGCCCTTTTAAGGGGAATGCCCATCCAAATGCCCTTTTCAGGGGGTTGTTTTTTGTGGGTGATGGGTTTTACTGTTGGGGGGGTTGTTTGTATTTTTTTTTTACAGGTAAAAGAGTTGATTACTTTGGGGCAATGCCCCACAAAAGGCCCTTTTAAGGGCTATTGGTAGTTTAGTTTAGGCTAGGTTTTTTTTTATTTTGGGGGGCTTTTTTTTAATTGATAGGGCTATTAGATTAGGTGTAATTAATTTAAATATCTGTAATTTGTTTATTATTTTCTGTAATTTAGTGTGTTTTTTTGTACTTTAGCTAATTTAATTTAATTTAGGTAATTGTATTTAAATTAGTTAATTTATTTAATTATAGTGTAGTGTTAGGTGTTATTGTAACTTAGGTTAGGTTTTATTTTACATGTACTTTTGTATTTATTTTAGCTAGGTAGTTATTAAATAGTTAATAACTATTTAATAACTATTGTACCTAGTTAAAATAAATACAAACTTACTTGTAAAATAAAAATAAACCCTAAACTAGCTACAATGTAACTATTAGTTATATTGTAGCTAGCTTAGGGTTTATTTTATAGGTAAGTATTTAGTTTTAAATAGGAATAATGGGCCCGATCCGATATGCAGCGTCGCCCGCAAATGCCGGAGACGCTGAATTTTGCGCTGGTTTGGTATCCTATAAACGGAGTAACCTAGAAGTTACGCTCATATATTTCTGCCGTTGCCCGTAGTTTTTTGGGCCATAGGCAGGTATACCAAACCAGCGCAGTTTGGTATCCAATATACAGCGTAAGGACTTATGTGGCGAAAATGGAGAAATCTTACTCAATTTTCACCTCGCCACAAAAAGCAGCCGTAGTAAGCCTTATGCTGTCTATTGGAGCCCCGTAACGCCCTAAACTAGCTACAAAATAAACCTAACACCTAACGCATGCACAATGTCTATCTACCTGTCAACCACGATCTGCTAAATAAAACCTAACACCTTACGCATGCGCAATGTCTATCTACCTGTCAACCGCGATCCCCCGCCGCAATCCCTAATAAAATATTTAACCCATAAACCGCCGCTCCCGTACCCCGCCGCCACCTACATTAACTACTCCCTAATGTGATCCCCCTACAGCGTCGCCAACTATATTAAACTACCCCCTAAAGTGAGCCCCTTACACCGCCGCCATCTACCTTACTTACCCACTAAAGTGAGCCCCTTACACCGCCGCCATCTAACTTACCTACCCCCTAAAGTGAGCTCTTACCCCGCTGCCATCTATTTTAAAATTATTAACCCCTAATTTAATCCCCCTACCCTGCGCCACCTATATTAAATTAATTAACCCCTAATTTAATCCCCCTACCCCGCTGCCAGCTATATTAAATTATTTAACCTCTAAAATACTAAACTATCCCTACCACTAAACCTAAGTCTAACCCTACAAATAGCCCTGAAAAGGGCTTTTTGCGTGGCATTACCCCAAAGTAAACTGCTCTATTGCCAGCCCTTAAAAGGGCGTTTTGCGGGGCATGCCCCAAAGAAAACTGCTCTTTTACCAGCCCTTAAAAGGGCTTTTGGCGGGGCTTTGTTACAAAGTAATCAGCTCTTTTGCCTCTAATCTAAATCCCCCTACACCGCCGCCACCTATATTAAATGTATTAACCCCTAATCTAATCCCCCTACACCGCCGCCACCTATATTAAAATTATTAACCCCTAATCTAATCCCCCTACACCGCCGCCAGCTATATTAACTATATTAACCCTAATTATATTAGGGTTAATATAGTTAATATAGTTATTATATTATATATATTAACTATATTAAAGGGACAGTCTAGGCCAAAATAAACTTTCATGATTCAGATAGAGCAGGTACGTTTAAACAATTTTCCAATTTACTTTTATCACCAATTTTGCTTTGTTCTCTTGGTATTCTTAGTTGAAAGCTTAACCTAGGAGGTGCATATGCCAATTTCTTACACCTTGAAGCCCACCTCTTTCCGATTGCATTTTAACAGTTTTTCACCACTAGAGGGTGTTAGTTCACATATTTCATATAGATAACACTGTGCTCGTGCAGGTGAAGTTATCTGGGAGCAGGCACTGATTGGTTAGACTGCAAGTCTGTCAAAAGAACTGAAAAAAGGGGCAGTTTGCAGAGGCTTAGATACAAGATAATCACAGAGGTTAAAAGTATATTATTACTGTGTTGGTTATGCAAAACTGGGAAATGGGTAATAAAGGGATTATCTATCTTTTAAAACAATAAAAATTCTGGTGTAGACTGTCCCTTTAACCCTAATTATATTAGGGTTAATATAGTTAATATCGTTATTATATTATATATATATTAAATATAATAACCCTATCTAACTCTAACATCCCTAACTAAACTCTTATTAAAATAAATCTAATATTAATATTATTAATTGAAATATTCCTATTTAAATCTAAATACTTACCTATAAAATAAACCCTAAGATAGCTACAATGTAATTAATAATTACATTGTAGCTATTTTGGGTTTATATTTATTTTACAGGTAACTTGGTATTTATTTTAACTAGGTACAATAGCTATTAAATAGTTAATAACTATTTAATAGCTACCTAGTTAAAATAATGACCAATTTACCTGTAAAATAAATCCTAACCTAAGTTACAAATACACCTACACTATCAATAAATTAAATAAACTACAAATATCTAAACTAAAATACAATTAAATAATCTAAACTAAAGTGCAAAAAAACAAACACTAAATTAAAAAAATAATAAAAAGATTACAAGATCTTTAAGCTAATTACACCTATTCTAAGCCCCCTAATAAAATAATAAAGCCCCCCAAAATAAAAAAAATTCCCTACCCTATTCTAAATTAAAAAAGTTAGCTCTTTTACCTTACCAGCCCCTAAAAGGGCCTTTTGCGGGGCATGCCCCAAAGAAAACTGCTCTTTTGCCTGAAAAAAAAAAACACAATACCACCCCCCAACATTACAACCCACCACCCACATTCCCCTAATCTAACCCAAACCCCCCTTAAATAAGCCTAACACTACCCCCCTGAAGATCTCCCTACCTTGTATTCACCAAGACAGGCAGAACTCTTCATCCGATCCAGGCGATGTCTTCAATCAAGCGGCAAAGAAGTCTTCTTCCATCCGGGCGATGTCTTCAAGCAAGCGGCAGAGAGTCTTCTTCCATCCGGCGATGTCTTCAAGCAAAGCGGCATCTTCAATCTTCTTTCTTCGCTCCTCCGCCGCGGAGCATCCATCCGGCACGACGACTTCCCGACGAATGAGGTTCCTTTAAATGACGTCATCCAAGATGGCGTCCGTCGAATTCCAATTGGCTGATAGGATTCTATCAGCCAATCGGAATTAAGGTAGAAAAATCTGATTGGCTGATTGAATCAGCCAATCAGATTCAAGTTCAATCCGATTGGCTGATTGGACAGACTCGTAATATCAGCGCTATGGAAGTCCCATTGAAAAAAGACTTTACAAAAGAAGTGTGTGGTGACCCTAAACCTTCAAGACTAGTAATAGCAGCGGGCGTAAAAAAGTAGCGTTAGGACCTCTTAACGCTGCTTTTTTACCCTAACGCACAACTCGTAATCTAGCCGAAAGACAGTTGAAGAGACAGTCTATTTGAATTTTTTTTTTATTACTTAAAAAGATAGATAATACCTTTATTGCCCATTTCCTAGTTTTGCATAATCAACACTGTTATATTAAACTTTTTACCTCTGTGATTACTTTCTTTCTAAGCCTCTGCAGACTGCCCCCTTATCTCAGTTCTTTTGACGTACATGCATTTTAGCCAATCAGTGCTGCCTCATAATTCATTCCACTGGAGCACAATGCTATCTAAAAGACACACATGAACTAGCACTAACTGTGAAAAATGCACTGAGATAAGAGGTGGCCTTCAACGGCTTAGAAATCAGTTTATAAACCTACCTAGGTTTAGCTTTCAACAAAGAATACCAAGTAAGGTAAATTCAAAAGTTGTTTTAAATTGCACGCCCTATCTGAATCATGAAAGTTTAATTTTGACTTGACTGCCCCCTTAAGGCTTTAAATACAGCTTAACAGTTTGCTAGCATGAAATTATTGTTTTTCTTATTATTATTTATAACAATGTTTGCTTATCGGCAAGCTAAGGTGATGATAAACCTGTTCATTATCAGGGTTCACAAGAATTTAGTACTTTATAATTATATTTATTGTTATCTTTATTGCTAGGTATAAAAATATGTCTTCCTAATCTAAAGTTTGATTACAAATTCCCAAATGGAATTTGATAATTTTTTCAAACTATCCTTATCCAATTGCCTTTACCTATTTAACTAAATTACAATAATTTATTAATGATGTTATCTGGACCACCCTAGACTGTCTCTATGCGTGGTGTATGGAAATAGTGAAAATTAAGGTTTTGATGTACCCTAACTAATAAACTATAGGATGGCTATTTTTCTACAACACATTGTGGAATAGTGTAAAGTTGGAACATGACTTAAAGGGACACTGAACCCAAACCCATGATTCAGATAGAGCATGACATTTTAAGCAACTTTCTAATTTACTCCTATTATCAATTTTTCTTTGTTCTCTTGCTATCTTTATTTAAAAATCAGGAATGTGATGCATAGGAGCTGGACCATTTTTGGTTGAGAACCTGGGTTATGCTTGCTTATTGGTGGGTAGATGTAAGCCTCCAATAAGAAAGCACTATCCATGGTTCTGAACCTAAAATAGGCTGGCTGCTAAGATTTACATTCCTGCTTTTAAAATAAAGATAGCAAGAGAACAAAGACAAATTGATAATAGGGGTAAATTAGAAAACTGCTTAAAATATCATGCTCTATCAGAATCATGAAATAAAAAATGTGGGTTCAGAGTCCCTTTAACAAAATACAATTGGGGTCATTAGTTGGCTTCCAAATATCTCCAAACAAAATCCAAGTACTTGATATTTAAAACATGGGACATAATCCTTAAAAAAAATATGTGCTAAAAGATAATATGGGAAGGGATAATATAATTTCATGATCTCAGAGATTTGTATCTGTTACCATCCACACATCATTTTGCATACCTGCAGGTTATACATTATGGTCCAGATTACAAGGGGGTAGTTTATATTTAAATCTGAAAATTGTAGTTTTTCAACTCTCCCCACCCCCCAGAAATGCTGGACTGCATTATGTGAAGTGTAGAACTTTGACCTACCTTTATGTTGCACAGTGATTGGTTTACACGTACAGAGGCTCATTAATGTCTGTCTTTAATTGGCTACAGTAAAGGATACACAATAAACAACACTCAAGAGGCTTTTCGAAAGGGATGTCCAAAGACTGTAAAAAAAAGGAAATTTTAGCTATTTTGTTTTAGTTTTGAGTGCTTTTTAAAATGTTTACTATGTGTGCAGATTTTTGCAATAGCGATTAATTTCTAAAACAGATATAAAAATTACTAGATGGTAACTAATAATAATAAACAGTAAAATATTGATTAATATATACACAAACACAATATTTTTGCACACTTAGGGCCATATTACCAGTGGAGCAGCATATTTTGCTCCCGCTCAATCTCTAACTCTGCTAGAAGTAAGCTTTTTTGCACGCTTCGGGTAGCACTCATATTACAAGTTAAAAGTATACCGTTTTTGCTCAGTTGTCCAATCAGTGCTCTAGTTACAACAAAATGCCTTATTAGTAGAGTGCTTATTGGACAATAATTGAAACTGTAAACTAACAGAAAAATTTACTTTTGAAGTAGGCGGTGGAGCGTAGGGTATTTCAGTTTCATATCTATATTAAAAAGTAAGTTATAGTGCATCTTCATTGCAACTAATTAATTCAACTCCATCAAACATATCGCTAACATTCTGGATCTGCTTTTATAAAGGGGAGAATTTACCATCACTTTAAGGTTTGGTCGAGAAGACTCAATAATAACATTACTTCTGAGATTGTTTTGGATAGTATTCAGAGGGTAAGGGAGACGACCTTGGCCATGGAACTTCATGAACATAAGGCATATATTATTCCTAGGACTCTCTAGAAATGGAACCCAGGCCTTGTATAATAACATATGCCCTAGTACTTGCATGAGTAAATGCTTGTTCTTGGAAAATGTCCTAAATAAAGTTTTTAAAAACAAACAAAACATTCTCCTCTATACTAATTAATAATCCTAACGTTTCTGTACTACCCGTCCCTCCTATTGTCAATCAATTTACAATACACAACTCTACCACTCTATATGCAGTACTTGAACAATGTCATCAATTCAGTATCATCCAGATAGATATGTAATAAAAAGACAATGAAATCCTTTTGAATCACTTTGTTACACCTTATTTATGGTTAGAGGTTATGGGGCATATTTAACAAGCTTAGTTTGGAGCTTGATGCCCCGTGTTTCCGGCGAGCCTTCAGGCTCGCTGGAAACAGAATTTATGAAGAAGCGGTCTAAAGACCACTGCTCCATAACCTGTCCGTCTTCTCTGAGGTCGTGGACAGAATTCAAAAGAAATCAACCCAATCAAATATGATCCGGTTGATTGACACCCCCTGCTAGTTGATTGACAACCCCTGCAGGGAGCGGTATTGTACCAGCAGTTCACAAGAACTGCTGGTGCAATGATAAATGCCAAGAGCATAAGCTGTCAGCATTTATCGATGTGCAGCTGACATGATCCACTATATTGGATCATGTCCGCTCACACCATCATAAATAGGCCCCTATGTGTCTTTAACCCTTTAACTGCTGAGCCATTTCCACCCCTGTGCTGAGCTGTTTTAAAGTTTCTAGATGTTGCACACAGTTTCTAGATGTTGCACACATTTAACCCTTACTGTAGCCCATGCTCAGTGAGAAACCAACACATTTCCCAGGATCTCCGGACTCCTGCTATAGGGGGTGTGGGTTACCTTGTAACACATTTGGGGGACATGTCCGTACATTATACCCTTTTGGAAAAGCATACAAATCGAAATAGAAAAATATTTATACTTTCATAGAGAAAGATAGCTATCACATCTCTTTCTGAATGGAAAAACACAAAAAAAACAATACTATTTTACTGTAAAGTTGTTCAAATATGATTAGATATGTGTAATTCCATAAAATGTATATGGGAGGAATATATAAATAGTTACAAACCCACTACTTAGGCATGGACATGTTATACAGGTATTGATGTTTTCATATGTATATGTTGTTTCTAAGAAGCATAATTTCATTCCAATCAGATTTAGATATCTTGTGTTTAATATTTTGTCTGGGCTTTGTGTATCCTATACCTTGTTTTTCTTTTTGCTTGTTTTTTTTATTCTAAACCTTTCAATAAAAAAAAATATTTAAAAAACTGAAGGAGGTTTAAATGGGGGAGATGGAATGTCACCATTAGGTGTTGTCGCAAGAATAGATCATGGCGAATATATACATATATTAGACATGTGCACAGGTGAAATTTTTGGTTAATTATGAATATTTCAAAATACTATATGTATGCGTCTTTTTTTAAACTAAACGAAAAACAACTATTTGTGGAAAATTTACATTAGTTTTCGTTAAACAAATGTATATGTTCCACTTCTACAGATGTAAAAGTTTACCTGCATAGGTGAATTTAAGTTTAAATTTGAAGGGAAACAGAATTGATCTATTTATAAGGTTTTAAAACTTAAACAAATGTTTGTGTAGAAGCCAATTATTTAATAATATTTACAGAGAATATTTGGTATAATGTATCAATTATGTAATTCAAATTTTGAAGTTTGTTTTTATTTTTTAAAATTTGAACCCACGTGATTTAGTAGCAATTCATTTAGGATTGGTGCAGCAAATAAAGCTGTTGTTTGGATTTAGATAGTATAACAATTAAAAGAGCTGAATAATAGGAGTCAAATGTTTCTAAAACGTATGTTAGAATACAATAATATGTTAGAAAATTACTTTGTCATTAACTTTTATACTTAATTGTTTTATGTGCCAGAATATTTTGGGCCAATTCAGTTGTAAGTTATTCATGCAAGTGGAAATGATTTGGGGTAAACCTCAGATGTAATTAGCAAGAAGGATAAAGAGGGACTTTACAAGGTTTGTGTCATGAGATGCAGGACACATGCAGGACACAGCAAAGATGGTACAACTCTATTTTATTGTAGAGCATGGCAATATACATGTGGTAGCATTGATCTCACTAAGTAACTGCAGCACAGACAAACAGACATAAGCCCCGCCCCCAATCTGGTGACGTCACTTCCCACTCTCATCACATCTTCCCCCTTTTCAAAGGACAAAGCATACATTTTTTTTAATTTGAATATAACAAATAACAAGGTATACAACAACAGTTTTGTATAGTATATAACAAATAACAAGTTACAGAAAATATAAACAACATGAATTACATCCTGACTTGAACATAGGGATAGACTACTCTAGTCCACAGTAACCATGGGATTATTCTGCCCATACTTCCGGTCACTGTTCTAACTAACGTTAATCCCGATACCGGGACGGAAGTTTCACCACTCTTCCGCTTGATGTAACTCTACATGAATTGTCCTCTGATACAGAAGAAGGTGATTGAGAGTCTGCTGGAGGCAAATACATATCCCCGCTGTGATCTTGCTGAGGGGAAGGCACCCCTTTTAAAACAGGGGATCCCACCGGCGGTGGTACTGAGGCATCCAGTTACAAACTCTCAGGTACCGGCTGATGTTTTCGGTTACGGCGTGTAACTGTCCCTACATCAGTAAGGACTACATAAGACCTTGGTTCTGGAGAGCGTCCAATTACCGTAGCAGGCGTCTTCCATTTCTTCTCATCATCTGCAAGGGCCTCACAGAATGTCTCCTGTCAGACGAATCGATAGCCCGTTTTTGCCTCATCATCCTTCCTAAGGACTTTGTCCCGAGGAATAGAGCTGCTTGGCTGGAAGACACCCACAGAGGGTAAGGTGGTGTGAATCTGGCGTCCTAGCATCAGCTGTGCTGGGCTAAACCCCGTGACTTGAATGGGAGTCGCCCTATAGGACAAGAGGGCCAGGTACGGCTCAGATTGCTTCAAAATGAACTTTGTTGCTTGAACTGCCCTTTCAGCCATTCCATTGGCCTGCGGGTAATGTGGACTTGATCTGGAATGTACAAAATCATATTCCCTGCTGAAAGAACTGAAATCTGTGGAAGCGAACTGCATTCCGTTATCACCCACCAGCTCCATTGGTATGCCCCAACGGGCGAACAAGCTCTTGAGACGAGTTATAACGGCTTGACTTGTGATTTCATTCAAAGGTGCAATTTCCAAATACCTGGAATAGTAGTCGATCACGACTAAGAACTTTTTTCCGTGCAGTTCACACAAATTAGCAGCTATTTACTGCCACGGGCCTGCAGGCAGCGGAGTAGAAATCAAGGGCTCCCTTCTCTGATTAGGCCGGCGTTCCCTGCCAACTCAACCAGTTGTTTCCCCGGCACATGCACTGCCTGAACATTGAACCTGAGCAGCCTCATTAGAAGTCTCTGGCATCTTAGGGGTGTTTTGTCAATATCATAGGAGTTGATTAGCAGTTTATGGTCAGTCTCCAGACTAAATTTCTCTAACCCACTAGGTAATGCTGAAAGCGCTCACAGGCCCAAACTGCCGCCAGGCATTCTTCCTCAATTTGGGCGTATTTTGACTCAGCAGCCGTCAGTGTATGGGAAAAGTAGGCAATGGGCTGTAGTTTGTTTTCATTCAACTGGAGGAGGGTGGCCCCTAACCCATAACTGCTCGCATCAGCACTAACCACAGTCTTTTGGAAGGGTCGTAGAACCCCAACACTGTAGCAGACCCCAGAAGGGACTTGACCTGCATAAAAGATTCTTCCTGTGAAGGTCACCAGATCCAGGCAACATCTTTTTTTAGCAACTCTGTGATAGGTTGTAGTATAGTGGATAAATCTGGGAGGAACCTGGCCACATAATTTCCAAGGCCCAATATTTGTACATCAGAAGGACTTTTCATCTTTTCAATAGCACAAATTTTCTCGGGGTCTGGCTTGATGCCATCTCCATTGATGATATGCCCAAAGTAACATATCTCAGCTTTCCTAAAATGGCATTTCTAATTATTTCAGTTCAGCCCAGACTCTCTAATAGTCTGCAGAATGCAGCTCAGTTGCTGATCATGTTCCTCCAATGTAGACACATACACCAAGATGTTGTCCATGACGACTGCCATGCCCACGTGGTCTCTTAGGAGAGAACTCATTTCTCTTTGAAAGATTTTAGGATCAGAGGATATCCTGAAGGGGAGTCTGCAGAAGCAAAACTGACCTACCGGTGTGATGAAGGTAGTCAGTTTGTGGCACTTTGGATCTAGAGGTATCTGCCAGAAGCCGCTAGAAGCATCCAATGTAGAGAATAACTTAGCCCCAGCCAATTTTGGAGCTATGTCTGCAAGTGTTGGCAGCATATATCTATATTTCTTCACCGCCTCATTCAGCCTTTTCAAGTCTACACAGATGCGTACTTTCCCATTTGTCTTTGCAACAGGCACAATGGGGGCACACCAGTCAGTTGCTTCAACAACCTCTTCAATAACCCCCATATTCTTCATACACAGAATCTCCTTCTCCACTTGAGGCATGAGCAGGAACGGAATTCTACAGGGAGTTTTAATGCTGTATGGGACTGCATCACCTTTAAGTGATATGCGGACTGGGTTGCAATTCAGTAGGCCCAATTCACCAAACATATCTTCTGAGATTTAATTCACTCTGGCTACTAGGCCCAAACCACAGGCTGCTTTTTTGCTCAATAAATTGTTAACACACTGACCTCTAATCACATGCACCCACATGGTGAATTTCCTTTGCTTGTACTCGCAGCTGGCAAGAAATTTTCCAGCACAATCAATGCGGCCACCAGGACTATGAACTTTTGTTGTAACTTTTGCCAGCTGGGGCTGTCGAGGCAGTTTTATGAATGCTGCAAGGAACATTACAGTGATGTCTGCTCCTGTGTCAATCTTAGAGGCAACGTTGGCTCCCATTACAGTAAGAGTAACCCTCCAATCATCTTCTAAACCCAGCCGTTCAAAAACAGACCCCACAAAGGACACTTCTTGACCCTCCTGGTCGCTATCCACCTGCATCTCCTTAATATATTCAGTCTTACACACCACTTCAAAATGGCCCATCCTGTTACATTTTCTACATCTTTTGTCTTTAGCAGGGCATATGACACTTTGATCATGGGCACGGTTGCACCGTGTGCATTGGGCATGCTGCACCCATCCACTTCTAGGCATATCTGTTGTCTTAGGTCTACCACTCACACTGTGCCTTTCACTAGCAGCTCTCCTGAACTTTTGCACTTCACCCACAATACTCTCAGACCTCAGATCAGCACTTTGTTTTCACCAGTTCACTCTGGTGGGCCATACTAATAGCCCCATCTAATGTTAAATTAGACTCTAACTGTAGCTTCAGTGAGACTCAAATGACTATTCTGTCTCTGATTTGCTCTTCTTTAGCAACACCAAACTCACAGAATTCAGCTAGTTCATACAGGCTGCGCACAAATGACTCCACAGATTCTCCCACACACTGAGCACTTTTGTGAAAACAAGCCCTTTCATGAATCACATTTCTTTTGGGCACAAAGTGGACACTGAGTTTATTCATAACTATTTCAAAGTCAAATTCTTCCCCTTCTTGGAAAGTAAAAGCATTGAATACTGGCTCCACATCTTTCCCCATAGAGTATAAAAGAGAATTAACTTGTACTTCACCACTCTCATTGTCCAGCTTGGAAGCAATCCTGAAGCGCTGAAACCGCTGACGCCATGTGGGCCAAGCTGCAGGCTGAGAGAAATCAAAAGGCTCAGGTGGGGTAAACTTTGACATCGTCATCGATCAGGAAACAGAAGAACAGGCAAGAACTTCTGACACCATGTCATGAGATGCAGGACACATGCAGGACACAGCAAAGATGGTACAACTCTATTTTATTGTAGAGAATGGAAATATACATCTTGTAGCATTGATCTCACTAAGTAACTGCGACACAGACAAACAGACCTAAGCCCCGCCCCCAATCTGGTGATGTCACTTCCCATTCTCATCACAGTTTGTATGCCCTTTTTTTTCTTGTTTAATTCTGATATTATAGAACATTTGTTGGTTCATTAATACAATTATGTAGAGTACAAGTGACCATTAAACCTAAATACATATGTAATAGATGGTCTTAACATTTAAATATGAGATTTTTTCCATAATGTATGGTATACAAAATACACAGAGTGGGGGGTGCAGTGACATGATGCTGAGCAGAAAACACACAGATAACAACCAGGAAGACCACACAATGGTTGAATTACACCAAGCCCAGATGGTATTCACATGAGAGGACTCTAAGAGCTGCATCATCTAACAGACTAAATATATATCTATATATATACTTATATATCGAGGGCCGCCAATAGAAATTTTGGGGCCCCTTACCTAACCATTGATCAGCCCCCCCCCCCATTGACATGTGCACTAAAATGTATATGTACTTTATTCTTAAGTGTAGTCAAACTTGGAAATGTTGTAAAGGTAGTAACACGCAAACACAGAAACACACAGACACACATAACTATCTAATACAATACTTTGCACAATAAACCACACATAACTTCCTCACACTGGACTATTACTGTAACATAATATAAATATATTTACTTTTTTTCTTTGTTCCCAAAACATTTGAGATATGTAATTTCTAAAAGTTTTTTTTTTACAACCTCACTTATCTTCCTGTGGGGGAACTGTCATGATTACATTTTTCTTTCTAAATTACAAATTATAATGTCTTTTACAGCAGTATTATTATGTCTTATTCATCTCTGATGTCATTAGACCACAGCTTCTTAACTTGTGGCAAGCCCGCAAGGGCTCCAAAACAGCTTACGCTGCTTGATAAATGGAGCCCATAGTGTAAAAGATAAATTTCCAGTTAGGTGTGACATACGCCTCTCCTGATCATACTGTGCAGGCAAGGCTGTGACTGAGATGTGGGGATGAAATGGTTACAAAACCTTTTCTAAACTCTTCTAGCTCCAGAAAGTACAAAAAAATCTAAACAATTTATTATGAGCAAAAAAAGTCACAGTGCATTTGTATAAGGGAAAAATGTGTTGAACAAATGAAATTACACAAGGCAAAGGAGTTTTAAAAATAAAATGGAGAAAAACAGATCCTTACACTGTACTAGCTTTGGTTCCTGTGCAAAGTGAGCTTGGCAAGAAAAGATGGTCACTCACGCTGTTACATAGGCTCCCATCTAGAATGACAAACTTATATTGTTGTAATCAAAGTTATATACCCTTTTCTTAGATATCAGATATCTTTACCAACCCTCCTTCCAGAGTGGGCCCAAAAAGTAACCACCCCTCTACCTTATGGCTGTCATAAAACTCTGAATCCCTGGCTGAAACTATAGAACACTTAATAACTTCTGTTATGTATATTTAGTTCATATAAACAGGTAATCTCCCTGTGATGTCATGAGGATTATTTTCATGCCAAATATGACATGTCTAACATATTTGGTCACTCAGTCACATAAGCGTGATAAAAATACATCATAAGATATTCCAGGGTGTCACCTCTGATCGCCCGCTGCTATCTCTGGTTAGAGGGCACTGGTTTTTATCATGTCTCTGCTGACATATCTGCATCATAACAATCACTCTCTGTTTGTGAAGCTTACAGCTATTTATGACGGAGCTCTGTTTTTAAGAAGAAAACACAGGGACACACATCTTTTGGAAAAACAAAAACATTCAGCACACAGAAACAAATTTAACCCCTTGCACGTAAAATAATGAGGCCTCCATGACACAAGGGTTATCTTCTCATTACAATTTATTATCTGCAAATTTACACAGACAACTATGCAGTTATTGTTTTGCTTGTTATTTAATAAATAATTTCAGTGCATAATCATGGTATATGCAAATGACAGTTATTGATTATTAGGAAATAGGTTTGATAATTGTATTATTACACTTCATACATTATTTTGATAAAGTTTGCTGATCCCAGATTTAGTTCTTAACATTACAATTAGTTTACTATAGCTGGCTGCATATTTCTATATTTTGCTTTATTATTGATTTACTATTGTTAATAAATTGTATCTTCATTTACAATCTTTTACTTATTTTTTATCTTATTCTAATTATACTTTTGAGGGAATACAGAAAAGTGTTGCTTATGATTATTCACAATGCGATAATATTCAACATGGGGTCGATCCGATAAAAATCGTCGCCCGCAAAAGCCGGCGACGCCAATATTTGTGCTGGTTTGGTATCCTATATACGGCGTAACCTAGAAGTTACGCCCGTATATTTCTGCCGTCGCCCGTAGTTTTTTTGGCTATAGGCAGGTATACCAAACCAGCGCAGTTTGGTATCCAATATGCAGCGTAAGGACTTACGTGGCGAAAATGGAGAAAACTTACTCCATTTTCACCTCGCCACAAAAAGCAGCCGTAAGAAGCCTTACGCTGACTATTGGAGCCCCGTAACTACCTAAACTAGCTAGAAAATAAACCTAACACCTAACGCATGCGCAATGTCTATCTACCTGTCACCCGCGATCTGCTAAATAAAACCTAACACCTAACGCATGCGCAATGTCTATCTACCTGTCAACCGCGATCCCCCCCCCCCCCGAAATCCCTAATAAAGTTATTAACCCCTAAACCGCCGCTCCCGGACCCCGCCGCCATCTACATAAACTAACCCCCTACTGTGAGCCCCTAAAACCGCCGCCATCTACCTTATCTATCCCCTAATGTGAACCCCTTACACCGCTGTCATCTACCTTATCTATCCCCTAATCTGACCCCTTACACCGCCGCCACCTATATAAAAATTATTAACCCCTAATCTAATCCCCCTATACCGCCGCCAGCTATATTAATATTATTAACCCCTAATGTAAGCCCCTTACACCGCCGCCATCTCTATTAAAATGATTAACCCCTAATTTAATCTACCTACCCCGCCGCCAGCTATGTTATCTATATTAACCCTAAGTATATTATAGTTAATATAGGTATTACATTATATATATTAACTATATTAACCCTAATTATATTAGGGTTAATATAGTTAATATAGTTACTATAGTATTTATATTAACTATATTAACTCTATCTAACCCTAACACCCCTAACTAAATTCTTATTAAATTAATCTAATTCATATTATAAACTAAAATATTCCTATTTAAATCTAAATACTTACCTATAAAATAAACCCTAAGATAGCTACAATATAATTAATAATTACATTGTAGCTATGTTAGGGTTAATATTTATTTTACAGGTAAATTGTTAATTATTTTAACTAGGTATAATAGCTATTAAATAGTTATTAACTATTTAATAGCTACCTAGTTAAAATAATTACCCAATTACCTGTAAAATAAATCCTAACCTAAGTTACAAATACACCTACACTATCAATAAATTAAATAAACTACAAACATCTATCTAAAAATACAATTAAATTAACTAAACTAAATTACAAAAAAAAACAAACACTAAATTACAAAAAATAAAAAAAAATTACTAATAAAATAATAAAGCCCCCCAAAATAAAAAAAATTCCCTGCCCTATTCTAAATTAAAAAAATTTCAAAGCTCTTTACCTTACCAGCCCTTAAAAGGGCCTTTTGTGGGGCATGCCCCAAAGAATTCAGCTCTTTTGCATTTAAAAACATATACAATACCCCCCCCATTACAACCCACCACCCACATACCCCTATTCTAAAACCACCCAAACCCCCCTTAAAAAAGCCTAACACTACCCCCCTGAAGATCTCCCTACCTTGTCTTCACCACACCGGGCCGAACTCCTCATCCGATCCGGGCGATGTCTTGCTCCAAGCGGCAAAGAAGAATTCTTCCTCCGGCGATGTCTTCCTCCAAGCGGCAAAGAAGAATTCTTCCTCCGGCGATGTCTTCCTCCAAGCGGCAAAGAAGAATTCTTCCTCCGGCGACGTCTTCCTCCAAGCGGCAGCAAAGTCTTCATCCTTCCGGCGGCATCTTCAATCTTCTTTCTTCGCTCCGCCGCCGCGGAGCATCCATCCCGACCGACGACTGAACGACGAATGAGGTACCTTTAAATGACGTCATCCAAGATGGCGTCCGCCGAATTCCGATTGGCTGATAGGATTCTATCAGCCAATCGGAATTAAGTTAGAAAAATCTGATTGGCTGATCCAATCAGCCAATCAGATTGAGCTCGCATTCTATTGGCTGATCGGAAAAACCAATAGAATGCGAGCTCAATCTGATTGGCTGATTGGATCAGCCAATCGGATTGAACTTGAATCTGATTGGCTGATTCAATCAGCCAATCAGATTTTTCTAACTTAATTCCGATTGGCTGATAGAATCCTATCAGCCAATCGGAATTCGGCGGACGCCATCTTGGATGACGTCATTTAAAGAATTCTTCTTTGCCGCTTGGAGGAAGACATCGCCGGAGGAAGAATTCTTCTTTGCCGCTTGGAGCAAGACATCGCCCGGATCGGATGAGGAGTTCGGCCCGGTGTGGTGAAGACAAGGTAGGGAGATCTTCAGGGGGGTAGTGTTAGGCTTTTTTAAGGGGGGTTTGGGTGGTTTTAGAATAGGGGTATGTGGGTGGTGGGTTGTAATGGGGGGGGTATTGTATATGTTTTTAAATGCAAAAGAGCTGAATTCTTTGGGGCATGCCCCACAAAAGGCCCTTTTAAGGGCTGGTAAGGTAAAGAGCTTTGAATTTTTTTTAATTTAGAATAGGGCAGGGAATTTTTTTTATTTTGGGGGGCTTTATTATTTTATTAGGGGGCTTAGAATAGGTGTAATTAGCTTAAAAATCTTGTAATCTTTTTTTTATTTTTTGTAATTTAGTGTTTGTTTTTTTTGTAATTTAGTTTAGTTAATTTAATTGTATTTTTAGATAGATGTTTGTAGTTTATTTAATTTATTGATAGTGTAGGTGTATTTGTAACTTAGGTTAGGATTTATTTTACAGGTAATTGGGTAATTATTTTAACTAGGTAGATATTAAATAGTTAATAACTATTTAATAGCTATTATACCTAGTTAAAATAATTAACAATTTACCTGTAAAATAAATATTAACCCTAACATAGCTACAATGTAATTATTAATTATATTGTAGCTATCTTAGGGTTTATTTTATAGGTAAGTATTTAGATTTAAATAGGAATATTTTAGTTTATAATATGAATTAGATTAATTTAATAAGAATTTAGTTAGGGGTGTTAGGGTTAGATAGAGTTAATATAGTTAATATAAATACTATAGTAACTATATTAACTATATTAACCCTAATATAATTAGGGTTAATATAGTTAATATATATAATGTAATACCTATATTAACTATAATATACTTAGGGTTAATATAGATAACATAGCTGGCGGTGGGGTAGGTAGATTAAATTAGGGGTTAATCATTTTAATAGAGATGGCGGCGGTGTAAGGGGCTTATATTAGGGGTTAATAATATTAATATAGCTGGCGGCGGTATAGGGGGATTAGATTAGGGGTTAATAATTTTAATAGAGATGGCGGCGGTGTTAGGGGCTCACTTTAGGGGGTTATAGATTTAATATAGCTGGCGGCGGGGTACGGGAGCGGCGGTTTAGGGGTTAATAACTTTATTAGGTTGCGGCGGGGTACGGGAGCGGCGGTTTAGGGGTTAATAACTTTTTTTATTGTTAGGCTAGTGAGGGGGGATAGCGGATAGAGGGTTAGACGTGTCGGGCTATGTTTAGGAGGCGTGTTAGACAGTGTGGGTGATTTAGACTTTAGTCAGGTTTTATAGGCGCCGGCAGTTTCTAACGTGGCGCAAGTCACTGGCGACTCCAAAAATCTGTACTTACGCAGATTTCTGGACATCGCTGGTTTGTGAGACTTGCGCCACTTTAGCAAGTGACGGCGCCGCATATTGGATGGCTCGAGTTGCGAGCTGAAACTGCGGGCGACGCGGGTTCCCTCGCTTGCGCCGCAAACTGCGATCTATATCGGATCGCGCCCCATGTTTCTTCTTACTAATAACATTTCACATGAAGGCACAATGTGCATTCCTTGAATAACATTGTGATTTTATTCCCCATGTACAACAATGCTCGCTCACAAAGAACAATTACAGCAACAATGTTAAAAGAAAAGAAAAAAAGTTTAGTTACTTTAGCCAATACCCTTAGGCTAATAGAACCTGTTAGCTGCTCCCTTCATTGTGGGGCTGTTCACATGGATAAAAAAAAGAGGCGGAGAGAGATCAAGCTGCTTTCCAGACCCGAATCCCTTGTGAGCCCACAAATGGAGATGTAAGTGCTGCATGTTCGTGATAAGATCATCGCAGCACATTAGCAGAGCTGTCAGAGAAAAGCATTGCAGAGAAACAAGCAGGAAGCAGAGAATTTTTTTTTAAGGCGTGAGACGGGAGTGCATTGGACTTATAGAACTACCTTTTGCAAAGTTTTGTCAGACAACAACAGAGACATTTCCTGGAATTGGTTTTAAAGGTCAAAAGGAATACAGATTATATTGTAAGTTACATTGCTCTACGTCACATGTATTATATTGTAAGTTACATTGCTCTACATCACATGTATTATATTGTAAGTTACATTGCTCTACGTCACATGTATTATATTGTAAGTTACATGTCACATGTATTATATTGTAAGTTACATTGCTCTACGTCACATGTATTATATTGTAAGTTGCATTGCTCTACGTCACATGTATTATATTGTAAGTTACATTGCTCTACGTCACATGTATTATATTGTAAGTTACATGTCACATGTATTATATTGTAAGTTACATTGCTCTACGTCACATGTATTATATTGTAAGTAATAATTGCTCTACGTCACATGTATTATATTGTAAGTTACATGTCACATGCATTATATTGTAAGTTACATTGCTCTACGTCACATGTATTATATTGTAAGTTACATTGCTCTACATCACATGTATTATATTGTAAGTTACATGTCACATGTATTATATTGTAAGTTACATTGCTCTACGTCACATGTATTATATTGTAAGTTACATTGCTCTACGTCACATGTATTATATTGTAAGTTACATGTCACATGTATTATATTGTAAGTTACATTGCTCTACGTCACATGTATTATATTGTAAGTTACATGTCACATGCATTATATTGTAATTTACATTGCTTTACGTCACATGTAAGGTTATTTAGTTTTCTTTTTATCCTGTTCGTCTGTTGTGTGGTTGAACTTTCCATGCCTTTTCTTTGTGTCCTTAAATTGCAGAATTCATTTGCTTTCTATACTATCTATAAGTTTTCATTCCCTATTGCTTTAACCTCACTGAAATAGAATTACAGTCTAGGTTAGTAATTGTTTGTGTACATTCAATGCAATTTTACACTACAGAGGTCTAAAAGTGCAATATGTACTTAATGAATCAGTAAGCTTTGTGGCGCATGTATTCCTAAGTGTGACCTCATACATAAGCTATAAATAGAAACAGGATATATATTATTTAGAGGGGATAAATCTCTATGGTAGTGTAAATGTAACTTTTGTTTTTTACAGCTGAGTAAGCCGTGAAAAGCTAAGGAAATGAAATTAGTGTTGCATAATGTACTCTAACAGTTGCCAGATGTACTTGCTATGAAACATACTTTTGTATTAATTAGTTATAAAAATAAATGCATAAAAACATCTGCAGTGAGATTTATTATTATTATTATTATTATTAAATGAGAGAAGTAGTCCCAGATATAGAGTCACATTCAAAAGGATGGTAACACTCAAAGCCAGGACATCAGTGATGTGTGATAGGAACCACATGTACCAAGACTGTAAACGGTAATAACACACCCCCTTCAATCAGGAATATAATTCATATATGCGCCCCAGTCTTTTCAGGCATCCACTATTGCGGAATAAGGTGAAATTCAAAACTCACCCTTCTGCCTTAATGAGTCGCTGTGGTCCGTGTCCGGTGGTGGGGAATATTTCAGAGGCGTGCTCCTAAATGGGGATAAACAACGGCTGAACTGCCGGTTCCCCTGCAAGGATTTGCTGTACTCCGGATCCCCTACAATACCAGACTTCCGGAACTCCGTAGCGTAGCGTGTGACGTCATCGGGGGCCTGTGAAGCCGGGGGTGTGTAACGATCAGCCAATCAGGTTCCCAGAAAGCTCGAAAAACGAAAACCACTGGTCCACTTGATTTCGCTTGTGTGTGAGGAACTGAAGGAAAACTGCTGCCAAATGAGGGACTCCTTGTGATCCCAAAGAGAACAAAATATGAAAGGATGAAGCAGTAGTCTTCCAAGTATGAATAAAAAGTCCAATCTTTATTTCATAGTTAAAACATCACAGCAAGGGGTAAGAAGGTGCAGGCTGGTTGACTAGTTTCGGCTGTGTGCCGTAATCATAATCCTGCAGCCACTTAAAATTGTACATATTTAAAGGGGTTTCCAAACACAGTGATTGGTCAATGTTAATGGGAGTGTAAATCCACCCCCTCACATAATTTAACCTCTTACTGAACTTTTATCTGGGCCTGATAGGAGATTTGACCTTGTTAACATAGAGAAAGACTATAGGAAATAATGATCACAGATAATCAATGCATTTATGCAGGCTCAAAAATATGTTTAGATATATATATATATATATATATGTATCTAGTGCATATGAAGAGATATACAGCACATATTCATATGTTTATAACTATGTCATAGATATAGGTAATATAATATAAAATAACCCAGTATGCACAAATATATAGAGAATGTATAAAATCTAAAATATAAAATATATATAGCATCAGTATGTAGATGATCTGTATTCATGCTAGTATAATTATATATACAGGCATACATGGTTATAACAATAATGGAAAGATACAATATGCTATTTGAATTGTTAAATAACATACATACTATAATAAACACATTTCCAAGTCATATATTCCTATACCTAAAGAATGCTTAGACCCTAAACAGTTTTAGTTCAAAACTCACAACTGATAGTCTATAAGCTAAATATTCCATTATTTTGGCTATGGAATTGAACTCATATAATGTGCCTAAAGTATGTTGTGCAAATAGTACGGTATTAAACCCAAAATCTATAGACATATGTGTTAGTAGACAAAATACTAGTGTATATTTGAGAATAGTGCATAAGTACATATCCCTAAATACTAGGATGTATGTGAAGTGGCCCAGATATATATTTCCCTAAATACTAGGTTATGTGTGAAGGGTAGTGGTGTTAGGTTGATTGGATACCAACCCAGCATGAGAAACAATATGTAAAGGGTACCAGTGTGGCATTTATGGGACAGGGAAAAGGCCCATAGGAAAAATTAATTAAATCAAATGAAATAAAATAAATAAATCGCATTGTCACGAACCATATATCAATGCCAGTGGTTGATGAGATCAAATTCTGAATTGAAGCCCTTTGGTACCTGAGTTTGAAGTTTAAAGATCCAAAAGGCTTCCTGTCTGGCCAGAATTTCCTCTTTATTCCCACCTCTGAATGGTTGCTTAACCTGTTCAATTGCCCTCCAATTAAATGCTCTCACATCTCCATCGTGTACCTCAATGAAATGTCTTGATAGTGCTGAGACTGTTTTCTCATTTTTGATGTAACCCAGGTGTTCTCGTACTCTCGTACGGACATCCCTGGTAGTCATGCCCACATACTGTCGGCAATGCTCACTACATTCAATGAGGTACACGACGAAATGAGTAGAGCATCTAATACATCCTCTAGTCTCAAATGTTTGATTAGTGACATGAGAATAGAAGTTTCTTCCCTCTGCTATGTAGTCACAGGCTTTGCATCTACCATTGCTACATTTATATGTTCCATTAATGGCCAGCCATGTAGCTGATAATTCCTTTTGTGGTAAAAGGGAGGGCGACAAGATATTGCCTAAGGTGACACCTCTAGAATAAACACATTTGAAACCTTTGTCCACTGTTCTTTTTAAAGCCTTGTCTCCACGCAGTATTGGGAAGTATTTTCTTATAATATTACAAACTTCATTGTATTCCGATGAATATTGTGTAATAAAAAGAGTTCTATTATCATCCCCTTTGTTTGGCCTAGATATGAGAGTGTCCTGTCTATCCACACTGCCCACTTCCTTAGCCACATTCTTAATCATGCTGGGCTGGTATCCCCTCTCAATCAGTCTGTCTGCCATGTGTTTACTCTCTTTCTTGAAGTCTATTTCAGTGTTGCAAATTCGTCTAGTCCGTAATAACTGTCCTTTGGCTATTCCCCTGAAAACATGTTTCGGGTGAGCACTCTTACTGTGCAGGAGTGTGTTACCAGAGATAGGCTTCCTGTACAGACGAGTGATTACTTTTCCTGTATCAATCTCTCCCTCTAGGGAGATATCCAGGTAATTAATCGTCTTTCTGTTCCATTCACTGGTAAAATTAACCCCATTGTCACTCTCATTGAGGTAACACACAAACCTTTCAGCTTCCGTTTCACTAGATGTCCATACCAAAAGCAGGTCATCAATGAAACGTTTATATAGGCTAATGTGTTTCCTATATGGGTTACTATCTGAATAGACAAAGCATCTTTCAAGCCAACCCATAAAAATGTTGGCATATGAGGGGGCAAACTTAGCCCCCATTGCCGTGCCTTGCCTCTGCAGATAGTAAGTGCCCTCAAAATAGAAATAATTATGTTGCAACAGAAAAGATGTGACTTTAAGTATATATTCCATTACATATTCCTCAATATTGTAGTGTAACTCTAGAAAGTACTTAATGGCCTTAATACCCAAATTGTGAGGGATACTGGAATATAAAGATATCACATCCACAGCTAACCAACTGTGGTCAGCTGTCCATGTAAAATCATCAAAAAGTTGCAAAACATGGGTAGTGTCCTTGATATGACTATGTAGATCAAGGACAATGGGTTGCAAAATGGCATCCAACCATTCGGACAACGGCTCCAAAAGGGAGCCGATGCCTGAAACGATCGGGCGCCCCTTTACATTCGTCAATCCTTTATGTACTTTGGGTAAGTGGTGAAACACTGGAGTAATAGGATTAGCCACATTAAGATACTTCAGTGTTTCACCATCCATAATGCCATATTGTACACCATCATCCAATAGACTATACAGATCTCTTTGGAATCTAGAGGTGGGGTTACATGTCAGTATAGTATATGTACTTGTATCCTCAAGTTGCCTTTTGGCCTCTGAGATATATGATACCTTGTCCATAATGACAACACTTCCGCCTTTATCAGAGTTCTTTATGACAATAGACTCATTACTTTTAAGACTATTTAATGCCAATTTTTCATTTACGGTTAGATTGTGTTTTTTCACACTTTTAGACTGATGTAGTGATGTGAGATCCTCCACTACTCGTTTGTGGAACAGTTCAAGGGATTTCCCTCGACTATGTATGGGATAAAAAGTAGATTGTCCCTTGAATCTAGGAAAATTAATATTGTTAGAATTTTCACTGTTATAGGCCTCTGACTGCAGACTTTCCAGAGTAATAATATCGCAAGTGTCCGAAAAATTAAGATTTTCCTTTAGATCACTTGATTTCGCATTAGCAACCTCTTGTGTAGTAGGACTACTGGCGATATTATTCTCTGTCTCCAAAGAGAAATGTTTCTCCAAAGTAAGCTTTCTAATGAACTTATTTAAGTCAATGATAGTGTTAAACAAGTTAAAGCTGTTATTAGGACAAAACCCTAAACCATAGTTTAACACTTTGTACTCTGCTTTTGTAAGTATATGTTTTGATAAATTTACTACATTACCTACTTGGGCTTGCTGCCATTCTTGTTGTCCCTGAGGGTATATCTGTGTTGTACATGTTTGGGGCCCTTCCCTCCCCCTGTTTTTTGTTTTAGGGCTGGCCGAAAAACCTGAGTGTAATTCTCTGGGGTCACTCCTGTTGTGATATGTTCCCTGGAACTGATGGTATCTGTTACTGTAGCACCAATTGGTGGTCTGTGTACTAGAGAGCTACTGGTCTTAGGCCTAGCGCCTTTTTTTACCATGCTATTTGAGTTTTCATTAGCATTTATCATGCTTACTTGTGTAAGTATTTCAGGGGTTGGTAACATTAAAATACCCTCCCCATCTGATCCTGAATTGTCTTCACCAGATGTAGAAGCAGCAAAAGAAGACTGATCATCATCTGTTGTGTCAGTTGTCACAAAGGTAACCTTTTTCTTTTGTTTATTCTTTCTGTGTTTATTAGAGGGACCACTTTTTACCTCCCTGGTCTCAATATCTGACTCAGGGTTGTTTTTATCAATGCTTTTATTTTTATTTGATCTATTTCTAGATCTCCTAGGTTTGTGCCAAATGTAAACCTTATTCTCATGGTAGTCCCTCTGATCCCGCAGAAATTTGGTATGCTTTATATTAATAAGTTCTTTCCTAGATGTTTCAACTACTTCAACTAACATTCTGTCAAATTCACAATACTCACTCGCTTCTTTAAATTTACCAAGCTCTATTTGTAATGCAGTAATTTCATGTCTAACTATTTGCAGCTGCTCATTTTTCAGCCTAACAAGAATTCCCATTAATCTGAGTGAGCATTCAGACAAAACACTGTTCCATTCACAAATCAATTCTTCATTATTACCAACATCAAAATTAGGGAATTTTCTAACCCTTAGACCCCTGGGAATCATACTTAAGTCCAAGTATTTGTTTATGAGCCAAGTGTCAAGCTTTAAACGTATTTCCTTAAGCCTCAGGATCTCCAGGGAATAAAACAAATCCCCCAGTTTAATATCTTGAGATTCTTTCTTGAAAAAGTCCTCTAATTCTAGGCCTTCATAATCAGAGTCATTAGGTGGTAAGAGGGAATAATACTGTGTATTACCCGATGCTTCCATATTGCTTGGATAGATGTTACAGTGAACTAGAAAAACACACAGTCCTCAAATCCAGAGTGTGAGTAATATGCTGGGCTTCAAGGATAAAAAGTAATAAATGAGAGAAGTAGTCCCAGATATAGAGTCACATTCAAAAGGATGGTAACACTCAAAGCCAGGACATCAGTGATGTGTGATAGGAACCACATGTACCAAGACTGTAAACGGTAATAACACACCCCCTTCAATCAGGAATATAATTCATATATGCGCCCCAGTCTTTTCAGGCATCCACTATTGCGGAATAAGGTGAAATTCAAAACTCACCCTTCTGCCTTAATGAGTCGCTGTGGTCCGTGTCCGGTGGTGGGGAATATTTCAGAGGCGTGCTCCTAAATGGGGATAAACAACGGCTGAACTGCCGGTTCCCCTGCAAGGATTTGCTGTACTCCGGATCCCCTACAATACCAGACTTCCGGAACTCCGTAGCGTAGCGTGTGACGTCATCGGGGGCCTGTGAAGCCGGGGGTGTGTAACGATCAGCCAATCAGGTTCCCAGAAAGCTCGAAAAACGAAAACCACTGGTCCACTTGATTTCGCTTGTGTGTGAGGAACTGAAGGAAAACTGCTGCCAAATGAGGGACTCCTTGTGATCCCAAAGAGAACAAAATATGAAAGGATGAAGCAGTAGTCTTCCAAGTATGAATAAAAAGTCCAATCTTTATTTCATAGTTAAAACATCACAGCAAGGGGTAAGAAGGTGCAGGCTGGTTGACTAGTTTCGGCTGTGTGCCGTAATCATAATCCTGCAGCCACTTAAAATTGTACATATTTAAAGGGGTTTCCAAACACAGTGATTGGTCAATGTTAATGGGAGTGTAAATCCACCCCCTCACATAATTTAACCTCTTACTGAACTTTTATCTGGGCCTGATAGGAGATTTGACCTTGTTAACATAGAGAAAGACTATAGGAAATAATGATCACAATGCAAGAATGGCAGCAAGCCCAAGTAGGTAATGTAGTAAATTTATCAAAACATATACTTACAAAAGCAGAGTACAAAGTGTTAAACTATGGTTTAGGGTTTTGTCCTAATAACAGCTTTAACTTGTTTAACACTATCATTGACTTAAATAAGTTCATTAGAAAGCTTACTTTGGAGAAACATTTCTCTTTGGAGACAGAGAATAATATCGCCAGTAGTCCTACTACACAAGAGGTTGCTAATGCGAAATCAAGTGATCTAAAGGAAAATCTTAATTTTTCGGACACTTGCGATATTATTACTCTGGAAAGTCTGCAGTCAGAGGCCTATAACAGTGAAAATTCTAACAATATTAATTTTCCTAGATTCAAGGGACAATCTACTTTTTATCCCATACATAGTCGAGGGAAATCCCTTGAACTGTTCCACAAACGAGTAGTGGAGGATCTCACATCACTACATCAGTCTAAAAGTGTGAAAAAACACAATCTAACCGTAAATGAAAAATTGGCATTAAATAGTCTTAAAAGTAATGAGTCTATTGTCATAAAGAACTCTGATAAAGGCGGAAGTGTTGTCATTATGGACAAGGTATCATATATCTCAGAGGCCAAAAGGCAACTTGAGGATACAAGTACATATACTATACTGACATGTAACCCCACCTCTAGATTCCAAAGAGATCTGTATAGTCTATTGGATGATGGTGTACAATATGGCATTATGGATGGTGAAACACTGAAGTATCTTAATGTGGCTAATCCTATTACTCCAGTGTTTCACCACTTACCCAAAGTACATAAAGGATTGACGAATGTAAAGGGGCGCCCGATCGTTTCAGGCATCGGCTCCCTTTTGGAGCCGTTGTCCGAATGGTTGGATGCCATTTTGCAACCCATTGTCCTTGATCTACATAGTCATATCAAGGACACTACCCATGTTTTGCAACTTTTTGATGATTTTACATGGACAGCTGACCACAGTTGGTTAGCTGTGGATGTGATATCTTTATATTCCAGTATCCCTCACAATTTGGGTATTAAGGCCATTAAGTACTTTCTAGAGTTACACTACAATATTGAGGAATATGTAATGGAATATATACTTAAAGTCACATCTTTTCTGTTGCAACATAATTATTTCTATTTTGAGGGCACTTACTATCTGCAGAGGCAAGGCACGGCAATGGGGGCTAAGTTTGCCCCCTCATATGCCAACATTTTTATGGGTTGGCTTGAAAGATGCTTTGTCTATTCAGATAGTAACCCATATAGGAAACACATTAGCCTATATAAACGTTTCATTGATGACCTGCTTTTGGTATGGACATCTAGTGAAACGGAAGCTGAAAGGTTTGTGTGTTACCTCAATGAGAGTGACAATGGGGTTAATTTTACCAGTGAATGGAACAGAAAGACGATTAATTACCTGGATATCTCCCTAGAGGGAGAGATTGATACAGGAAAAGTAATCACTCGTCTGTACAGGAAGCCTATCTCTGGTAACACACTCCTGCACAGTAAGAGTGCTCACCCGAAACATGTTTTCAGGGGAATAGCCAAAGGACAGTTATTACGGACTAGACGAATTTGCAACACTGAAATAGACTTCAAGAAAGAGAGTAAACACATGGCAGACAGACTGATTGAGAGGGGATACCAGCCCAGCATGATTAAGAATGTGGCTAAGGAAGTGGGCAGTGTGGATAGACAGGACACTCTCATATCTAGGCCAAACAAAGGGGATGATAATAGAACTCTTTTTATTACACAATATTCATCGGAATACAATGAAGTTTGTAATATTATAAGAAAATACTTCCCAATACTGCGTGGAGACAAGGCTTTAAAAAGAACAGTGGACAAAGGTTTCAAATGTGTTTATTCTAGAGGTGTCACCTTAGGCAATATCTTGTCGCCCTCCCTTTTACCACAAAAGGAATTATCAGCTACATGGCTGGCCATTAATGGAACATATAAATGTAGCAATGGTAGATGCAAAGCCTGTGACTACATAGCAGAGGGAAGAAACTTCTATTCTCATGTCACTAATCAAACATTTGAGACTAGAGGATGTATTAGATGCTCTACTCATTTCGTCGTGTACCTCATTGAATGTAGTGAGCATTGCCGACAGTATGTGGGCATGACTACCAGGGATGTCCGTACGAGAGTACGAGAACACCTGGGTTACATCAAAAATGAGAAAACAGTCTCAGCACTATCAAGACATTTCATTGAGGTACACGATGGAGATGTGAGAGCATTTAATTGGAGGGCAATTGAACAGGTTAAGCAACCATTCAGAGGTGGGAATAAAGAGGAAATTCTGGCCAGACAGGAAGCCTTTTGGATCTTTAAACTTCAAACTCAGGTACCAAAGGGCTTCAATTCAGAATTTGATCTCATCAACCACTGGCATTGATATATGGTTCGTGACAATGCGATTTATTTATTTTATTTCATTTGATTTAATTAATTTTTCCTATGGGCCTTTTCCCTGTCCCATAAATGCCACACTGGTACCCTTTACATATTGTTTCTCATGCTGGGTTGGTATCCAATCAACCTAACACCACTACCCTTCACACATAACCTAGTATTTAGGGAAATATATATCTGGGCCACTTCACATACATCCTAGTATTTAGGGATATGTACTTATGCACTATTCTCAAATATACACTAGTATTTTGTCTACTAACACATATGTCTATAGATTTTGGGTTTAATACCGTACTATTTGCACAACATACTTTAGGCACATTATATGAGTTCAATTCCATAGCCAAAATAATGGAATATTTAGCTTATAGACTATCAGTTGTGAGTTTTGAACTAAAACTGTTTAGGGTCTAAGCATTCTTTAGGTATAGGAATATATGACTTGGAAATGTGTTTATTATAGTATGTATGTTATTTAACAATTCAAATAGCATATTGTATCTTTCCATTATTGTTATAACCATGTATGCCTGTATATATAATTATACTAGCATGAATACAGATCATCTACATACTGATGCTATATATATTTTATATTTTAGATTTTATACATTCTCTATATATTTGTGCATACTGGGTTATTTTATATTATATTACCTATATCTATGACATAGTTATAAACATATGAATATGTGCTGTATATCTCTTCATATGCACTAGATACATATATATATATATATATATATCTAAACATATTTTTGAGCCTGCATAAATGCATTGATTATCTGTGATCATTATTTCCTATAGTCTTTCTCTATGTTAACAAGGTCAAATCTCCTATCAGGCCCAGATAAAAGTTCAGTAAGAGGTTAAATTATGTGAGGGGGTGGATTTACACTCCCATTAACATTGACCAATCACTGTGTTTGGAAACCCCTTTAAATATGTACAATTTTAAGTGGCTGCAGGATTATGATTACGGCACACAGCCGAAACTAGTCAACCAGCCTGCACCTTCTTACCCCTTGCTGTGATGTTTTAACTATGAAATAAAGATTGGACTTTTTATTCATACTTGGAAGACTACTGCTTCATCCTTTCATATTTTATTATTATTATTATTATTATTATTATTATTATTATTAATATTAATAGGTAATTTATGTAAAGTAGCATTTGTAAAGAGGCATAAAAGTACAAATATACTTTGTATTTTATTATTATGATATTTCTTGCAGCTTCAGAGCAATTTAAGAGAAATACATAGAAAAGTTTCTCAAAATCGCATGCTCTATCTGAATCAGATTTTTTTCACTTTCACTCAGGGAAGTCTGGATTTTTATCATTTGCAGGAAAAGTGATTTGTTTAAGAAATTATATTAGCTGAAACAGAATACATATTTTTATTTAAAAACCTTCCAATGGCCAATAATATTTCAGAAGTCAATATATATATATATATATATATATATTCTCTCTCTGTTTTCACAAAAAATATGTATCCTTTCTACAAATCCTTATGTATGAGATACTCTTTTTTTTTTTAAATATACCATTAGTGTATTTTAAGAGGATCTCCTGCCTGGAAAGCTTCCTTTTATTATGTAGTGTAGGAAGTTTACAGACACACCCTGATTTATAAATTAGTTAAACCAATATTCAAGGCCTCTTGCTTTTGTTACAAAAATATAAAAAAATGTAATTGCACCAAGCTCTGCAAATGTAATCTTTAATCTGCAAATGCTAAAATATCAAATAGCTTGTTAAAACAATTTGCAGCATTTCGAAAACATAGGTTACAGATTTTGCACAATTTTACACAAAAGCAAGAGGTGTGTAATGTCTAATCAAGTGTCAGTAGTTATTTTTGATACTTAAAATTTATATGGCCAAAATTCCAGTTTCAGCCTGGTCAAAGTGTGTGTTTCATGGACATTTTTTTTTTCTTTTTTAGAAATTATACTGTTAGAACACCAGTGATGTAAATGTTCACATTGTTTAGGGTTTGTATGTATGTATGCATATGCATGCATGTATGTATGTATGTATGTGTATATATATATATATATATATATATCCTCCATGTATATCTGTACTCACAATACAATTGGGTCATCAGCCAAGTCGGCAGGCCCGGACTGACCATAGGGCATACCGGGCAAAAGTCCGGTGGGCCGCAGTTACTTAAGCCCCGCCCACCTCTACCGCACTTTGGTTAGCCCAAAATGTTTATTTAAGTATATATATATTCCAAAGAAATAACTTTCACCCGTTTTTTTCATTAAGGATGTTACCACTTTATTCACATATTCAAATCCAAAAATATCCAACGTTTCAGTCATCCAAGGTCCCAGGTCGAGGACCGAAACATTGGATGTTTTTGGATGTGAAGTGTACCACAATATGTGAATAAAGTGGTAACATCCTTATTGAAGAAACCGGGTGCAAGTTATTTCTTTGGAGTGTGTTTGGAGACTCTGCACCGGCCATTATTACCTTACAGGGAGTGCTAAAGTTGTGTAAGATATATATATATATATCTATCTAAGATGTGCACTCTCACTCCATCCAACAGCTGCCAGATTGCTAGTAGAATAAATAGATGCGAAAAATAAACTTGTACTCTCTGGTCTTTTCAACAAACACAGAAACACAGAAATATTTATCAAACAAAACCTCATGAACAACCTATGAAAATGTCTCCATCTGAATATAAATTTACATAATACAGAATGTAACAATAAAGTTTTACCTACACACCATTCTGTTAACAATACAGTCATATGGGTGAGCACAGTGCAACACAATAACAGGACAGTTAACTGTCAATTAATCTAACCTCAAGTGTCATAACCCAAGTTACCATGGAAATATTTATAACTTACATACAATGTAAACTTTTATTCAATTTTACCAAGCGCTAAATGCAATACAATATATTTTTAACGTTAAATTGCTAATATTAGAATCAGCAGTTATACACTATAGCATACTAGTCGCACTGTTTAAACGAAAATATTCTGTATATATACTTGTATACTCCCATGTCTAAGAAATCTAGACAAGTTTTTAATGGCATGCAGTACACTCATTTTATCAGCCTAAAATCTCACAATCTTGACTTTTTAGCTGTTGGTGCCAAATTTAAACTGCTACGGCAATTGAAAAAAGTTTGAAAAGCCTCACATTTTTAGTTGCTCACATGTTTATGTCCTCACTGAGCTGTCCTGTTATCTTGATCCTACTCTTAGGACTGTTAATGCCAGCTGTTGCATGTTCTTACTGTCTTTTTAAAACCCTGCCTATGGTAATAACCTTGTAAGTGAAATCTAGGAGGCCTAGTAGTGACTGAGTGACAGGTAAATTGAGCTGTTTGCCCTATTTGGTTGCCCTTTAAATTTTTCTAGTTTGTCTTAGGGAAGTGAGCATTTCTCCCCTTGAGTGTCTATCTGAATTCCTACGAATGAAAGTGTTTTGGTTGGGCCAGTGTTCTGTCCATTCTTTATCAACAAGTAAGAAGTCTCTTGAGTAATGCGCTATGTTATCCAGCCCACTATGTTTAACCAGTGTATCATGTATGAAAGTGCTAAACTCCTCAATGTAGGCAAGAAAGAAAACTACCCATTGGCAATCAGCAGTCAAAATAATATTCACCATGGAATTTTATCTCCATTAACCTTTTGCTCTGAGGGTATAAGGGTAAAAATCTAAAAGCTAATTCAATATTTATTTTATACAGATCTGCCCCTGGATGCAATCTTTTTATCATTTCTACTGCTTGGTCAAAGGACTGATATTTGAATGAGCATAATTGCTCATTTATTGGATTATTAACTAATGTGTCTTTAGATGCAAACAATCTAATCGTACCTTTTTCTTTTTTTAGGACTACCCCTACTGCTGATAATGTCCTTTATGTTTAAGTAGTTTTTATTAGAATAAGGTTCATTGGGTTACAACAAATCAAAATAAATTTTTCTTGACATAATAGACAAATAAGCAATATTACAATATCAACAAGTTAAGCATTGTCAAGTATCAGTAAACCAATGGCCCAGCTTTTTTGTGGGTGGCGGGGGAGGGGGAGGTAGGATAAATGAGGGATAAAAAGAAAAATATAGAGATTATTAGAGAAAAAAAAGAAAGGAAGAAGAAAAGACAGTCTAAATTGAATGAGCTAAAATAATATTCCGCAGCTCACTAATTTGTTCAAGGTGAACTGTGGGAATTAGATTGCGTAATCAAAAGGATAGGGGATAGAGAGTCTAGGAGAAGGGGAGTCAGGTCGTACATCAACAAGTTTGTACCAATAAATTGAGAGCTATAGTAATGGTCTTATGGTCTAACTAGCAACTAACAGTTTGCATGTTCATCTTTTAAACCCAGTAAACAATTCAAGGTGTTCATCCTCTTGTGCTAAAACTATTTTAAGGGGTACTATGAGGTCTTTGCTCCCAGATAAACTGTACATTAGTTATCATCTCTCGTTTACCTAGGTAGCAGTAGTGCATTTTCTCTAACAGTATCACATGATTGACCTCCGCTACCCATTGGGCTATTGTGGGAGTTTCTACTGACTTCCATAACCTAGGGATTAATCTCTTAGCACATGTCAACATTATCAGAAATAATTTTTTCCTATAGGCACAAGAGAGTTTTGGGGCATGGTTAAGGAGGATGATATGTGGATTTAGCGTAATTTCTGTGTTTAGCGTTTCACTCATATGTTGAGCCACTTGTTGCCAGAATATGGTTAAGTTCGGGCAAGACCACCAAATGTGCACCATGGTGCCAGTCTCACCACACCTTCTCCAACAGCTAGATGAGGCCGTCGGATAGATAACTCGCAGGCGATGTGGAGTTAAGTACCAACGGGCCATGATTTTATAGTTTAGTTCTGATAATAATAGGGAGGTTGAGGAGGAGTGTATATTGCGGAAACAATGTTTCAGATCCTCTTCGCGTAGGTCATGTGGTATTTCCTCTGACCACCTATCCAGGTATGAAGGGCGTGTCTTAGGGAATTTATTCCTAAGGATTTTATATACCATGGACAGGTGAGCTTTTGTAATGTCAGGGGTGATACATAGTTGCTCAAAAGTGGTTAGTGGTCTGAGGGTGTCCCTCTTGTGTGGGTTATTATATATAGCATGTCTAATTTGCAGGTATGTGTACCAGCTATGAAATGGGGGTCCTAGTTCTTCTTCTAGTACGGTTCTATCTTTTATGCCCATTGGTCCTGCGAATAGGTATATTGGAAGGTTCTGCAAGTGCCTTACTGGGTTAGTGTGGGTAAACCTGCTATGTTGTAGGAACAAATGGTTGTTAAGTAGTTGGGTTAGTGGAGATAGTACAGTTGATACTCCCTTTATATGAGTTATGACATAATCCCATACTTCGAGTGTAGCTCTAATATAATCATTGCGCTGTATCATATGTGGTCTCGAGGCTTTAGGGAGCCAGGGTAAGTCTCTCATATTCCTAGCCTGGGACAAATGACCTTCTATCTGTATTCATATTTTTGCGGAGGGTGCGTGATTCCAAGAAATTATTCTTGCTAAGTGTGCTGCTCTATAATAGTTGGTAATATTAGGAACATTGAGACCCCCGTCCTCTTTGCTAAGGTATAGTGTGTGTTGGGCCACTCTAGAGCGTTTATACGACCAGATAAATGAATTAATTAACTTTTGTTGTGTTTTAAGATATGAGTTTGGAAGAGCCAGTGGGAGCGTCTGAAAGATATATAAATATTTGGGTATGATCATCATTTTAACTGTGTTAATTCTTCCAAACCAGGATAGATGTCCCTGTTTGTGCCAGGTTTCCAGTGAACTTTTGGTGCGTGTTTGGAGTGTGAGAAAGTTATCCGTGAATAGTTTGTCAGTGTCTTTCGATATAACTATTCCTAAGTATTGAAGTTTATCTGTTATGCTAAACCTTCCTATATGCGCTATGGTTTCGACTTCTTGTGATGTTAAATTGATTGGCATTAGGCCAGATTTGTCCATATTAATAGAAAAATTAGAGACTTGCTTATAGTTCTCCAATGTTTCCATCAGTGCCGGTAGTGTGGTTGTTGGTGACTGTAATGTGAAAATCACGTCGTCCGCGAACAGGAGGCATTTCTGATCTATTTCACCTAGTTTTATGCCCTGAATATGTGGGTTATTCTTCACTTGTATTGCCAGTATTTCTACTGTTAATGCGAATAGCAAGGGCGAGAGCGGGCACCCTTGTCGTGTGCCATTAGAAATAGCAAACGATTGGGAGACAACGTCATTGATCTTTACTCTAGCGCTCGGGTGATTGTACAGGGCCTGTATTCTTTTAACAAACATTTCGGAGAAGCCAAACTTCGACAGGGTGGCCCACATAAATTGCCAGTCCACCCTGTTGAAAGCTTTTTCCGTGTCGGTGGATAGCAAGAACATTGGGGTATGGTTGTCACGGGCATATTGCAAAGAATGAAGAAGTCTTATAGAATTATCTTTGGCTTCCGGTCCTCTAATGAAGCCCAACTGGTCCGGATGGATTATTTTAGGCAGAACTGTGTTTATACGGTTTGCTAGAATTTTGGCGTTTATTTTCATATCTATATTAATGAGCGATATTGGCCTATAGTTACCTACAATATCTGTGGCTTTATTCGGCTTCGGGATCACTGTTATTAACGCCTCTAGTAGGGTGCTAGGGAGAGCTTTGCCTCGGTCTATGTCTGTAAAGAGCGAGCAGAGATGTGGGCTTAATTGCTCCTGTAGAAGCTGGTATAATCTCGCAGTAATTCCATCCCGACCTGGAGACTTTCCATTAGGTAGTGACTTGATCACCGAGATAATTTCTCTTATTGTAATAGGGGAATCTAGCAGTTGCCTGTCATCCTCCGTAAGGGAGGGTGTAGTTACCTCCGCCAAGAAGGAATCTAAGTTGAGCTGTGCATCTAGTGTTGTAATATTTGCTATATTGTATAATTTTGTGTAGTAGGAGATAAACGCGTTTGTGATCTCCTCAATTTTAGATGTGTGTTTATCTGAAGTTACTTTAAGGGACTTAATAAAAGTAGAGTATTTCTGCTTTTTGAGTGACCTAGCTAACATGCGACCTGCTTTGTTACTGTCCGTGAAGAATTTAGATTTAGTGGTAAGGGCTCTCATATGCGCTCTTTGTTTTAGGAATTTGTTAAGGTTTTCTCTTGCTTCGTTTAGTTTAACGAGCTTTGTGTTAGATTTTGGATCTGCTTTATGCATTGTTTCGTACGTGGTCAGTTCAGTAGTTAACTCTGAGAATTGAGTCGCATATAGTTTTTTCTGCTTGGCATTATGTTTTATTAGGATGCCACGTATGTAACATTTGTATGCCTCCCAGTTGTTCGCGGACGACGTGTCCTCTGGTTTATTCAGGGAGAAAAACTCCTCTGAAGACGCTTTAAGCTCGTCAACTATTTCCTGATTAGTGAGCAGGGAGTCGTTAAGTCTCCAATTAAATGTGTTGCGTGTCCTGCCCATCCATCTGAATGTTGTGGTAACCATGCTATGGTCGGACCAAGGTGTATGGGTTATCTTTGAGTGTATCATGCTCTAAAGGAGAGCCTGACTGCACAGGATGTAATCCAATCGAGAATACGAATGTTGCGGATGAGAAAAAAAGGTATAGTCCCTCTTGTTTGTGTGCGCTATTCTCCAAGTGTCAAAAAGGTTTATGGATTGTAGGGCCATATAATTATTTTTCAGGGTGTTTTTGCGTAAGTATGACCTTCCTGTTGATGTGTCTAGTGCAGGTTGCATGGGAAAGTTAAAGTCACCTCCAAGGATAATCGGGCCCTTAGCGTTGTCTAGAAGAATGTTAATCACTGATTTATAAAAGTGAATGGTAGGTTTGCTTGGAGCATATATGTTGGCAAACGTTACCGGGGTCCCGTAGCAAAGCCCAACTAGGACTATCATCCTACCTTCCTTATCTATGTACCACTGCAAAAGTTCAAAGGGAGTGTTGCGTCTAAATGAGATGCACACTCCGTTTTTCCTATGTGGGCCTGAGTTACAATAATGCTGGTCAAAGTATCTCTTGGATAACGTGGGTTCTTTGTGTCTAGTGAAATGGGTTTCCTGAGTCATGGCAACGTCTACTTTCCTTTTATAGAAGTCATGAAAAGCTATAGAGCGTTTCTCTGCTGAGAGGAATCCCTTAACATTTTGGGTTGCAATTTGCAGTGTGCCCTCTCTCCTATTAAGGTTTTGGGTCATGGTGCGGAAAGACTGTCGTGCTATGGTACTAAGAAAGAGCTAACCTAACCTAGTCGATGTACTGGGCTGAGTTAAGGTAGTGTAGGTGGGGTATTTAGGAATGTAGGTACCGGAGAAAGGGTATTCAGGGAAAGATTTCTGTAAGTATATTAAAAATTAGAGTAAAAGCAGAAGTGAGGTGAAATCAGAGAGTGAAAGTGATGGAATAAAGCCTGCAGTCCAGAGTCCGAAATCTGAACTCCAGAGTGCAGAGCTCACGATTTAAGGTCTGAGGTTTAAAGTTTAAAGTTGGGGGCTTTTTTGCAGACTGGGTGTCTAAGTATTTTTGTTTAGAGTTTGTAATGTGACAATTATTTAATGGGGGATATTCAGCTTTGTGTGGAGCTACCTAGTGCTATATTTTAATCATAGCCCTCGGTCACATGTTAGGTACTGTAGGGAGATGGGACGTCATGCTGACGGTCTATGCTTCGTGAGTCTAAAACTTCAGTCCTAAAATGCTTTACTTTATAACGTGAGTTGATATGAATCTACGTTACTGGGTGTTTAGGTATTAAAGGGAGCTGCCTTCCTTTGATCATATTTGAGTATAAGAATAGATAAAACAGTTAAAAAACTTATGCAAACATTGATAACAGTAAACATAACAGAATAACAGAATCCTCTTGGAATAAAACCTTTCAAGTTAAGGTTCTATAGGAAGAAACACATTTAGTAAAACAACATAAAACAGAGCTTGTTATAGAGCCAATCATATGATTATTGTGTTTGTGTGTTGTAAACAGTCTTAACTTTGTGACAATTTAGTTAGGTTTAAGACCAAGTTGAGATCTAAGTAAATATAATGAATACCAATAAGGGCAAGATTAGGATATCGCCCTTTTTACAAGTGTATATACGTTCATCCTGCAAACATTGTGTAAAGGTGTAGGACTCTTAGTAATCACTTCAACCATCTATGCCGTATGGGCAACACAACTAGAAACAAAGTGGGTAATCAAAAGTACTTATCCAAGTGAGTCTGTGTCCATTGTGTCAGCTTCAGTCTGTAGTAGTTGTCTTTGTTTATTCTGCTTATTTAAGAAGTCAGGGTTTGGACGCCTTTGGGATTTAGGGCTACCCTGGATTTTCTGCTTCTCTTGTTGTGACTGGGAGTCTGCATTAGAAGGCTGTGGAATATTCATTAGGTTGCAGAATCTGTTTATGTCTGACAGAGAAGTGCATTCCATCTTCTTACCGTTTTTCATTGTTATAACTGACGTAGGGAAGCCCCATCTGTAGGGGATACGTAGTGATCTTAAGTGAGATGTAAGAATCTGAAATTCTCTACGCTTTTGCAATGTTCTCATAGATAGGTCTTGGTAGATCTGGATTTTGTGGCCCTGGAAGCTTATAGCTTGTCGTTTTCTGGTTATGTTGTAGATCTCTTCCTTTTGCTTATAGTTCGGGAAATGTACTACAATGTCTCTTGGCGGGGAGTCATCTGGTGGTTTTGGCCGGAGGGCGCGATGTGCTCTGTCAAGTGGTATAGTTGAGTCCTCTGTAGCCTCTTCTCCCAGTATCTCTGCAAATAGGGCCTGTAAATATTCCTGGAGTTCGTTGTTCAGGACTGTCTCTGGGACTCCCCTAAAGCGTAAATTGCCTCTTCTTGAGCGATTTTCTAAATCGTCAATCTTCTAAATCAGTTATGTGCTGAAATTGTTGCGTTTGACTTGTTGCAAGTTTTGCTATTTTTTGTGCCATCACGTACTCGTGCTCTTCTAATGAGTCGACTCTGTGACCGAGGTCATTCAATTCCCTCTTCAGGTCTGCACATTCGTCTTTAATGCACGACTTTACTTGTTCAATTAGGGCCGCCATGGCTTTATAGGTAATAGGGAGGTCGTTTTCTAATTCTTGTTCTGTAGGTGGCGAGCAGTTAGAAGCAAGTGAGGTGTCAGTGTGGTCACTTGTGGTGGGATCTTGTGGGGTACTAGCGACCGTTTTGTGAGCTGCTTGGTCCATTTGCCTAAAGAACTCATGTACCGCTCCCTGATTAGCCTGCGGTGTCTTTAAAGCCTTATCTTGTCGGGTGTTTTTTCTCTGTGACATGATGACTTGCTATTGTTTGGCAAATGTTCTTGTTGTTTGGCTGAAAATATCCGTACCCCCAGGGAAGTTGACCCTCACAGGGTGATCACGGAGAAAGGAAGCTGGGTATGACCCGCCACCACACCGCGTGGCGGGAAAGGGAGTGGGGGTACAGGATATATGTATATATGTGATCGACTCAAATAAGGCCTAGTAGCATGTAAAAGTCTCTGTTGGAGTGGTTCTGTGATTTAGAGAAGGTTTTTTTTAAAAAAAAGGATTTTAAGAATTGGTGCTTCTCATTTATTGCGTGTTATAGGGCTAGCAGGTTCTGGTCACTTTAGTATTTCTCAGAATGTCTTGTAGCTGTACCAAATATGTCTCACTATGCAGCTGTATGCAGCAGACTGTGTTTGCTAATGCCGTGTCACTGTTCCAGTATGCATATTTGCTGTCATCGCCATTTTGTTTTGTTAGTGTACATTCAATTAGCTCAGCGGATCTCTCAGTTATGCGGGCCATGTAGCTACCCTGACTTGATGTATTGTCACTACAGCTTATGCAGCGGGGTTTTGTCAGTGCACATACGTAATCAGGTAAACAATGTGGCGTTCCTTATCTACACATACATTACACAGTTAATCTCCGTGTGTTTGCGACGTGCCGCAGTTGCCTCTGCTGGAGACCGCAGTTATCTGTTGTCCGCTGCCTCTAGTGCTCCTGTCCGGGGACCCAGGTCTCACTCGTTATGGGTTCAGCCTGAAATCAGCCGCAGATAGGCTCAGTTGTTCTACCTACTACACACGCGGCAAGTGCTGTGCTCTCTGTGGTAGGCCGCAGCCCCTTCTGTTTGGCCCGGAGTTCGGTATTGCACCCGACTGCTCAAAAGGTCACGTTAATTTGTCGGCAAGAGCTTCCGAACAGTGTTCCCACTTAGTTCTTGCCTTTTAAAACATTTTGTGCCGCTTCAATTATCGAAGGCACCCAGTCTGCACACGGAGCCTCAGCGCAGTGCGGCCATCTAGGTCGGCCGTTCGCTCCGCCCTCTCCTGATAATGTCCTTTAAAGGGACAGTCTACACCAGAATTTTTATTGTTTTAAAAGATAGATAATCCCTTTATTACCCATTCCCCAGTTTTGCATAACCAACACAGTTATATAAATATACTTTTAACCTCTGTGATTACCTTGTATCTAAGCCTCTGCAAACTGCCCCTTTATTTTAGTTCTTTCGACAGGCTTGCAGTTTAGCCAATCAGTGCCTGCTCCCAGATAACTTCCAGTGCACAATCACAGTGTTATCTATATGAAATACGTGAACTAACACCCTCTAGTGGTGAAAAAGTGTTAAAATGCATTCTGAAAAGAGGTGGCCTTCAAGGTCTAAGAAATTAGCATATGAACCTCCTAGGTTAAGCTTTCAACTAAGAATACCAAGAGAAAAGCAAAATTTGTGATAAAAGTAAATTGGAAAATTGTTTAAAATTACATGCTCTATCTGAATCATGAAAGTTTATTTTGGCCTAGACTGTCCCTTTAAGGGAGATGCTTTGATGGGACCTGCTATTCTTCCCAGTTGTATTTCCTTTGTTATTGTTTTTTAACTTCTTCAGGAACTGATATGCTGATATTAAATTACAGGCCTTTCCTGCTCTAATTTTTTCCCATGTTGGAATATGAAACCCATATGTGAATAATTTTATTTAGAAAAAGAGCTCTGCCCTCCAACAGTTTTAGGATAATGCAAATTCTAAGGGAGTGCATTTTTGTGTCACCTTAGATGGGCCAGGGGGCTTTACCTTCCTTCCCTTGGTTGGACTGAAAGGACATCCTTGTCTGTTGCAATCCAACCCTGGGTGTCCCCATTTACAATACCTTAAAAGAATAATTTTATCTCTCACACTTCCTGTTGCAAAATTATTAAAAGAGTATTCTGACCTGTATTTCTGGCTATTATCAGGTTTTACTAGCCTTGTCCACATCAACCTCTTTGTGCCCAAAATGTTTAATGTTAGCCTTACCTAGCTTCCTTCTGAATTCTACATAGTAATTCCTCCATGCTTGATCCCCAAAAGTTGTATACATATCTAGGATAGTGTTATATACCTCATTAAACTATCTCCCTGGTTTGGGCCAACCTGTAGATAACATGTAGTGTAAATCATAAACCACTTTATTGATTGTAAAATGTCTCTTTGGGGGCCTCAATCTTTCTGTGTTATTTATTCCCCGTTGCATCCTTTGCATATGCTTCGTTGGTTAGTTTACAAAAATATGGGCTAGATTACAAGTTGAGTGCTAAATATTGCTTATGCTAAAGTGAATCAGTTGTAATCAAAATTATTCAACCCCATTGCAAATCAGGTATATTGTCAAAATTTACAGACTTTCAGCTGCTTGCAAATCAAACAAAAGCAATTGAAATAGCTCAACACAACAAATGCTTCAAGTAGTTTCCCCAAATTCAACTGAAAATGCAACTTTTCATGAATTCTGAAGTCTCAAAATTATTCAACCCCCTGAATAGAATCCCTCACAACAACATAAGTATGCAAAACAGGTGTTGTCTCTAGCACACCTGATGCAATTAATCAAGGGCTTCATTAGTTGCACCAGGTGTGCTTGAGCTAGAACACATGAAATACCTGAACTGGCTAGGGGTTTGTTGAGTGTCACATTTGACTGCATGTTAGAAATATGGCTAAGTCAAAAGAATGGTGCAAAAAGTTAAGAGAAGAGAGCATCGCCCTTCACTAACAAGGAACAGGTTACAAAAAGATAGCGAAGGCCCTGAATGTTCCTAGAGACACCATTGGAATCATACAGGGAGTGCAGAATTATTAGGCAAGTTGTATTTTTGAGGATTCATTTTATTATTGAACAACAACCATGTTCTCAATGAACCCAAAAAACTCATTAATATCAAAGCTGAATAGTTTTGGAAGTAGTTTTTAGTTTGTTTTTAGTTATAGCTATTTTAGGGGGATATCTGTGTGTGCACGTGACTATTACTGTGCATAATTATTAGGCAACTTAACAAAAAACAAATATATACCCATTTCAATTATTTATTTTTACCAGTGAAACCAATATAACATCTCAACATTCACAAATATACATTTCTGACATTCAAAAACAAAACAAAAACAAATCAGTGACCAATATAGCCACCTTTCTTTGCAAGGACACTCAAAAGCCTGCCATCCATGGATTCTGTCAGTGTTTTGATCTGTTCACCATCAACATTGCGTGCAGCAGCAACCACAGCCTCCCAGACACTGTTCAGAGAGGTGTACTGTTTTCCCTCCTTGTAAATCTCACATTTGATGATGGACCACAGGTTCTCAATGGGGTTCAGATCAGGTGAACAAGGAGGCCATGTCATTAGATTTTCTTCTTTTATACCCTTTCTTGCCAGCCACGCTGTGGAGTACTTGGACGCGTGTGATGGAGCATTGTCCTGCATGAAAATCATGTTTTTCTTGAAGGATGCAGACTTCTTCCTGTACCACTGCTTGAAGAAGGTGTCTTGCAGAAACTGGCAGTAGGACTGGGAGTTGAGCTTGACTCCATCCTCAACCCGAAAAGGCCCCACAAGCTCATCTTTGATGATACCAGCCCAAACCAGTACTCCACCTCCACCTTGCTGGCGTCTGAGTTGGACTGGAGCTCTCTGCCCTTTACCAATCCAGCCACGGGCCCATCCATCTGGCCCATCAAGACTCACTCTCATTTCATCAGTCAATAAAACCTTAGAAAAATCAGTCTTGAGATATTTCTTGGCCCAGTCTTGACGTTTCAGCTTGTGTGTCTTGTTCAGTGGTGGTCGTCTTTCAGCCTTTCTTACCTTGGCCATGTCTCTGAGTATTGCACACCTTGTGCTTTTGGGCACTCCAGTGATGTTGCAGCTCTGAAATATGGCCAAACTGGTGGCAAGTGGCATCTTGGCAGCTGCACGCTTGACTTTTCTCAGTTCATGGGCAGTTATTTTGCGCCTTGGTTTTTCCACACGCTTCTTGCGACCCTGTTGACTATTTTGAATGAAACGCTTGATTGTTCGATGATCACGCTTCAGAAGCTTTGCAATTTTAAGAGTGCTGCATCCCTCTGCAAGATATCTCACTATTTTTGACTTTTCTGAGCCTGTCAAGTCCTTCTTTTGACCCATTTTGCCAAAGGAAAGGAAGTTGCCTAATAATTATGCACACCTGATATAGGGTGTTGATGTCATTAGACCACACCCCTTCTCATTACAGAGATGCACATCACCTAATATGCTTAATTGGTAGTAGGCTTTCGAGCCTATACAGCTTGGAGTAAGACAACATGCATAAAGAGGATGATGTGGTCAAAATACTCATTTGCCTAATAATTCTGCACTCCCTGTAGTTTGAAAGTTCAAAGTATAAGGAACAGTTGTTACACTACTTGGACGAGGCAGAAAAAGGAAGCTATAAACGGCTACAACCAGATTTCTGAGAAGGCAGTTTGAGAAAAACCCTTGAGTGACTGCAAAAGACCTGCAGCAAGAGTTGGTGGCACTGAAGTTTCAGCTTGCGCATTAAGGCGCATACTAAACACAGAAGGTTTCCATGACAGAACTCCAAGACGTACGCCACCACTGACCCAAAAGTCAGCTCCAATAAGCTCAAAATCATATAAATACGCCACAGACCTTTTGGGATTCTGTTCTGTGGAGCGATGAAACAAAACTGGAACTTTTTGGCCCAATGAATCAGCTGTATGTATGGAGGAAGAAGAATGAAGCATACACTGAAAAAAAAAACACTCTGCCTACAGTTAAGCATGGTGGTGGCTCTGTGATGCTCTGGGGATGCTTTGCATACTCTGGCACTGGAAACCTGCAGCATGTGTGGAAGGCAAGATAGATTTATTGATGTTTAATTAAATCCTAGGAGAAAATGTCATGCTGTCTGTTAAGCGTCATTAGACCTTCCAACAGGACAATGATCCCAAGCATACCTAAAATTCCACCAAGGCTTGGTTGCAAAAGAAGTCCTGGATGATCCTACAGTGGCCATCACAGTCACCTGACTTGAACCCCATGGAAAATCTCTGGTGGGATTTGAAGAAGGAGGTTGCAGCACGCTAACCCAAGAAAATTACTGAACTGGAGGCCATTGCTCATGGGGAATGGGCTAAGATTCCTCAGGAATGCTTCCAGAAACTGGTGTCTGGCTATGCATCTCATTTACAGCATGTAGTAACAGCAAAAGGGTGCTTTACTAAGTACTAAACATGCTTGCAATGAAGGGGTTGAATACTTTTGAGACTGCAGAATTCATTTAACGTTGCATTTACTTGTTGTGTTGAGCTATTTTAATTGTTTTGTTTGATTTGTTCATTGCAAACAGCTGAAAGTCTGTACATTTTGACAATAAACCTGATTTGCAATGGGGGTTGAATAATTTTAACTACAACTAAATTTGTGCTCAACTGAGTAATACCAGGGCACGCTAATGTGTGCTGGTATTACAATTGAGGTGTAATGTGAACGCGACCTCGCATTCGCATTGCACAGAAGCTTTGCCCTCATGGGAGCACACTTCTATAGGTTCCAATGGGAGCCTCATTCTTATGCCGTCAGACACGGCATGAGAACTAGGACAGTGAAGGGGGTAAGTAGCACAGCGATGGGCAGCAAATAGAAATATATATGTATATGAATATATACAGATATATGTATGTGTTTGTATGTGTATATACACACATTAACACATAAATATATATGTATATAAGCATATAGATATATATTTACAGGGAACACACAGTTCCGATAGACTGCAATGTGAAGGTGAGCTCACATTAGCAATATCCAGCCACTTGTAATGGCTGATTATTTATTTAAATTAGCGCTCAACTAGCCCTATATATTATGCCCTAGTCTTGCCTTTTCTGTGTTTTTTTGTTTAAGGTGTTCCCATAGCAGGTGTAAAGCACAAGGTATACCTGCTTCTGTTAATAGTAGTGCTGATCTCTGACCTGCCCCTAGGTTGTTACTCTCTCACCCCTTACATATTACTGACATCTGTTAACCCTGCCTGTCGTCTATTAATGGACCCGAACTTAGTCTTTTCTTTTATCGATTTGTAAAAGTTTTAATATTTTATCACTTTTCCTTAACTTACTAGTATCCTCCTTATCTCAGTCAGAGTTGGAGCTGACAGAGCGACAGCAGGGTGCATTGGATATTGCATCAATTATACTCTCTATATATGTATAAATTCAGCAGGGGATCATCAATGTATTATAGAGCAGAAAATCACAATACAATAACACCTTAATTACCACACTGTTGCACTGTACCACCAGAGTTAAGTGAGGAAATATATTACAACTCAGAAAAATATTACATCTCAGAAATACATTACATCTCAGAAGTAACTATATTAGTATATTATTATTATTGGTTATTTGTAGAGCGCCAACAGATTCCGCAGCGATATAAACATAGGCGGAATACAAGGAAAGATTTATAGGGATCAGACGGGTAGAGGGCCCTGCCAAGAGTCGCAATGTTGTAGTCAGCTCTAAAGAAGGTGATCTACAGACAGCATGGCTCTTAGGCTTACATGCTAAGGGGGTTCAAGGGGATAGCAATGGAGGAGAGTAAACGATCTAAAGAAAGGTTAGTGTAGGTTGTATGCATCCCTGAACAGTAGAGTCTTTAGGGAACGAGGCAGAGAGTTCCACAAGATGGGAGCCAGTCTGGAGAAGTCCTGTAAGCAGGAGTGTGAGGAGGTAACAAGAGAGGAGGAGAGTAGGAGGTCATGAGCAGAGTGAAGGGAATGGGAGGGAGAGTATCTGGAGACAAGGTCTGAGATATAGGGGGGAGCAGTGCAGTTGAAGGCTTTGTATGTCAGAGTGAGAGTTTTGTGTTTAATCCTGGAGGAAAGAGGAAGCCAGTGAAGGGATTGAAAGATAGGTGCAAAAGATGAAAAGCGATGTGTAAGGAAGATGAGCCTAGCAGAGGCATTCATTATGGATTATAAAGGAACTAGGCAGCAGCTGGGGAGACCAGAGAGGACAGAGTTGCAGTAATCGAGGCAGGAAAGGATGAGAGAGTGGATTAAAATCTTAGTTGTGTCTTGTGTAAGGAAATGTCTAATTTTAGAGATGTTTTTAAGGTGGCAGGATTTAGCCAAGGACTGAATGTGAGGAGTGAAAGATCTGAGTCAAGTGTGTCCCCAAGACATCGGGCATGCGGGGTAGGGGTAATGATGGAGTTGTCAACAGTTATAGAGAGATTGGGGGTGGAGATTTTGGAAGAAGGAGGGAAAATAAAGAACTAAGTTTTGGAGAGATTTAGCTTGAGGTAATGAGTGGACATCCAGGAAGGGATTTGAGAAAGACAGTTAGTGACACGGGATAGCAAGGAAGGAGATAGGTCTGGTGCAGAGAACTAGATTTGGATGTCGTTGGCATACAAATGATATTGGAACCTGTGGGACTTTATTAGGGAACCTAATGATGATGTGTAGATTGAGAAGAGAAGGGGACCAAGGACAGAGCCTTGCGGTACCCCAACAGAAAGTGGTGAAGGGGCAGAGGAGGCTACACTAAAGGTACGGTTTGACAGGTAGGAAGAGACTCATGAGAGGGCTGTGTCACAAATGCCAAAGGATTGGAGGGTTTGGGGCAAAAGAGGGTGGTTAACATTATCAAAGTATAGATCCTTACGTTTCACAAGCCCTCATCCTAATGGTTTAAAGCCTCCAGGAAGACAGTTTATAACCCAAGTGGGTTACTCAAGTGCCCATATCATAATTACTAAGTTAAATATATATTTTTTGTACGTGCAGTGAGATCATTATATACAGCAGAGACATTTTGGTTTCATCTTTAAGGTTCGGTAAGTTGAGTAAGAGAAGGATGCGTGGATCCTGTGGAATTTGTGTGGAAAGTGCTTTGTTCATGTGTGTAATGACCTGGGTCCAAAAAGCGTCTAATCTGGGGCATGCCCACCTTATATGTAGAAGGTCGGCAGTCTCCCCACAGTTTCGCCAACACTTATTGCTAGCGTGTTTGAATATTTTATGCAGTCTCAGTGGTGTGAGGTACTATCTGGAAATTAATTTATAGTTCATCTCCAAAATTTTTGCCGAGACGAGAACCTTTTGTGATGTCTGAATGCTTTCTCCAGTATGTGATAGAATTCTGTATATGGAGGAGATTGTGTGTCGTGGTGTGAAGGGAAGTGCACATATGGATTCAAACTCTGTAAGAGGTCAAATTAGGTTGCTTTTTTGTTTGTGGGAGTTGAAGTAATGGGTTAGATGTGTGTAAGAATACCATGAGGTGGGAACCGGTGTTCTCTCTCATTTTAGTTCTTGCCTTGAGTAAAGTTTTCGGCTATTATTAATATGTTTCCATGTGTGAATAGGGGTTTTAGGAGCATAAAGCAGTGTATGTTGGATAGGGGGGAGGAAAGGAAGCTCAGGGTTATTGAATAGTGGGGTCAGAGGCGACGGTTTAGATGAAACATGGGTACTGGTTGCCAACAATTTGTCTCATTGGGTAAAGAATTCCAGAAGGAGAGGGTAACTATGTATCACCTTGGGTCTGTCAGCTGCTTGAAGCCAGCATAACCAGGCCGCATTAGGGACTTTGAGTATTTCTCTGTCCAGTTGTATGCATTGTTTATGGATAGAGTTGTGGCACCAATCTGTGAGTCTTTGTATTAATGTTGTAAGTCTGTATCTCTCTAGATTTGATACTCCTAGCCCACCTTTGTCTCTAGTCATATATAAGGTCTTTCTAGGGATTCTCGGCCTGGTAGGGCCCCATATGAACTGTTCTATATTTTTTTGTAGTTGTGGTATGTAGTTTTTAGGTAGGGGGATTGGAAGTGTTTGCAAAAGGTACAGAATCCTAGGTAGAATATTCATTTTTACTACGTGTACTCTACCAATCCACGAGAGTGGCTTATTTTTCCAGCAGGAAAGGTCTCTAGTGATGTCTGTTAGTAGGAGTTTATAATTTGATAAAAATGAAGTCTGTGCATCTGCAGTCAAATAAATACCTAAGTATTTTAGTTGTGAAGCCTGAACACGAAGCGGGCAAAGTTCTTTCAGCTTTTCTAAGGCGTGGCCTGGGGTATTTATATTTAGTATTTCTGATTTGTTCAAATTCAAGTGGAAGTTAGAGTATTGCCCATAGTCCCTAAACTCCTCCATCAATGGGGGTAACGCGTTTTCAGGTTCTGTGATAGTGAGGATATCGTCCACATACATTGCCAATTTGTAGTCTGCATATGTCGTGTGGATACCTTTTATGCAAGAATTTGATCGAATTTTGTGTGCTAGGATCTCAATTGACAATGCAAATAGGATGGGTGATAGTGCGAAACCCTGTTGCGTGCCGTTTCTGATGTTAAAGGGTTCAGACAGGATTGAGTTAACTTTGATTCTGGCCGTGGGTTCCGAATATAAAGACATTTTTTTGTTTATGAGTGCCTGGCCAATGTTAAATTTAGACAGGGCGGCCCTGAGGAAATCCCAGTCCACCCTGTCAAAAGCTTTTTCAGAATCTGTGGATATTAGAGAAATTGGGATATGATTGGTTTGGGCATATGCTACAAGTTGAGTGACCTTCAGGGTGTTGTCCCTGGCCTCTCTATTGGGAATAAACCCAACTTTATCTGTCGATATAATCTGATGAAGGATGGGGTTTAACCTATCATCTAGAATTTTGGCGAAGATTTTGATATCCGTTTTCAGGAGGGAGATGGGGGGGGGGAGTTTTGTGGAGCATTTGGGGGCTTCCCAGGTTTTGGGATTACGGTAATGTGGGCGTCCAGCATGGATTTTGGAAAACCCCCACTATCTTCCAAAGACCCGGACATTTTGAGCAGTCTGGGGGCTAGAATCTGGGTACATGTTTTGTAATAATTAGTGATGAACCCGTCTGGGCCTGGGCTTTTCCCTGTGGGTAAATTTTTGATGGCTAATACTATTTCTATGATCTCGATAGGGGAATCTAGTTTGAGGGACTGATCCTCCGTTAAACAGGGGGTGTCTACATTTTCTAAATATTGGAACAATTTGTTTTTTTTATTTTCTTTTGATTGTGGTTGTGGTTGTGTCCCGGCAAAGTCATAAAGTGATGTATAATACTTATGAAAAATGTCTGCTATGGCTATACTGTCCTTTTTCTCTGCCCCTTCCATGTTTTTAACTGTGTGTATGTGTGCTTTGAGTTGTTTCCTACGAATCGTTCTAGCCAAGAGTTTACCTGACCTATTTCCTTGTTCAAAGTATTTTTGTTTGTTGAATGCTTGTTTCTGATATTCATATTGCATGTACTCATTAAGCTCTAACCTAGTTTCTTTCAACTCCGTCAGTAGTAGGATATTTTCAGGGGAACTGTTATGAGCTAGCTCCAATGTGTGTATTTTTTCCAGTAGGCCTTCCTGTCTGAGTCATCGTTGTTTAGTGAGGATAGCTTTATGCTTTATGAACTCTCAGGACACATTTATGTGCCTCCCAAATGTTAGAGTATGATGTGTCAGTGTCATCGTTATGTAGAAATTATTCTGTTAACTCTTTTTCTATTTCCTGGCTAATAATCAGATGTTCTAGGAGTGTATCATCTAGTTTCCATTGAAATGGGGTTACTGTTTTTTCCGGCCAATTGATTGTGAAGACACAAGGGCATGATCTGACCATGTGATTGAGTGTATGCAAACATTTTTGACCAAGGATAATGTGAATGCATCCATTAGTAAATAATCAATGCGCGAGTATAAGTTATGTGGATGTGAATAGAAAGTATAGTCAGATGTGGTAGGGTGGAAGATGCGCCAAGCGTAATGAAGTGCTAAAGTGTGTAATTGATTGTTGATATTTTTGATGTCTCTTTGCGGGATGTGTGAGTAGCCTGTCTGCGTGTCTATTTTAGGATCCAAAGGTACATTAAAGTCACCCCCAACTATTAGCATCCCTTTTTTATAATCAATGATTTTGTTGGACAAATGCCGCATGAAGGTTTTTTGTTCTCGGTTCGGAAAGTAGGCGTTAACTATAGTGAGAGGCCTATTATACAATAATCCTGTCAAGATCATCCATCTACCTTCTGTGTCCTGTTCTAACTGTAGTTTTTGGAAAGGTATATCTTTTCTAAAAACAATGCCAACTCCATTTTGTTTTGTTGGGCCAGAGGTAAAAAATGCAGTAGAATACTTTGCCTTTTTTAAAATGGGTTTCTTGGAGTAATAAAATTGTGCAATTTTGTTTATGTAAATGCATAAAAACTATGCTTCTTTTTTGTGGTGTATTAAATCCTTTGATGTTTACAGTGGTAAAGGTAATGGGTTGAGCTTTATTTGTGTTAGGCATAGTATAAGCCCAGGTGTGCAATAAAAGAGCAATATTTATGAGTATCTGTGACGAATCAAGCCTTCTCAGCGTCACAATAGAGGGGCGTGGGCATGAAGGGGTTAATGGCACACAGCTCTGGTTCCCTTATTCTTGCAACTCTGCCAAAAGGACCTTAAGAGACACCACATTAGCCCCAATCGTGTCCACGCTGCTCTAACAATTTCTCTGCTGCCACCACCAAAACTTTTAAATTAAAGGGGAGTTCTGGGGAACCCTTAAAAACTCACACTATTTATTACTTAGGTAACGTGCCTTTAACCTTGTCTCAACAGGAGTGTGATTTCAGATATCAGAGCCCAAAGACAGAATGAGATTTTCTATGTGTTTAATAACAAAAATATCAACACAGGTTACACAGTGCAAAATTACATAGATATTCAAAATAAACATACAATTACAAATGCAAAGCTACAGTTCTTTAAAAACAAAATTGGACCTGAAAACAATTACACAAAACCTTACTTATTATCAAATTCCTTAAGGTATGTGGAGAGCTGCCATCTGATGTTAGTCTCTTGGTCCCAAGGCAGTTCTGCCTAAAAAGTCTGTCTCTTGCATACTTGAATCTGATTCTCTTTGTCTTGTCAAAGACAATGCCCGGGTTATAATTTACAACGAGTGTGGCCAATAATAACAAGTCTTAGCTATCACTATCAGTCTCCAAGTGGAGGAGCGTTTTGCATTCCTACACACAGTTATACTACATCACTATTCTAAGGAGGGGGAAGGGGCTCAGCCCACAGCTTCTCTGAATACAGATTCCACACAAAGAAATAACAGTTCCCCTTAACCCCTTCCATGCTGAGACAATACCACCTCTGCTGAGCAGCCAAACCAGGCATCAACTACTCCACATGATTGTATCATGACACCTCCCCTTTTAAAATGGTGGAAATAGGGGGTCAGCCCACGCTGATCCCCTATGTCAACCTACATCCTAGTCTTTCCTCGTTCATAAGACCAGATCTGCCCTTTCTGCACACTCTCAGCATTCATTTGCCCCCTGTAACAATTAGCATCAGCTGACACAATTTCTCTCGTGTTGGACATTTCCTTGCAGGATATCACACACTTGCTCTCACTCATAAAGGGATCTAGCAGCCCCACAGGGTAACTCACTGGAGGACTAGGAGCAATTCTTGCTATGCTTAGGTCAGATACTCCACTGTTCACACCTACCCCAGTATGCTCTCTAGGAGTAGTAGGTTCATTAGTCACTGCAGCTACATCTCCCTCCCCCTCTTCTTCACATCTGCCATTCCTGTAGAGGAGGTCCACAGCCACACCCAAGGTCCCATCTTGTTTTACCCTCTGTAACAGGGCAGGATGTACTCTGACCCCTACACCAGCCATGCCATTCACTCCTCCTTGCATATGCAATGCTGGTTCTAGCACAGCCCAGCCCTGCTGCTCTCTCACATTCCCACACACTGCATCAGGCATCCCATTGTCACAATCAATGGCAGTATAACCCTTTTCACTGGCACAACACAGTACTGGTACAGGTTCAGGTAAATCATCATTAACCCTAGGCTCTCCCTCCCAGCACCCAGGTTCAATAGCAGCAACATTGTTACAAACCTTTTCAATAAATCCCTCCCTAGGCTCTCCCTCCCAGCGCCCAGGTTCAATAGAAGTAACATTGTCACAAACATTTTCATTACATCCCTCTTCATCAGAACAAGACATTACTGGTGTACACACAGGAAGAGCTGCATTAACCCTCAGCCCCCCCTCCCAGCAATCATGTTCAAGGGAATCATCCTTTATCCTTTGGTGGGATACCTCCAGCCCTGGTGCAGCTAGTGATGTGTCCATCCCCAGCCTCCCCTCTGGGTCCCCCAAAGTTTCACACAGTACCTCAGTTGGTGCAGGGCCCTCTACTGGCCCTTCCAGGTTGCAGGTGTTGTCTTCTGGGGCATACTGACAAAGCATCCGGCCCAAATCATCGCCCAGCAAAACATCAACAGGGATATCCGCAGAAATCCCCACCTCCCGCAAACCTTTTCCCACACCCCAATCAAGGTACACTCGTGCCACAGGCACTGCGGGGCAAACTCCCCCAATTCCTTGAATGGACACAGTCCTCCCTGGTATAATGTTCTCCGGCTTTACCATTTCAGGATGCACCAAGGTAACCGAAGCTCCACTATCCCGGAGTCCTGTTGCCACCTGGTCACCCACAGATACCCTCTGTAGGTTATCTCTCCGCTTCTGCCTTGGGAACCCACCCACAAACAAAACAGATGCTGGTGCCCCAGCCACATTCCCACCCTCAGGTTTCTTCTTTTCTGGGCAGGTGAAACTCAGATGCCCCATCTGGTTACAAGTGAAACACCGGCGGGTATCCCCCTGTCCCGGTGTGGCCCCTGCCCCTCTGGCTGTAGGGTGTAGATGAGATGGTTTCTCTGCTAGCTTGGTTGCTCTTTTCCACTTAGGAGACACAGCTTCAATAGCTGCCTGCCTTGCTTCAGGTGCTCTGTTGTGGCGTAATCATTAGCCAGATCTGCAGCCTCTGCCACGGTTTTGGGCTTTCTGTCCAGAATCCATACTCTGGCATCAGGACTTTGCATTTGCATGAACTGCTCCAGGATCATCAAATCCTCCAAAGCCTCATGAGTGAGGACTTTTAGGCCCCCAGTCCATTGCTTAAAAGCAGACCTTAGCTGTGCAACATATTCTGTGCAGCTGTCCTCTGCACTTTGGTGAAGACTCCGAAATTTTTTCCTGTAGAATTCCGGAGTGAGGTTAAAACTTTTTAATAAGGCTGTTTTTATGGCCTCATAGTCCTGGTCATCCTCCCCTGGAAGGGAAGCAAATACGTCCAGTGCTTTACCCTTCAGGCGAGGAGCTAAATAGCGAACCCATTGCTCTGGGGGCAGCTGATACTGCTTGCATACCTTCTCAAAGCCCCTCAGAAAAACATCCAAGTCAGTGTCTCTTTCCAACATTGGAAAATACTCCAGACGGGGCCTCTCTGTTGCGGTTTCCCCGCGTTCACTGGTTTGGGGAGACAGGATGGTTCTATTCCTCTGCATATCCAGCTCATGTCTCCGTTGAGCATCCTTTTCCTCCCTCTCTCTTTCTCTCTCTCTTTCTCTTTCTGCAGCCTCTCTCTCTTCTTTTCTTTCTCTCGCTGCAGCCTCTCTCGCTGCAGCCTCCCTCTCTCTTTCTTCTTTTCTTCCTCTCTCAGCTGCTTCTTGAAACTTGAGGATCAATTCCATTCTCAGTTTAGGATCAGCATCCCCCAAGTACCTGAGTGCTGTTTGTAGCTCAGACTCCTTTTCACTCACAGGGGTAACAGCAGTAGGTATCATATCCTGGGTTACCAGTTCCACAGTAACCCTTTCTGTGCCTGTTTCCTGCTCTGCTGGAAGGCCATCTGAATGCTGCAGTTCCTGGACCAACTGATCCTTTGTTTTGCCAAAAGTTGCAATGGCTCTCTCCTGACAAATTAGCTCCAGGGATTCTTTTGGCATCTTTCTATATCCTTCCATAATGAGAGTAGCAACAAACAAACAAGAGGAAGGGAAAAGAAACTGCTTCTTTGCACTGCAATGTGTATATATATAATTAGGCACTGAGTTCTGTCTTTGGGAAATTGCACAGAAACATGCAATTTCTTTTAGTGCTATCCAAATAGCACCAAAAAAACTCTAAATATCCCCACCGCTGCCAGCCAGTTTGTGACGAATCAAGCCTTCTCAGCGTCACAATAGAGGGGCGTGGGCATGAAGGGGTTAATGGCACACAGCTCTGGTTCCCTTATTCTTGCAACTCTGCCAAAAGGACCTTAAGAGACACCACATTAGCCCCAATCGTGTCCACGCTGCTCTAACAATTTCTCTGCTGCCACCACCAAAACTTTTAAATTAAAGGGGAGTTCTGGGGAACCCTTAAAAACTCACACTATTTATTACTTAGGTAACGTGCCTTTAACCTTGTCTCAACAGGAGTGTGATTTCAGATATCAGAGCCCAAAGACAGAATGAGATTTTCTATGTGTTTAATAACAAAAATATCAACACAGGTTACACAGTGCAAAATTACATAGATATTCAAAATAAACATACAATTACAAATGCAAAGCTACAGTTCTTTAAAAACAAAATTGGACCTGAAAACAATTACACAAAACCTTACTTATTATCAAATTCCTTAAGGTATGTGGAGAGCTGCCATCTGATGTTAGTCTCTTGGTCCCAAGGCAGTTCTGCCTAAAAAGTCTGTCTCTTGCATACTTGAATCTGATTCTCTTTGTCTTGTCAAAGACAACGCCCGGGTTATAATTTACAACGAGTGTGGCCAATAAAAACAAGTCTTAGCTATCACTATCAGTCTCCAAGGGGAGGAGCGTTTTGCATTCCTACACACAGTTATACTACATCACTATTCTAAGGAGGGGGAAGGGGCTCAGCCCACAGCTTCTCTGAATACAGATTCCACACAAAGAAATAACAGTTCCCCTTAACCCCTTCCATGCTGAGACAATACCACCTCTGCTGAGCAGCCAAACCAGGCATCAACTACTCCACATGATTGTATCATGACAGTATCCAAATGGGATATAGGTTATATATAGCTGTCATGCCTGATGTTATAGTAGGGGAGTGGGGAAGGGGGAGAGGGATAAGGGTTGCACACTGACATTTTTAAACAGCTGCGCACAGTTGTATGTTTTTTTTTTTTGCTGTGCGCAACTGTTATACTAGGACCTGCTGCTTTTGCTTTTATCCTGGTCCTATAGCTGCTGGTGACCCCTCAGCACTAATGTACACTGTAGTAGAATCCTCCATTCTAGCTGTGTGAATATCCCTCCCCTAACAGACCCAGCTAGCTGCAGATCTGTATCATAGATAGTAACGGCCGGGGAGGGGGTAGAGGTCCTGCCGAAACTGACTCTGAAGACAAGTTACAACTTCTTGTGGGAAGACTGATGTGTGTACGCCTGACATCTGGGTCATAAAAAGTGAGTGTCAAATTCCCTGCAGCTTATTTAGTTTGTGTTAGCAATGTCTGTAATCTGGCTTTGCTCAATTTTTTGTTACGGAGCCCCAGAGGTGTCACACAAGATTTTTTTTATAAATCGTGAGCACATTTTGCTAAATCATGAGCAAATTTTGCTAAATCGTGCGCATGATTTATTGTATTGTGCGCACATTTAAGCTATATTGTGCGCATGATTTAGTTAAATCGTGCTCACAATTTAGCTAAATCGTGTTCACGATTAAGATATATCGTGCTCACGATTTAGTTAAATCGTGCTCACAATTTGGCTAAATCGTGCACACGATTTAGCTAAATTGTGAGCACGATTTATAATAATTTATAATCATGCTATTCCACCTTAAGCATGAATCCTCCCACTTACAGCACCAGCTAATATTACTTTCAGGTTTCAGTTCAGTCGGTGTTAGGATCAATACAGACAGATTGGTAAGTGTGGACCTCAGCTTCAGTCAATGTTAGCATTATGTTATGTGATAAACAGTACATTTAGTATCGCAATTCTCACAAAGTATATTTATCCTTTCACAATACAATGCAATTATATTCAAATTATTGGAGGTGAAATAGGTGTAAATTATATTATATTGAAAGTATATATTGAGCAGAAATTATTTAATTTGTCAGGTTAAAAACTTGTTTCTCAAAACTAAATAGCTGTGCTGAGCTGTAAAAAATCATGAATTGTACAATTTCAAATACATATTTTTCTGTAATTTCTTTATTAAATATTGTCACATTCTTCTGTGTTTTTTTAAGCAGGCAATTCATGTTTTATTAATAGAAACACATAGAAACATCTAATTTGATTCCACTACCTAAAGAAAAAAATGGCAGTAAGAACTGTACACATTTTCATAATTCTCTGTGCACAATAGAATCATGGAAGCCTGTGTTATTGTACACACAATGCTATACATTGCAAAGCTTATCCAAAATATAGGTATTAGATCCCAAAGCAGTATAGCTGCAAAATGTGTTGTTTACATTGAGCTATCTGTCTGAGTACAATGTAAAGTTTAAAGAGACAGTCTACGTCAAATGTTTCATTGTGTAAAAAGATAGTGCCTTTATTACCCATTCCCCAGCTTTGCACAACTAACATTGTTATATTAATATAATTTATAAGAACTAAAATCAATAGCATTTTATATGTTTTTCACAGCAAGACAAAAGCTAGTTAATGTGTACCATATAGAATAGGGTTCTTCAAACCACAGGTCGGGACCCATTACTGGGTCACAACACTAGGTGTACTTGGTCGCAACTTGTGTGTGTGGTGTAGGAGTGTGCGTGGTGTATTGTATGAGATTGTGTGTTTTCTGTGCGTGTGTTGTGTATGAGAATGTGTGGGGTATGTGTTGTATGAGAGTGTATGTGAGTGTTGTATGAGCGTTTGTGTGTGGTGTGTATGTTATATGAGAGTGTGTGTGGTATGTGTGTTGTATGAGTGTGTGTGTGGTATGCGTGTAATATGAAAGTGTGTGTGTATGTGTGTGTGTTGTAAGAGAGTGTATGGGGTGAGTGTGTTATATGAAAGTATGTGTGTATGTGTGTGTTGTAAGAGAGTGTATGGGGTGAGTGTGTGTTATATGAAAGTATGTGTGTTGTATGAGCGTGTGTGTTGTATGAGAGTATGTGTTATTACGTTTTACAATGCTTTCAAATTTGACTACAATCAGGAAAAAGCATTCACATATTTTAGTCTCTTTTCCAAAAATTGCAGCTATCATGTTGTTTATTTCTTAAGAAATGTTCAGACCAAGTCTAAAAATTGGGTCCCAAAGGTATGTGGTATCATGGCACTGGGCCTTGGGGGGGAAAAGTTTGAAGAACCCTGATATAGATAACACTGAGCTGACTCTTGTTGAATCGTGAGTGATCACCAATTGGCTAAATTGAAGTATGCACACACCTCTGAGATAAATGGGATTGGTTCAAAGCCTTAGATACAAGGTAATCACAGATTATTTAGCATTGTATTGTGAAAGGATAACTATGCTTTAATTGCAATACTAAATTAACTGTTTGTCAAAAAACATAATGCTAACATTGGGCTTTTAGAAATCCATGTGACTGAAGCTGAGGTGCACAGTTACTTACAAAAAAGAAATGATTCACTGTCACTATGTGGGTAATTGGAAGATCAAGCTATGGGGACATGACGGCATGTTTTTTTTGTATGAGTGGAATCAGTGCTGCGGTTATGGTCTCCATTGATTTTGGACTCCAACTCCATTGCAGTTTACGTTAATGTATAATTTCTTATACACTAGTTTAATTTCTGGCAGAGTGGACTGGTGATATAACTAGTATTGACCTATTTTGGATACTAGCTTTTTAGGTAATCACAATAAAGTGTTAGGTTTTATTATTTGAGGAAGATAGTGCTCCAAATCTCTCTTGTTTCTCCTTATCCCTTTTTCTTCTATATTTCCTTTTATCTGTTGAAATTGATAAGTGCACAGTTACTTACTAGTTTGTGCTGATCCTCACTGACACATAGGGCTCAATTTATCACTCAAGGGGTGAACAGGGGCGTACATATTCGCACCTGTCCGCCCCAGCTTTCCTCTTGTGGGCAGCAATCTGCTTCCAGAATTAAACATTGCACAGGAGCGCTATTTTGTGCTCCCCTGTGATCCCAGTACCTACCCACACACAGCCAATAACGCGCAGGCAGGAGCTGTCAATCTCCCTGGTCGGACGAGGAGAAGAGGGTAGGAAAGCAGCGGCCTCATGGCTGCTGATTGATAAATCATGACTGTAGGTTATTTTGTGAGAACCTGCAGTCATAGGGAGGAGAAGGGCTTCATAAATCAAGCCCATAGTGATGTCCAGTTCATGAATGATGCAGTAGAATTGTATCATTAACAAGGGCATAATAAAAAGACAATTCAAAAACACAAACTCTGAATTTCAAATTAGCAGTAGATATTTTTCTGACAAATTATTTTTTTCTCTCATATTCCAGGGCCGGATTGGGCAGCCGGGATACCGGGAAAAATCCTGGTGGGCCGCCGGCCGGCAGCTCAGCTGGGCTGGCCTGGCTGCTGTGTAAATTATTGCAGCTTTGATATTGCTAATTGCGGCCGTGCCGCTGGCCGGTAAGGTATCCAGACACCAGTCCCTTTAATACAAGTTATACTCCTCCAAAAGTTGTTATTTATTATTATTATTAAACTTCTAACTTATATGTTTATTGTACCCCTTAACCCCTGTCCCCTGACCCCCTCTGTCTCCATCCGCATCCGACCGCTGCTGCGGCTGCCTCACTCTGACTGCAGTGTAAACTAGTTACTGTCACTCATCACTGTGTGACTGTCAGTAACAGTTCCTATGGACCGGCCGGGTCAGCAGGTGGGTGAGGGGCGGGCCCGCCAGGGCTGGCGGCTGTAATGATGTCATGAGAGTGTCTCACCAGCACGCGCCACCACGTGACATAGTGGAGGGAGCGGGAGCCTCAGCCTGGGAGCGTCTGCGTGCTGCCTTCGCGTCATCAGCTCAGACAGGAGTCAGGAGGGACTGAGCCAGCCAGGCCACGGCATGTGGGATCACGTGTGTGGACACTGGACAGAGCAGACAGACACACAGTGGCATCAGCCAGGGTCCACCACTCCAGGGCTGAAGGCAGCAAGCTGAAAAAGTCTGAAGACTAGAGACCTCACCTCACCTCAGAGGCGGGCCGACAGGAACGTTCAGGACAGCAGTGCAGCCGGCAACTCACTGAACTTAAGGTACTAATTTATTGGGGGGCAGCAGGCGGTGTGCAGCAGCAGGCCAGGCCACTGAGGCCATCAGCAAAAAAGTAGAGCACAGCACTGACTGCACTGTCTGTCTGTCTGTCTGAGCAGAGGCAGGCAAACATCATGGTCGGTCACTCAGGACAGAACTTAGAAGTCAGTCAGTGGCAGTGCAGGGGTGTCACCACACAAATTTTATTAATTTTATTTTATGATGAACAAACAGTGTCAGTGAATGGTTATTACCTATGGATCACCCATCTCCTACACATTTTATATACAGTGTACATATATATATATATATATATATATATATATATATATATATATAATCTATATAAGTTGAAGGGAAAACCAGCTAGAGCATAGTTGGCTGGCTTGGAGGGGGCGTGGCTAGGTTGGAGGGGGTTGGGCTAGGTCTGAGGGGGCGTGGCTGGGCTGGTCTATACAAATTTCCAGGGCCGGTCTGATTTCCCAGTCAGGCCCTGTCATATTCCAACCCCTCTGTATCATGTAACAGACATCAGCCAATCACAGAATAGTATACGTATAGCATGTGAGCTTGTGCTGTGGTGTAGGGGGGTCAGATTAGGGGTTAATATATTTAATATAGGTGGCGGCGGTGTAGAGGGGTCAGATTAGGGATTAATATAGTTAATATAGGTGGCGGCGGTGTAGGGGGCTCAGATTAGGGGTTAATATAGTTAATATAGGTGGCGGTGGTGTAGGGGGGTCAGATTAGGGGTTAATATATTTAATATAGGTGGCGGCAGTGTAGGTGGGTCAGATTAGGGGTTAATATAGGTGGCGGCGGTGTAGGGGGCTCAGATTAGGGGTTAATATAGTTAATATAGGTGGCGGCGGTGTAGGGGGCTCAGATTAGGGGTTAATATAGTTAATATAGGTGGCGGCAGTGTAGGGGGGTCAGATTAGAGGGTAATACATTTAATGTAGGTGGCGGCGAGGTCCGGGAGCGGCGGTTTAGGGGTTAATACTAGGATAGGTTTATTGCGGTGTGGGCTATGGCGGTTTAGGGGTTAATAATTAGGCTTATTGCGTTGTGGGGGGTTGTCGGTCTAGGGGTTAATACATTTATTGTTAGGAGTGAGAGGAGGGATTGCGGATAGAGGGGTATACGTGTCGGGCTATTTTTGGGAGGCGTGTTAGACAGTTACGGGAGATTTAAGACTTTAGTTAGTTTTTTTAGGCGGCGGCAGTTTCTAAAGTGCCGTAAGTCACTGGCGACTCCAGAAATTTGTACTTACGCTCATTTCTGGACATCACTAGTTTGTCCGATTTACGGCACTTTAGCAACTGTCGGTTTCCACGCTTGCGCCGAAACCTGTGCCGTATATCGGATCGCTCCACTAATCCCTATATTTTGGATACGTTTTGCAACGTACAGCATTGTGTGTACAATAACACAGGCTTCCATGATTCTATTGTGCATAGAGCATTATGAAAATGTGTACAGTTCTCACTGCCATTTTTTTCTTTAGGTAGTGGAATCAAATTAGATGTTTCTATAGTATTAATAAAAAGGGAATTGCCTGCTTAAAAAAAGACGGAAGAATGTGACAATATTTTATAAATAAATTACAGAAAAATATGTATTTGATATTGTACAATTCGTAATTTTTTTACAGGGAGCACAACTATTTTGTTTTGAGAAACAAGTTTTTAACCTGAAAAATTAACTAATTTCTGTTCAATATATACTTTCAATATAATATAATTTACACCTATTTCACCTCCAATAATTTGAATATAATTGCATTGTATTGTGAAAGGATAAATATACTTTGTGAGCATTGCAATACTAAATGTACTGTTTGTCACATAACATAATGCTAACATTGACTGAAGCTGAGGTCCACACTTACCAATCTGTCTGTATTGATCCTAACACTGACTGAACTGAAACTGAAAGTAATATTAGCTGGTGCTGTAAGTGAGAGGATTCATGCTTAAAGTGGAATAACATGATTATAATTTATTATAAATTGTGCTCACAATTTAGTTAAAACGTGCGCACGATTTAACTAAGTATGTAAATAAGTGTGTATGTAAATAGGTATGTGTATGTGTAAATATGTATGTATGTGTAAATATGTATGTGAGTATGTAAATAAGTGTGTATGTAAATAGGTGTGTGTATGTGTAATTATGTATGTATGTGAGTATGTAAATAAGTGTGTATGTAATTGTATGTAAGTATGTATATGTGTGTATGTTAATAGATGTGTGTATGTGTAAATATGTATGTGTCTGTGTAAATAGGTGTGTATGTAAATATGTATGTGTGTGTATGTAAATATGTGTGTGTAAATAAGTGTGTATGTGTGTATGTAATTATTTGTTAAAAAGTTACAAAGTCACCGATATTAGCGCTCGCCTGTGAATCCGGAGCAAGGGCAGGGATACGGCACAATGGAGAGTGGGCGGGGACACACCCCCTTGTTGCGGTCAGCGGATAGGCTGCTACTCCGGGCGGAACTGCTGAACACGCCCCAAACAGCAATAGCATAGAAATATACAAAGATGGATAGCGCTCAATCCACAGAAATCCCAGATTAACGTATGGGGTATAGTAGCAAACAAGAAATAGAGCTCCAGGCAGGACTTAAATGAAAAAGTCAAATTTTATTCCTTAAAATGGACAAACATCAACGAGTCATCCAGACAAAGAGAGCCAGCAATGAGAACGGCAATCAGGTAGTTGAGCTGATCCCCATGCAGACACGTTTCGTGCGCATGCGCACTGCTTACCTGGGGATCCGCTCAAACACCTTTTAAAGGCTGATACGTTTCATGATAGTTTCACTTCCGTTACCTGATTGGAAGCAGACATGAAGGAACACGCCCCCCCTGATCAGTCAATAAAGGATATGCTTGCACATTTAGAGAGTATTAAGTAAAATACAAAAATATATGACCAATCATGGTTCAGCTTGCTTCATTTAGCGCTCTAACATGAGCTCAAAGTACATTATAATCGTGCAATAATGTCTTACAGAAAAAAAGGACATCATATATAATCTATCATGATACATTGGACTTATGGATAACTGAACCTAAAGGAATGTTAGAAACGATATGACCATTGTTCAGTATACTTCATATAACACTCTAACATGAGCTAAGTGAATGTTATAATCGTGCAGCAATGTCTAACAGAGAAAAGGACTGCAAATGCCATTTATCATAATAGATTGGGTTCATAAATAAATGAACCTAAAGTTATATAAGAAACGATATTACTATGTCTTATATCTTATATCTTATGTTAGAGTTTATATTGTTATCCCTATTCCTTACTAGACATAACATAGCGGACCAATATTATCATCATGTGTAAACATTACTTAAGTGAAAGCATAAGATAAGGGACTTTGAATATTTCTGAGTAGAATATTTAGTGTAAACATAATACCATGACACCTGATATAAAAGAATTAAATTGTGTATATGTATGGAAAATTAGAGGAAAAGCAAATGAAAGATTGATGATTGTTATAAACCTATGTAAATACATCTAGGTCTCGTCTGACATTCAGACCATCAGGCTCACTGGTCTGCAATGTGAACATCCAAAAGATTTCTCTTTTGTTAAGCAACATTTCTCTGTTGCCCCCTCTCTTCCATGTAGGTATGTGGTCAATACCCTGTATATTCAAAGAAGCTACCTCAGAGTTGTGTTGTAGTTTGAAGTGTCTAGATACTGGAGTATCGCTTTCTACATCCTCAACAGATCTTAGGTGTTGTAAAAACCTGTCTTTGAGGGACCTCTTGGTTTTCCCTGTATATTGTTTTTTACATATTTCACATGTGAGAAGATAAACAACATGTGTAGTTGCACAATTTATAGAAAATTTTATGTCATATTCCTTATTTGTGGTGCATTACATAAATTTGCTTCCCTCAAAGACAAAATTGCAAGTTTTGCATATTGGATGTCTGCATCTAGAAAAACCTTGTTTTCTTTTTAGCCAACATGTATTTTTAGGGGGCTTCATATCTGAAGGAGACAGATAATTAGCCAGGGTCTTTGCTCTCTTAGGAATGAAGTCACATCCTGAGGACAAGATTTCCTTTATGACCGGATCAGAGTATAAAATCGGTAAAGCTTTTCTAACTATTGTACATATCTTATTATACTCAGCACTATAGGTGGTAATAAATTTTATTTTGGTCTGTTTGTTCTCCACTTTCTTTGGTTTATATTTTAGCAACTTTTCTCGTGGGATCTGATCTACATTATCTTTCGCTCTTTTTAAAATGTCTTCTCTTTACCCTCGTCCTTAAATCTTTCTGTGGCTTTCCTAGCCTGTTCCTGATATTCTGTCTCCTTAGAACAATTTATTTTAATGCGTATGTATTCCCCCTTGGGAATGCCTCTGAGAACATGTCTAGGGTGACATGATTCATATTTGAGTAGCGTATTTCCTGCTGTATCCTTTCTATACAATCTCGTTTGTACTGTAGACCCATCCTCTCCCCCCTGGACTGTGAGATCCAGGAAATCTACACTTTCATTACTGTGTTTTCCTGTAAACTCAATTCCATATTGGTTATCGTTTAAGTACCTGCAGAAATTGTCTGCTACCTTTTCATTACAGTCCAGGATGAAGAACAGGTCATCAATATAGCGGAAATATTGCAATATAATATCTTTGAAAGGATTACTATCTCCAAAGACGCAGGACTCCTCCCACCAACCCATAAAAAGGTTGGCGTAGGAGGGGGCAAACTTGGCCCCCATAGCCGTCCCGAGTCTCTGGAGATAGTATTGAGTCTGAAACATGAAGAAATTATGTGTGAGCAAGTACTTCTTATTTGTAATTATTAGGTCAATCAGTGCAAAAGAGCAGGAGTCCAGTATTGCATTCCATTTTTCAATAAAATCGATATAGTTAATAGATGTGTGTGTGTAAATATGTATGTGTATATGTAAATATGTATGTGTATGTGTAAATATGTATGTGTATGTGTAAATAGGTGTGTATGTAAATATGTGTGTGTGTGTGTGTGTGTATGTAAATATGTGTGTGTGTAAATAAGTGTGTATGTAAATATGTATGTGTATGTAAATAAGTGTGTATGTAAATATGTATGTGTATGTAAATAGGTGTGTATGTAAATATGTATGTGTATGTAAATAGGTGTGTATGTAAATATGTATTTGTATGTAAATATGTGTGTATGTAAATATGTATGTGTATGTAAATATGTGTGTGTGTAAATAAGGGTGTATGTGTGTATAAATAGATGTGTATGTAATTATTTGTTAAGGTATTAAATAAAACAAAAATAAAGTTACTGCACAAGAATATGTTTTGCAATGTCTAAGCATATGCAAAGAGAGTGGCGTAGTGGGCGTGACATGCAGTATGGGCGAGTGATGGGTTGGGATCAAAAGTGGCGAGTAACATTTTTGGCATGGCTTGTAGGTTAGGACCTGAAATTCTGAGCTCTGTCCTATATCATGCAGCTTGTAAAATCATGTGACAACAAACAAAACACAAAGGGCCAGATTACAAGTGGAGTGCAGAAACGCAAGTGGGATGAATCATTAACATTTCTGGAATACCGTCTTGTATTTTTATGCTGGTTACTATATATTGTGCGCGTGTGGGCATAGTGCGTACTACAATTTTCATGTTGATACCACAAGTGTATTCCTTAGATAATAGATTTCTACTTCCTGGCTAAAATTCATATTGGATAATGCTTGAAACCTAAGCTGATGGAGCACAAAAGTAGTGGAGCTTTTAGTTAAAGGGACATTTAACCCACTATGTTTTTTTTCATGATAATGCAGAGCAGAGCATACAATTTTAAACAACTTTCCTTACTTATTTTGTACTTGTATATGTACTTATTTTATCTGATTTGCTTAGTTCTCTTGGTATTGTTTGAATAAAAACATACCTAGGTAGGTTTAGGAGCTGGAAGCTAGCTGCTGATTGGTGGTTGTACATATATGCCTTGTGTTATTGTCTTACTAGTGTGTTCAGCTAGATCCCAGTAGTGCATTGCTGCTCATTCAATAATGAGCAAAATCTACATTAGAAGTAAATTAGAAAGTTTGTTTTTTAAACAAATTTATGATCTATCTGACTTCGTTAGGACGTTCCATGTCATCCTAACAGTGCTGGGCTTTAACGCCATTAGGACGGCATGGAACGTCCAACTATATATGGCGTCCTGCAGCTTCCCCCTTTGACAAAAGCAAGGATCGGCCTGTCGGGCATGCCTAGCAGCGTAGGCAATCCCCCATGATCCGATCCCGACCTTTAAATCACTCGATTGCGTGTTTACATTGGAGCTATGAAGTGGTTAAATATAAAGTGCTTTTATTTTTTAGCTCATATTACAAGTTAGCAGTAATATTTTAACACTCAAGCGATAGTCTATAACTCATTAACATCTGAATGTTGAAAAAAAAAAAACAGTTTGTGCTAAATTCCTCACATAATAGACCTCTATAAGGTCGCTCTGAAAAACATGTTGGATACTGCTTGAATACTAGCCCAATGGGATGCTACACCTCTTCTCAAGCAGTGGAGTTATTCACTTAGATATATACTATAGTATTTCATGAAATTTAAGTTAAAAATACTTCACACATACATACATACTCCATATATACATACACACATGTATACACACACATATATGTATCCCTTTAAATCCATTTTAAAGCCCTTTGACACTTAATAAATCTTTAGAAGTAATAGCTATAAATATACTTTATTACCATATAACTTGCATGAGTTTTGTTACACTAACTTTCAAGAATTAATGGTTTACTTCAGAGCATTAAAAGCGCAATATTTTTCAGAGGTATTTTGTATTGCTCAACACAACACACAACTTGTAATATGAACACTAATATTGCTCCCTGTGATCTTCATTAAAAGTATATGGGACATTAAAAAAGTGGTAAGATTCTCTGGTTAACCCTTTTTTACCATCCACTTGACATCCCGGATTGTTTGCTATTTTTAGTTTAGGACTGATTTCAGTGAAGTTGATCACGCCACACTGACTGATCTGATGAGTGGTGGGTACAAATCTCTTTGAATCTTGGCATTTTTTTCAGTGGGCTACTAGTTTAAGAGTTTGTGAATGTCTGTACTGTATGGTTTTACTGCTTTTTTACATTTCTCTGAATTCCAACAGATAGGCAGCCATAGAAAGTACAAGGACTCATTTTTAAACTACGGCCTTCTGCTCTGTAAGTTCATGAATACCAGTATTCTTTACAAAACCTCTTCCAGTCTAGAATGTGCTGTTGTTGATTGTATGTCCTACAAATAAGGAATGTTGCTAGGCACCAGAAAATGTTAGGATTCAGAATATGGCATATGGGATTCTGAAACAATATGGACTTCCTTTTTATTTACAAACACGCAACACTAGAGGCCCATTTGCCCACCAGTTGTACTCAGTCAACAGTCATATATAAAACACAATACTGCAGAACGATTTATGGGGCCTTACTTTACCACCCCACCAACATTCTTGCCTAGTATCCTTTGCTATATGCAAATGTATAATTTGCAAAATGTATTCACTGACATATTGAGTGAAAAAATTATTGTAATGTGGCCCCTCATTTAAAAATATTAGACATCTATGGTGTAGACACACTATTGAACATTCAAACATAATTTCTCACTGCACATACAGAATGAGATACAGAAATATTATTATTATTATCATTCGGCTAGATTATGAGTTTTGCGGTATGAGGGGTGCGGTACTAACATGCACGTTATTGTCGCCGCTCACTTCCCTACAGTATTACAGGTTTATAAAAACCCGGCGTTAACAGGCAAGAAGTGAGCGTAGATCAAAATTGAGCTCCATACCGCACTCCAATACCAGCGCTGCTGAAAGCTGCGGTGAGCTGGTTTTACATGCTCGTGCACGATTTTCCCATAGACATTAATGGGGAGAGCCGGCTGAAAAAAAGTCTAACATCTGCAAAAAAGCAGCGTAATGCTCCGTAACGCAGCCCCATTGATTCCTATAGGGAAACAAAATTTATGTTTACACCTAAAACCCTAACAAGAATCTAAACACCCCTAATCTTACACTTATTAACCCCTAATCTGCCGCCCCCGACATCGCCGACACCAACATTATACTTATTAACCCCTAATCTGCCCACAACGTCGCCGCCACTATACTAAATTTATTAACCCCTAAACCTAAGTCCAACCCTAACACCCTCTAACTTAAATATAATTAAAATAAATCTAAATAAAACTTACTATCATCACCTAAATAATTCCTATTTAAAACTAAATACTTACCTGTAAAATAAACCCTAAGATAGCTACAATATAACTAATAGTTACATTGTATCTATCTTAGGGTTTATTTTTATTTTACAGGCAAGTTTGTATTTATTTTAAATAGGTAGAATAGTTAATAAATAGTTATTAACTATTTACTAACTACCTAGCTAAATTAAAAACAAATATACCTGTAAAATAAAACCTAACCTGAGTTACACTAACACCTAACCTTACACTACAATTAAATACATTACCTAAATTAAATACAATCAGCCAATAGAATGCGAGCTCAATCCTATTGGCTGATTGGATCAGCCAATAGGATTGAAGCTCAATGCATCAGCCAATAGGGTTTTTTCACCTTTAATTCCAATTGGCTGATAGAATTCTATTAGCCAATCGGAATTCAAGGGACGCCATCTTGGATGACGTTACTTAAAGGAACCTTCATTCGGGAAGAAGACTTCGATTGAAGAGGATGCTCCGTGCCGGATGTCTTGAAGATGGACCCGCTCCGCGCCGGATGGATGAAGATAGAAGATGCCGTTTGGATGAAGACTTCTGCCCATCTGGAGGACCACTTCTGCCGGCTTGGATGAAGACTTCTCCCAGCTTCGTTGAGGAATTCTTGCCGCTTGGATGAAGACTTCTCCCGGCTTCGTTTAGGATGGATGTCCGGTCTTCAAAACTGTAAGTGGATCTTCGGGGGTTAGTGTTAGTTTTTTTTTAAGGGTTTATTGGGTGGCTTTTATTTATAGATTAGGGTTTGGGCAATTGAAAAAGAGCTAAATGCCCTTTTAAGGGCAATGCCCATCCAAATGCCCTTTTCAGGGCAATGGGGAGCTTAGGTTTTTTAGTTTGGTTTTTATTTGGGGGGTTGGTTGTGTGGGTGGTGGGTTTTACTGTTGGGGGGTTGTTTGTATTTTTTTACAGGTAAAAGAGCTGATTTCTTTGGGGCAATGTCCTGCAAAATGCCCTTTTAAGGGCTATTGGTAGTTTAGTTTAGGCTAGGTTTTTTTTTATTTTGGCGGGCTTTTTTATTTTAATAGGGCTATTATATTAGGTGTAATCAGTTTAAATATCTGATAATTGATTTTTTTATTTATAGTGGGTTTTTTTTTAATTTAGGTAATTGTATTTAATTTAGGTAATTTATTTAATTGTAGTGTAAGGTTAGGTGTTAGTGTAACTCAGGTTAGGTTTTATTTTACAGGTAAATTTGTATTTATTTTAGCTAGGTAGTTAGTACATAGTTAATAACTATTTACTAACTATTCTACCTAGGTAAAATAAATACAAACTTGCCTGTAAAATAAAAATAAACCCTAAGATAGATACAATATACTATTAGTTATATTGTAGCTATCTTAGGCTTTATTTTATAAGTATCTAGTTTTAAATAGGAATTCCTAAATTTAAATAGGAATTCCTAAATTTAAATAGGAATTATTTAGTTATTAATAGTACGTTTTATTTAGATTTATTTTAATTATATTTAAGTTAGGGGGTGTTAGGGTTAGGGTTAAACTTAGGTTTAGGGGTTAATAAATTTAGTATAGTGGCAAAGACGTTGGGGGCGGCAGATTAGGGGTTTATAAATGAAGATAGGTGGTGGCAATATTAGGGATAGCAGATTAGGGGTTAATAATATTTAACTAGTGTTTGCGATGCGGGAATGCGGCGGTTTAGGGGTTAATATGTTTATTCCAGTGGTGGCGATGTCCAGAGCGGCAGATTAGGGGTTAATCATTTTATTTTAGTGTTTGCGATGCAGGAGGGCCTCGGTTTAGGGGTTAATAGGTAGTTTATGTGTGTTAGTGTACTTTTTAGCACATTAGTTATGACTTTTATGCTACAGCTTTGTAGCGTAAAACTCATAACTACTGACTTTAGATTGCGTTACGAATCTTGCGGGATAGGCTGTAGCGCTCACTTTTTGGCCTCCCAGAAAAAGCGCTATGGAAGTCCCATTGAAAAAGACTTTAGCAAATTGCATAAGTTAATTTGCGTTAAGGCCAAAAAAGTGTGCGTTGCCCCTAAACCTGCAAGACTCGTAATACCAGCGGTAGTGAAAAAGCAGCGTTATTAGCCTCAACGCTGCTCTTTCACTCATACCGCAAAACTCGTAATCTAGCCGATTATTATTTGTATTATTATTGCCATTTATTTGTATAGTGCCACAAAATTTCTTGTTCATAATAGACTTTTTCATGCATGATGAATAAAAATCCCTGTTTCTTTTTCACCATAGTAAAAAAACAAACAAACTATTATTGCTTGCTAAAATGTCTCTTGACTGTATCTAACATTTGAGCATTTTGCTGATGGTTATAGCGGTACACTTCTGCATTTTATTTCATGTAATTGCAAATGTTATAGGATATTGTATATTATGGACAAGCTGAGCAATAAATGTCGCGTACACTAAATCGATATTTGCGCTCAACTGAGTAATACCAGCACAAGCTAATGTGCCCTGGTATTACACGTGAGGTGAAATGTGAATGCAACCTCGTGTTCGCATTGCATGGAAGCATTGCACTCACAAGTTCACACTTCCATAGGCTCCAATGGGAATCTCATTCTCATGTTGTCAGACACGGCACAGAACCAAAACGCAGCAAAAGGTGTAAGTCACGTAGCGATGGGCAGCAAATAGAAATATATATGTATATGAATATATACATATATATTTATGTGTTTGTGTGTGTATATACACATATTTATACATATATATGTATATAAGCATATATGTACAGTATATAAGAAATTTTAGACCCCAAAAACTGCCTACTGCAGTTTTTATTTTTAAATAAAAAAATTTACTATTTTTTATTTTTAAAAAAGCTCCACACAATTTATTTTGGGGGCAATTGTGGGACATTTAAAAAATTAACCAAAGCCCTGTATCTATATCATACAGCTTGCAAAATCATGTGACTACAAACAAAACACAAAGGGCCAGATTAGAAGTGGAGCATAAAAATGCAAGTGATATGGATTATTAACATAGCTGGAACACAATCCAAATTGCTTGCCTTTTTGTGCTGATATTAGTCTTTTTTTATTTAACTTTTTATTTTAAAAAAAGATATTTTCACAATAACAGATTACAATGGAGACATGACTCTTTACATACATTACAGGATGCTAAACTTTGACCCTATGCCAGTATTGTCAACCGACAATTAATATCGAACACATAACTAACAATGGCCTTTTTTGTTCTGTTTTCCTCATTAAATTTGCCTTACCCCAGGTTATGCCAGACAAACAAAAGCAACCCCCAGGGCAGCACTTAACAAAAACAAACAAGCAAAAAAACAAACAAACAAACAAAAAAAAACAAAAAACAGCCCCAAACTACACTATTAGCTCACAACTTCCTGTTCCACTAATGGAATGATCTGGTTAACTTTTATCCGAAGATCATTCCCCATATATATAATTAATTCCTCCCAAACCTTTTTTGTACTCTTTAATCCCATTTCTTTTGTAAAATTTTGTATCATGGGCCTCCATGATGGCTTGTTTAGCCAATCAGTTTTTAACTGAGCTGATTGAGGGAGTTTCTTTGCTAACCCCCATTTTCTGCTTTATTCAAAAATAGGGTGTTTTCTTCTAATATCTTAATCTTTTTCCCCAAGATTGATAAAATTAGATATTCAATTTTTCCCCAAAGCTGACGTATTTTTGGGCATAGAAATACCAAATGAAGAATAATGGGGTCTTCCTCCCTACATTTTTTGCATACGTTTTACCTTTGGATTTTCCACTTTAGTGCTCTCCTAGGGGTAATATAATCTAAATGGATCAACCTAAAATGCAATTCTCTCATTTTAGTCGATCTAGTTGCACTCTTAATGGTTACAAAACTTTTTTGGATTTTGAGATTCTCACTAAAATGGTTATCAAGTCTATTCCAATTGCTATTGTATTATCTGATTATTACCTCCTCTAATGAAGATTGTAATGCTATAAATAAATGAAAGTAATCATTTTTTGATCTCAGGACAATCTATTATAGGATGTCTTTGACCTATACTTGGTGAGGCCTTTATCAACTGAAGTAGGTAGAGCTTTGCTTGCAAAAAGAAGAACTTGTCTATTGTTGGAACATTTAAATTCTTTGAAATTATTTGAAATTGTATGGTTTTGTAGTTAGAGGGTCCAACAAATGATTAATAAAGCATATTTTCTTACTATTCCAAAGTTGGAATACCTTACAATGTAGTCCAGGTATAAACCTAGGATTACCTAGGAAGGGAAGAAGTTTTGAAACAAAAAAATTACCTCCCATGGACTTCATCATGGTTCTCCATGCTACAAGTATATGTTTTAATAAGGGATGGGAGTAAATCCTTATTCCTAATTATTTGTTTGATGCATGCAATGTAAAGAGCAGAGAAAAAGGGGCACATATTGTTTCATCCATACTGCACTTAGTAAAGTTATCTGTTTGAGCTATTCAATGTATCAGGAATCTTAACAAAGTTGGACGATTATAGATTTTTATATTAGGAAGAGCCAGTCCACCCTTGGCAAAAGGAAGATAAAGTTTTTCAAGCCTGATCCTTGCCAAAGGAAATATCTCAAGGCTTTCCTAAACTTAATAAAATCTTGTGGATTAATTGCCAGAGGCAGCATCCTAAGGGGTACAAGAATCTTGGGAGAATAAACATTTTAAAAGCTGCCACTCTTCCTAATAGGGAGAGCAGCGATTATCCCAATTTTCTAATCTATCTGCATTATTTTGGAGAAATGAGGAAATATTTAGACTGTACCAATCGGATGGGTTTGCCGTCAAGTAAATTCCTAAGTATTTTAGAGTTTTAGTTTCTATAAAAGGATATAAATATTCTGCTATTGTTTTTTTAGCCATAAAATCTTCGACTTGGAATAGGTTATTTCGTATCCTGATACTCTACCGTAAGATTCCAATTTATTTATAATTTCACTAACCTGTTTTTCCGGTGATGTTATACACATCAATAGATCATCTGCAAAAAGCGAGATCTTAAAATTCTCCTTGCCTATTTTAGATCCCAATAGAAACTCTCTAAATCTGATGGCTAGATTTTATGCAATCTGATTGCTTGCCTTTTTGTGCTGATATTAGTCAATTGCTACTATATATTGTGTGTGAGGTGGTATAGTGCGTACTACAATTTTCATGTTGGATAGCACAGGTGTGTTTTCCTTAGATAGTTGATTGCTATGAAGTAATGTCTGATAATGTTTGAATGCTAAGCTACCATGTAGTGGAGCTTTTGTTGGACCAATAAAGGACCACTCAAGTAAATAATAAAAACACAATGATTTAACACCTACTCTGAATTTCAAATAAACATTAGATTTTTTTCTGACAAATGTATTTTTTCTCTCATTTTCCGGCCCCTTGTATCATGTGACTGACATCAGCCAATCACAGACAAGTAAACTTATACCCTGTGAGCTTGTGCACATGCTCAGTAGGATCTTGTTCCCCAGAAAGTGTTGAATTTAAAATGTGATAATGGAAGTAAAATGGAAAATGTCTTAAAACTGCATCCTTTATCTGACTTATAAAAGTTTATTTTGACTTGATTGTCCCTTTAAGTACAGTAGAATTGCATAAACAAGACGTGTAAAATAAACAGACAATACAGTAGCACTTGCTCTGAATTTTAAATGAGGAGATTTTTTTCTGACAAATTTCATAACTTATTTCATTATGTTGACCTCATGCATCATGAGACAGCCATCAGCCAATCACAGACTCAAATGAGTATAAACTGTGGACATTTGCACATGCTCAGTAGCAAATTTTACCTCAGATAGTGTGCATATATAAAGCTTGTGCACATTTTGATAATTGAATTTCATTGGAAAGTCTCTATCTGAGTCAAGACTAATTTAGACTTTAGTGTCCCTATTCCTAGTCCTTTGCCATACACTTCCCATATTTTTGAAAGCTCAATAGCAAGTGATAACTGTTAATACCTGTTTTTCAAAAGCACTCAATGTAAAAATAGTGTTTAGGATAGTGTGAGAGAGCAGCACTTAATGGGACAGTTTACTCAAAAAATGTCTCCCCTTTCATTTGTTCCCAATGATCCACTTTACCTGTTGGAGTGTATTAAATTGTTTACAAGTATTTCCATTACCCTTATATTGGCATTTGAAATACTTTATTTAGTCTGTGGTATTCCCACCCATCCTGAAAGTTTTTGGCCTCAAGGCCAAGCTGTGTTAACACAGCCAGTAGAAGAACAGTTAAGGTAATACAATTTTAATTTTTCATTGTTCTCTGCAAGTATTGGTGATTTATTTATGGACAGATATAAGATAAAGAAGCAAGTATATGTACACAATGTGATAAAGTAATACAATCTGATTACACCTACAAGCTCAACCCATTTTATTAGATTGTGGCTTCAAAACACAAAATCAGCAAATTCATATACACAAATAAGAGCCCACCCTGGCCTTTCCTGCTCCGTGCCGTCCCTGAAGAGTCGGGGAATGCTGGAAGCACCAGGACAAGCAATGTGACAGAGGGACTAACTGTTCCTTTCGTCCCATCTGCAAGTTCTGCAGCGGCCCGCACCCTGGGGTGTAATGTAGCAAAAAGAGGGAGACTGGAACGGAGAAGCTTGCTGTCAGAGGAGGTGTTGGAGTCAAGAGCTCAATCTCCGCTTAGGCCAGTAGCAATGGTGCCTTGGCTGGCGCAATACCTGGATCAAGAAGCGGCTGAGCTGCTTAGATCTGGGCTGGTGTGGAGTTCATCATAACCTGAAGTCAGCTTACAAATTCCCTCAGGTGGTCAGGGTAAAACTAGCCAAGGAATTGGACACAGGGAGGGTAGTGGGTCCTTTCCAGGTCCTTCCATTCACAGATCTAGTTATCTCACCTTTGGGCGTGGTACCAAAAAAGGAGCTTGGAGCATTAGGCTTATCCACCATTTGTGATACCCTAAGGGGGCGTTAGTCAAAGACGCTATCAACCCTGACCTGAGCTCGGTCCATTACCAATCATTTGATGATGCATTGTAAATGGTGAGGGTGAAGGGGATGGGGCTCGATATTGAATCCGGCTTCTACCCCTTCATCCGTCGTCCTTTCAGTTGATAGGTATGAAGTTTGAAGGGGTTTACTATGTAGATAAATGTTTACCGATGGGATGCTCCTTGTCATATGCATTGTTCGAGTGTTTCAGCTCATTCCTACACTGGGCTGTGAGAAAACATCAGGAAGTGGGGCTGTGGCCCACTATCTGGATGATTTCCTTCTAGTGGGTAGCGCAGGTTCTGTAGAATGTAGTAGGCTAATGAGTGTTATGCAGGATTTAATGTCTGATTTCGGTGTACCGCTAGTAAGTGATAAAACCCAAGGCCCATGCACATGTCTTACGTTTTTGGGCATTGAGATTGACATGGTAGCAGCAGTTTTCAGGCTACAACTAGATAAGGTCGACCGTCTCTTGCAGGTGGTTAAAAAGGTGTCGGAAGCTGAAGTTATCTCTCTCACAGAGCTTCAGTCTTTACTAGGGCTGCTTAATTTTGCGGGGTGGGCCATTCCAATGGGGAGGGTCTTTAACTGGAGGCTAGAGGTGCAGCTGAAGGGGCCCAGGGGGGCTCGCAGATATTTTCAGGTAAATTCAGAAATAAGGGAGGATTTAGAAGTCTGGGAGTGATTCAGATCCTGTCTCCATGCAGTCATTGTACCTATTCACAGATGCAGTGGGGGGTTTGGGGTATGGGGCATACCTGGATGGGGATTGGAGCGCTGCTCCATGGCCCCAGGACTGGGCTGCCACAGACTTTACCAAGAACATGGCACTGTTAGAACTATTTCCAATAGTGGTAGCGATTGAACTGTGGGGAGACAGACTAGCAAACAGGTCGGTAGTTTTCTGGACGAATAATATGAGCATATTGTATGTCATTAACCATTTATCCACCTCCTCCCCAGCAGTTGTAACTTACCTAAGGCACCTGGTGTTGAGATGCCTGCAGCTTAACATTTGTTTTGCTGCTAGGCACGTGCTGGGGGTGCAGAAAGAAGTAGCTGATGCCCTCTCTAGATTTAAGTGGGGTATTTTTAGAAAGGCAGCACCAAAGGCAACTAGCACATGATTAATGTGCCCCTCCTTTCTTTGGCAGCTAGCATGAGCTGGGAAGCCATCCTTCCCTTAATCAAGGCATCGCTGGCTCCCAAGACATGGAATAAGACATGGAACACATACCAGGCTCATTGGAAGTGTTGGGAGAGATTCTGTCAACAAAAGGGCTTTGAGGTAAATTGCGCCTCTCAGGTACAGGTGCTTGAGTGTATAGCATGCTTGAGACAGGAAGGGGTGTCTAGGCTGGCCGTGGCGAGCAGGCTATTAGCGGTAGCGTTTTTAAACAGGTCACTGGGACTTCCCAATTTTTCGAGTTCATTGCTGGTGAGGCAGGTTCTAAAAGGGTGGGGTAGGCTGGACCCATGCCTTGAGGATAAGTGGGAGCCAATCACTCCTTTAAGCCTTAGGTCCTCTTTTCCAGATGGCATTTTCATTAGCTTTTGCCGGGGCTCTGAGACTAGGGGAGCTGGTGTCGGTAACTAGAAATGGTGGGTCAGCATCAAAGTAGATAATTTATGCCCATCTACTATTGCTAGTCCCACGGTCTAAGACCGATCAGGAGGGTAAAGAAGCTTGGTTGTCTTTACAGAGGCACAAATTCCCAGAGTGCTGTCCAGTAAGGAACGTAGCGGCGTTTAGCGAGCTTAGACCACAGGGAGGACAGCAATTCCTCATTCATGAGGATGGCAGCTCTTTGTCGTTATTTCAATTTCAGAAGGTACTGGCTAGAGCTGGAGAGAGGTTAGGGTTGGACCCTTCCCGCATCGCCCCACATTCATTTAGAATAGGGGCTGCGACATGGAGCATCTACCGCTGAGATTAAGCGTTTAGGACGGTGTAAATCTGTACGTTATAAGACATATATTCGGCCTTTTTCAAAGTAAAAAAAACAACAGCACATAATTCAGGGTGGCGCAGTGGTGAGAGAGCTCTCTCCCAAGTGTGCGGGGGGGGGGGGGGGGGGCTAAAGGGGGATATATGATGTGGTTTTATGCCATTTTATTGATATGACTCACTGTTTTTGTAGGTAGGAAGTTCCCTCCAGTTCGGGTATGGATAATTTGCCACTCTTTTGTCCATTGGGTGGCCATCAGGATGCTGCATACCCCAAATGGTCAGCAACTAGGATTGTCACCTTCCAGGGCAAACTTTCGGTGGCTAGGCCGCAGGGGGTTGACTTGGGAGAAATTGCCGGCCCTTCTACAGGACGCACACAGGAGGTGGGGGCAGCCTCACATTATTGTGTTGCATGTAGGGGGAATGACATGGGGTCAGTGCCAGCACCAGACTTTATCAGGAGGATGATGTCTGATATTAAGTGGTTGCATGCTTGACTCCAGGTTGTGAAGATTGGGTGGTCCAACATAGTTGCACGTCTGTGTTGGAGACACATTAAAACACAGAGGGCCGCATATTATATTAAGAAAAAGATTTTAAAAAAAAGATCACAGTCCTGGATGGCTTTGTCATCAGGCACAAAACTATAACGGCTGACAAAAGGGACCTGTATCTCCCTGATGGAGTACACCTGACAGATGTTGGGTTGGATTTATTCCTGGCTGACATCAGGAAAGGCTGACATCCTGGCTGACATCCTGGCTGACATCAGGAAAGTGGTTTACGGTTTAGCCTTGTAAGAGACTATGGTTGAAAAACGACTGTTATGTATAAAAAAACAAAAAAACAAACAATTTGTTTATTGTTGATATATTGTATGTAAGGTGCCTAGTTGGTTATAAGGTGGCGGCAAGAGTAATTAAGAGTTTTCCTCTTGTGGCGGTCAGACAAGGCTCTGGGGGTGGGCAATCAGAGAGAAGATTGTCGGCCTAGAAAACAGAGAGGGGTGACGCCCACTAGGTGCCAGCCTAGGGGTTCCCCTCTCTACAAATGCGGGCCAAAGATCTCTGAACACCACAGCTCTCTCTCTTTGCCATTTGGGTGTGAGTAACTGGGTGCCATGCTGCAAACACCATAGGGGGCCTTGTACGTCGGTCTGTAGGGGTTAAGCTAGGGATTAGATGCCACCTCCAGTTATGATGGAACTTGCTACAAGTTCAGTTATTTATAGTTGGTTTAAAAAAGTTGCCTAATATTGACAAATATAAGCCACAGTTAAATTGAGTTTATTTTAATAAATGCGACCGTGACCGGTCTTTTTTTCAAGCATGGTGTTTTATTGGTTATGGTTATCACAATAGAGTATGTAGGGACCTAATAGGAGGTTCATCCCTTGTGACAGTGGAGGGCCCTCTAGTGGGTCTGTAGCAAAATTAAGGAATAACTGACTTTAAGTCTGGAGTGTTCTAGGTGTGTGTTACATTGTTGCAAGTTTGGGGGCGGGTGTTTTTGCTCTTTCCTTTATAGGGTTCTGCAACAGTGAAGACGGCCTCTTCCTGGATCCAGACTTCAAGGAGAAGAGTTTCCCACCCACCCGTCCCTGAGATGTCGAATGTGGCGGCAGTAATGTGGTATAGCGAGGGAAAGTGTTGTCTCCTGGCCTGGTAGGTTTAGTTGAGCTAGCCGCGTAAGCCCAGGCCTTAATATAGCCTTACACCCCATACTGGAGGGTTTTTACGATTTTCTAGGGGAGGTCACCTTACCGGGTTGGTAGGATATGCCCTAGCTGGCGGTCAGACAAGGCTCTGGGGGTGGGCAATCAGAGAGAATAGTGACGGCCTAGAAAACAGAGAGGGGTGACGCCCACTAGGTACCAGCCTAGGGCTTCCCCTCTCTACGAATGCAGGCTGAACACCACAGCTCTCTCTCTTTGCCATTTGGGCATGAGCAATCGGGTGTCATGCTGCAAACACCGTAGGGGGCCTTGTACGTCTGTCTGTAGGGGTTAAACTAGGGATTAGATGCCGCCACCAGTTATGATAGAACTTGCTACAAGTTCAGTTATTTATAGTTGGTTTAAAAAAGTTGCCTAATATTGACAAATATTAGCCACAGTTAAATTTAGTTTATTTTAATAAACGCGACCGTGACCGGTATTTCTTCAAAGATGGTGTTGTGTTTTATTGGTTAAGGTTATCAGTATGTAGAGTATGTAGAGACGTAGTAGGAGGTTAATCCCTTAAGAACATTTTCTTCTATGTGAAGAACATTGGAATGTAAAAATGTTGATATCTACCTTTGGGTTAGTGCTGGAGGCATAACTCCTGTTGGGTTAGCCCATGAGCGATATGTTAGTTTTTATTTTTATTTGCACTCTTGATTAAAGTCTTTGGGGAGAAGAAGGTAGAACTGTAATGATATCCGAAGTACTGAAGTTTTAAAACATTTTATGCATGCTAACTGGCGCTCATTAAAAGTTTACTTCTGGCGGTGTTTGTGCGCCACTTATAATCTGGCCCAAAATGTTTAAATGCTGCATTAAGCAAAAATAAGTAAAAATATAGCATTGTGTTTAGATTCCAACTTGAAAATTGGTATGGATGAACTTCAAATAGAGAGAGACAACATGTTTTTGTTTATTTAAATGTTTGTTTTCGATAAAGTTCCCTATTCCTAATCATGTAGCAAATCAATACCTGTGAAATTCTAAACTTTTATTTTATATTGAAATATATCCATTTTTGACATGGAACTAGTTACGTCTTGAAACAGACCTAGTTACAAAACACAGTCAGTGGGGAGCTGTACATGTGTGTGCAGTTGGACAGCAGTGTTCTATTTTCATCCAATAGATAGATTGCATGGAGAAAACCCAAAAGCCTATGGCCTAGATTTGGAGTTTGGCGTTAGCCGTGAAAACCAGCGTTAGAGGCTCCTAACGCTGGTTTTAGGCTACCTCCGGTATTTGGAGTCACTCAAAATAGGGTCTAACGCTCACTTTTCAGCCGCGACTTTTCCATACCGCAGATCCCCTTACGTCAATTGCGTATCCTATCTTTTCAATGGGATTTTTCTAACTCCGGTATTTAGAGTCGTGTCTGAAGTGAGCGTTAGAACTCTAACGACAAAACTCCAGCCGCAGGAAAAAAGTCAGTAGTTAAGAGCTTTCTGGGCTAACGCCGGTTTATAAAGCTCTTAACTACTGTACTCTAATGTACACTAACACCCATAAACTACCTATGTACCCCTAAACCGAGGTCCCCCCACATCGCCGCCACTCGATTAAATTTTTTTAACCCCTAATCTGCCGACCGCCACCTACGTTATCCTTATGTACCCCTAATCTGCTGCCCCTAACACCGCCGACCCCTATATTATATTTATTAACCCCTAATCTGCCCCCCACAACGTCACCACCAGCTACCTACACTTATTAACCCCTAATCTGCCGACCGCAAAGCGCCGCCAGCTACATTATCCCTATGTACCCCTAATCTGCTGCCCTAACATCGCCGACCCCTATATTATATTTATTAACCCCTAATCTGCCCCCCTCAACGTCGCCTCCACCTGCCTACAGTTATTAACCCCTAATCTGCCGAGCGGACCGCACCGCTACTATAATAAAGTTATTAACCCCTAATCCGCCTCACTAACCCTATAATAATTAGTATTAACCCCTAATCTGCCCTCCCTAACATCGCCGACACCTTACTTCAATTATTAACCCCTAATCTGCTGACCGGAGCTCACCGCTATTCTAATAAATGTATTAACCCCTAAAGCTAAGTTTAACCCTAACACTAACACCCCCCTAAGTTAAATATAATTTACATCTAACGAAATTAATTATCTCTTATTAAATAAATTATTCCTATTTAAAGCTAAATACTTACCTGTAAAATAAATCCTAATATAGCTACAATATAAATTATAATTATATTATAGCTATTTTAGGATTAATATTTATTTTACAGGCAACTTTGTAATTATTTTAACCATGTACAATAGCTATTAAATAGCTAAGAACTATTTAATAGTTACCTAGTTAAAATAATTACAAAATTACCTGTAAAATAAATCCTAACCTAAGTTACAATTAAACCTAACACTATACTATCATTAAATTAATTAAATAAAATACCTATAATTACCTACAATTAAACCTAACACTACACTATCAATACATTAATTAAATACAATATCTACAAATAACTACAATGAAATAAACTAACTAAAGTACAAAAAATAAAAAAGAACTAAGTTACAAAAAATAAAAAAATTATTTACAAACATAAGAAAAATATTACAACAATTTTAAACTAATTACACCTACTCTAAGCCCCCTAATAAAATAACAAAGACCCCCAAAATAAAAAATGCCCTACCCTATTCTAAATTACTAAAGTTCAAAGCTCTTTTACCTTACCAGCCCTGAACAGGGCCCTTTGCGGGGCATGCCCCAAGAAGTTCAGCTCTTTTGCCTGTAAAAAAAAACATACAATACCCCCCCCAACAATACAACTCACCACCCACATACCCCTAATCTAACCCAAACCCCCCTTAAATAAACCTAACACTAAGCCCCTGAAGATCATCCTACCTTGTCTTCACCTCACCAGGTATCACCGATCCGTCCTGGCTCCAAAATCTTCATCCAACCCAAGCGGGGGCTGGCGATCCATCATCCGGTGGCTGAAGAGGTCCAGAAGAGGCTCCAAAGTCTTCATCCTATCCGGGAAAAAGAGGCGATCCGGACCGGCAACCATCTTGATCCAAGCGGCATCTTCTATCTTCATCCGATGACGACCGGCTCCATCCTGAAGACATCCACCGCGGACCCATCTTCTTCCGGTGACGTCCAACTGAAGAATGACGGTTCCTTTAAGGGACGTCATCCAAGATGGCGTCCCTCGAATTCCGATTGGCTGATAGGATTCTATCAGCCAATCGGAATTAAGGTAGGAATATTCTGATTGGCTGATGGAATCAGCCAATCAGAATCAAGTTCAATCCGATTGGCTGATCCAATCTATCTGAGCTCGCATTCAGATAGAGAATACAATTTTAAACAGCTTTTCAAATTATATCTATTATCAAATTTACTTTATTCTCTTGGTATCCTTTGTTGAATGAGCAATAATGCTCTACTGGGAGCTAGCTGACCACATTGGGTGAGACAATGACAAGAGGTTTATATGTTCAGTCACCAACCATCAGCTAGCTAGCTCCCAGTAGTGCATTGCAGCTCCTGAGATTACATATGTATACTTTTTCAACAAAGGATAACAATAAAAGCAAAGTATATTGCAGAGGTTTTGTTTTAATAAATATACGATTTATCATTTTATATTACTATCTCAAAGTATTTAATATACCTTTAATTAGAGCACCTAACAACAACTATCACATATAAATGTAGAATACAAATGATTACACTCAAAGAGTTGGTATTGGTGTGATACAAATTGAGTAATCATTGCATAGGCATTGCTACAGGGGGCAAAGGGGAGCAACTGCACCCCTCTAGATTATTCCTTGCCCCTCCACAGAGATTGCCCCCCCAAAGCCCCCTGAATTTTACAACCTGTCTGGGTTTCAGACACAACAGTGCATAAAAGCAATGCAGTAAAATATGAAAGGTTTCACCCCAGCTGGTGCTGGTAATGTAAGTTTTAACTTCCCTATGTTGGGAGCCATTGATACAATACAATGACCCTCTGACCAGGCATGGCGTTTGAATGATGGTGCATAGGGCAAATACAGCATAAGTGCATATGCCACTGAAGTCGTGATATATTTTACTAGAAGCATTTTTGTGACTACAATATATTTGCAAAAATACTTCTATTAAAAACTGAAATATGCTCATGCACATTTCATTTTTGACTATTTTGTCCCTTTAACATACCTCCAACTGTCCCGTGTCCTGCAGGACTGTGACAGGAGGTATGTCCATCTGTCCAGCCCTTAGCCCCTTGCTGTACCAGTTTTAAGGGACTGACCTGGCCTGCCAAAGCCCAGGCATGGCCACAGACATACACACACTTATAGCTTTATCCTCGCCTATCCACACATAACCTCATCCTCATGTGACCCTGCCCACAAATTACTGGTGGACCACTGCCCACAAGCTTTTAACATCCCACAACCTAGGTAACATCTGGCAGATGCTGGGAGGCATGCATTAAATTAGTGATGTCCAACTTCCTAACACATGAGGGACACAGATCAATATTTTAAAAGCCCTGAGGGCCACATATACATTTATGGCCATTAAACACACAAATAATCTTTCCTAAAATGTTCAGTGGCACAGGACCATGTTAAGGTAAGTTTGGTAAGCCTCCCCAAACAACACATTTTTAGTTCTGCTTTTTTTTCTGAGGGCTACAAAATAAAAAACAGGGCCACATGAAGCCATTGAGCCACCAGTGGGCCACACTTGCTTTAAATTGTCATTAGTTACTTTTATTTGGTAATATTGTGTGCTTTTCTGAAAATCATTGTGATAACCTATTTGAAAAGCATATGATATAACTTTTTGATATTTATCTATCATTTGTTAAAAAGATGGGGGCAAAGCCAAAGGCTGGAAACCAGAAATGATCTGGAGTAGTTTATTATAAAAAAAACATAAAGCATGTGGTTGTAGCATTATTGGACTTACTAAGTTCTCTTATAGGGCCTGAAGATTAAAAAGTTGCCAGCATGGAAAATAATCCCACAAAATCTTTGGAAGCTGTTTTGAACATTATATTGTAATTTATATATCTCTCCTTCATATCCAGATATATAGAATAGTTTTTTTTTCAGTTTGAAAGATTTAGAAATGCAAAATGTGAAAATCAGCTTTCTATTTTACAGAGCACTGTAATTTGTCCTGTTATCCTGACAGTGTACAAAGGCAGCTGTGTTTCTGAGACACGCAACAGTATAGAGTCCAGCACCACACCCATAAGCCTTTCAAGAAAAGAAATTGACTCAGAACATAAAATATTCACTCTATAAAAGTCTATTAATGTGGATTTTTTATGTTGATCCCATGAGAAGTTTTGTGCTTATTTACTACAATTGAAATCCATAACAGTGCCATATCCATTTTGTGATTTATTTGTGGCTTTGAGTAGCATGTAATGGGGGATTAATCCCTGTAGAGCACAAGCAAAACATGTGCAGTATTATAAAAAATGTTGCATTAGACCTACATTACCATACGCATCAGTACTTCAACACTGCATGGAACATTCATGTCAATTAACACCTGTGTTAGCTCAGAGATTATGAGCATTATGCAGGTGGTACTAATCACTACATTAAAAGGCTAATGCAGCCTAAAGCTTCTTAGTGACAATTGCACCATGGGATGTCCCTTTAATGTGTAAGGTTATCAGCATAGTTGCCAAAAGTCCCTGGATTTTTTTTTGGTCCCTAGAAATGGAGGGCTGACCTGGCACATGTGTGACACAAGTTAATGAGGAGTTGCTTCCAGCGAGGCTGCGTGTGCAGCAAGTGCTCTGTTTGATCACTCAGAGCAGGTCTCGGCAGGGATTCCTTGCTGAACCTTCTCTGAGTGATTAATGTTTACATTGCCACAAATTAATGTTTACATTGCCACAAATTAGAAGAAAAAAAAAAAAAAAGCTTCTCCACATTAGGCACGGAGCTCTGCTGATTTGTTGTAAAAGAGAAGGGGTTTCTTGGCAACTACTGTAGATAATTCTTTTTGCATCTTTGCATTATTTAGTCTGACAGTAATCTTCATATTTTAAGTTTTAAACAAACACAACTTCCTACACACAGTTAAAAAATATGAAAATGACTGTCTGACTAAAAATAATAATAAAAAAAAAAACATTTGCCCCCAACAGCTCACCCAGTCCGGTGCTATGCATAATCACACAGTAAGATCAGCTGCACTGAGGCCTAGATTTGGAGTTCGGCGGTAAAAGGGCTGTTAACGCTCCGCGGGTTTTTTTCTGGCCGCACCATAAATTTAACTCTGGTATCGAGAGTTCAAACAAATGCTGCGTTAGGCTCCAAAAAAGGAGCGTAGAGCATATTTACTGCAAATGCAACTCTCGATACCAGAGTTGCTTACGGACGCGGCCGGCATCAAAAACGTGCTCGTGCACGATTCTCCCATAGGAAACAATGGGGCAGTTTGAGCTGAAAAAAAACCTAACACCTGCAAAAAAGCAGCGTTCAGCTCTTAACGCAGCCCCATTGTTTCCTATGGGGAAACACTTCCTACGTCTGCACCTAACACTCTAACATGTACCCCGAGTCTAAACACCCCTAACCTTACACTTATTAACCCCTAATCTGCCGCCCCCGCTATCGCTGACCCCTGCATTACACTTTTAACCCCTAATCTGCCGCTCCGTAAACCGCCGCCACCTACGTTATCCCTATGTACCCCTAATCTGCTGCCCTAACATCGCCGACCCCTATGTTATATTTATTAACCCCTAATCTGCCCCCCACAACGTCGCCGACACCTGCCTACACTTATTAACCCCTAATCTGCCGAGCGGACCTGAGCGCTACTATAATAAAGTTATTAACCCCTAATCCGCCTCACTAACCCTATCATAAATAGTATTAACCCCTAATCTGCCCTCCCTAACATCGCCGACACCTACCTTCAATTATTAACCCCTAATCTGCCGACCGGAGCTCACCGCTATTCTAATAAATGTATTAACCCCTAAAGCTAAGTCTAACCCTAACACTAACACCCCCCTAAGTTAAATATAATTTTTATCTAACGAAATAAATTAACTCTTATTAAATAAATGATTCCTATTTAAAGCTAAATACTTACCTGTAAAATAAATCCTAATATAGCTACAATATAAATTATAATTATATTATAGCTATTTTAGGATTAATATTTATTTTACAGGCAACTTTGTAATTATTTTAACCAGGTACAATAGCTATTAAATAGTTAAGAACTATTTAATAGTTACCTAGTTAAAATAATAACAAATTTACCTGTAAAATAAATCCTAACCTAAGATATAATTAAACCTAACACTACCCTATCAATAAAATAATTAAATAAACTACCTACAATTACCTACAATTAACCTAACACTACACTATCAATAAATTAATTAAACACAATTGCTACAAATAAATACAATTAAATAAACTATCTAAAGTACAAAAAATAAAAAAGAACTAAGTTACAGAAAATAATAAAATATTTACAAACATAAGAAAAATATTACAACAATTTTAAACTAATTACACCTACTCTAAGCCCCCTAATAAAATAACAAAGCCTCCCAAAATAAAAAATTCCCTACCCTATTCTAAAATACAAATATTACAAGCTCTTTTACCTTACCAGCCCTGAACAGGGCCCTTTGCGGGGCATGCCCCAAGAATTTCAGCTCTTTTGCCTGTAAAAAAAAACATACAATACCCCCCCCCCAACATTACAACCCACCACCCACATACCCCTAATCTAACCCAAACCCCCCTTAAATAAACCTAACACTAATCCCCTGAAGATCTTCCTACCTTGTCTTCACCATACCAGGTTCACCGATCCGTCCTGGCTCCAAGATCTTCATCCAACCCAAGCGGGGGCTAGACATCCACTGAAGAAGTCCAGAAGAGGGTCCAAAGTCTTCCTCCTATCCGGCAAGAAGAGGACATCCGGACCGGCAAACATCTTCTCCAAGCGGCATCTTCTATCTTCTTCCATCCGATGACGACCGGCTCCATCTTGAAGACCTCCAGCGCGGATCCATCCTCTTCTTCCGACGACTAGACAACGAATGACGGTTCCTTTAAGGGACGTCATCCAAGATGGCGTCCCTCGAATTCCGATTGGCTGATAGGATTCTATCAGCCAATCGGAATTAAGGTAGGAATTTTCTGATTGGCTGATGGAATCAGCCAATCAGAATATAGTTCAATCCGATTGGCTGATCCAATCAGCCAATCAGATTGAGCTCGCATTCTATTGGCTGATCGGAACAGCCAATAGAATGCGAGCTCAATCTGATTGGCTGATTGGATCAGCCAATCGGATTGAACTATATTCTGATTGGCTGATTCCATCAGCCAATCAGAAAATTCCTACCTTAATTCCGATTGGCTGATAGAATCCTATCAGCCAATCGGAATTCGAGGGACGCCATCTTGGATGACGTCCCTTAAAGGAACCGTCATTCGTCGTCTAGTCGTCGGAAGAAGAGGATGGATCCGCGCTGGAGGTCTTCAAGATGGAGCCGGTCGTCATCGGATGGAAGAAGATAGAAGATGCCGCTTGGAGAAGATGTTTGCCGGTCCGGATGTCCTCTTCTTGCCGGATAGGAGGAAGACTTTGGACCCTCTTCTGGACTTCTTCAGTGGATGTCTAGCCCCCGCTTGGGTTGGATGAAGATCTTGGAGCCAGGACGGATCGGTGAACCTGGTATGGTGAAGACAAGGTAGGAAGATCTTCAGGGGATTAGTGTTAGGTTTATTTAAGGGGGGTTTGGGTTAGATTAGGGGTATGTGGGTGGTGGGTTGTAATGTTGGGGGGGGGTATTGTATGTTTTTTTTTACAGGCAAAAGAGCTGAAATTCTTGGGGCATGCCCCGCAAAGGGCCCTGTTCAGGGCTGGTAAGGTAAAAGAGCTTGTAATATTTGTATTTTAGAATAGGGTAGGGAATTTTTTATTTTGGGGGGCTTTGTTATTTTATTAGGGGGCTTAGAGTAGGTGTAATTAGTTTAAAATTGTTGTAATATTTTTCTTATGTTTGTAAATATTTTATTATTTTCTGTAACTTAGTTATTTTTTATTTTTTGTACTTTAGATAGTTTATTTAATTGTATTTATTTGTAGCAATTGTGTTTAATTAATTTATTGATAGTGTAGTGTTAGGTTAATTGTAGGTAATTGTAGGTAGTTTATTTAATTATTTTATTGATATGGTAGTATTAGGTTTAATTATATCTTAGGTTAGGATTTATTTTACAGGTAAATTTGTTATTATTTTAACTAGGTAACTATTAAATAGTTCTTAACTATTTAATAGCTATTGTACCTGGTTAAAATAATTACAAAGTTGCCTGTAAAATAAATATTAATCCTAAAATAGCTATAATATAATTATAATTTATATTGTAGCTATATTAGGATGTATTTTACAGGTAAGTATTTAGCTTTAAATAGGAATCATTTATTTAATAAGAGTTAATTTATTTCGTTAGATAAAAATTATATTTAACTTAGGGGGGTGTTAGTGTTAGGGTTAGACTTAGCTTTAGGGGTTAATACATTTATTAGAATAGCGGTGAGCTCCGGTCGGCAGATTAGGGGTTAATAATTGAAGGTAGGTGTCGGCGATGTTAGGGAGGGCAGATTAGGGGTTAATACTATTTATGATAGGGTTAGTGAGGCGGATTAGGGGTTAATAACTTTATTATAGTAGCGCTCAGGTCCGCTCGGCAGATTAGGGGTTAATAAGTGTAGGTAGGTGTCGGCGACGTTGAGGGGGGCAGATTAGGGGTTAATAAATATAACATAGGGGTCGGCGATGTTAGGGGTAGCAGATTAGGGGTACATAGGGATAACGTAGGTGGCGGCGATTTGCGGTCGGAAGATTAGGGGTTAATTATTTTAAGTAGCTTGCGGCGACGTTGTGGGGGGCAAGTTAGGGGTTAATAGATATAATACAGGGGTCGGCGGTGTTAGGGGCAGCAGATTAGGGGTACATAAGTATAACGTAGGTGGCGGTCGGCAGATTAGGGGTTAAAAATTTTAATCGAGTGGCGGCGATGTGGGGGGACCTCGGTTTAGGGGTACATAGGTAGTTTATGGGTGTTAGTGTACTTTAGGGTACAGTAGTTAAGAGCTTTATAAACCGGCGTTAGCCAGAAAGCTCTTAACTCCTGCTATTTTCAGGCGGCTGGAATCTTGTCGTTAGAGCTCTAACGCTCACTGCAGAAACGACTCTAAATACCAGCGTTAGAAAGATCCCATTGAAAAGATAGGCTACGCAAATGGCGTAGGGGGATCTGCGGTATGGAAAAGTCGCGGCTGAAAAGTGAGCGTTAGACCCTTTAATCACTGACTCCAAATACCAGCGGGCGGCCAAAACCAGCGTTAGGAGCCTCTAACGCTGGTTTTGACGGCTACCGCCGAACTCTAAATCTAGGCCTGAGTGTTTTCTGTATCTCTCCTCTAAGCACTGAAATAGTATAATATAGAGGGAAGTGATAATATATAAGAGCTGGGCAGGTACAAATAATTGATTAGGAGATGGTTTATGTTTCATTATAACTTTACTACACTAGTGCAAGAATGCTTCTATTTTTATGGTCTTTTGGAAGAATTAATGACTGATAATAGTAAAAATGTTGTAAATATATTTGCTCATGTATTATTTGTTTAAATTAGACACTTGACTAGTGATGCAGACTGTTTCTGTTTACTGGTACAAATTCTAGAGTAAAGGCATTCTTTTTATTCTTTAACATTTTTAAATGTCTGTTTTTGCATATTGCTTAACTCCATGTGACATCTCTTCTTATGTCATCTCTTACTATAATGTCACTGAATATGAAAAATTACTGCAAATGATGCAATTCACAGTTGGCAGAATTGCTCTTTTTATGGTTGGGAGATGTTTGTAATTTGTAATACCATTTTGTCTAGGAAGCTTTAGCTCTAATTAAGATGGTATACATACATATTTTTGTATTGCTGTGTTATTAACCCTCTACTGGCTAGACAGACAAATAAAGTGCTCTTGTACCAACATCTGGTGTATGTATGTATGTATGTATGTTTGCATTTACAAATGTATGTGTATATATATATATATATATATATATATAATTATTAGAATTATTTAAATATAATTTACTCCTACTGGAATATTGTTTTCATTATTATTGAAGGGGTTTACAAATTATTTGTCTGTCTAATTTTGATGTTGTTTTGTAACAATGACCATATGCCCAGAATGTGATCCAGAGACTGGTATTGTCAATATTATGGAGTTAGTGTAAGAGCTTGATGCTGTAATCTGTATAATAACATATGAATAAGTCTAAAGTATACTATTACCATAAAATGTGTGTGTTTTGATTGCAGAACGGAGTGGACAGAGCAGTTGAACAGTAGGTTGTCAATACTCCAGTGCTTGCTTGCTCTGCTCTATAGTGTCCCGGGATTTTTTTTTAAATATTGTCATCTATGTATCAGTTGGAAGTCTATTTTTAATATATCTGTGTAAAAATTATATGAAGTCACACAAGTAGCTCATGTGACATTTTTTTTCTCACTGATAGGTGAGGTATTCTGTCATAATGCCCATAGTGCAAAAAGGCATCAGGAGCATCTTACAGTGAGAGTAAAGTGGCTACACTTCTTACACAAAGCACAGTAAGAGATAACCTCACAGAGTGCAGGTATGGTCAGAATGCTAAATATGTTGTGAAGTTGTGGAGTTATTATCATTATATGCATTTATTTTCTATTTAGATATGTATAGATCTTTTATATGTGAGAATATATACAGGGGCATATTACTGGATAGGCCAACAAGTCCGGTGCCTAGTGTGGCAAATTTTGGGGAGGCGGCACTTCTCCATTGGCACTGAATATGTGGCCATGATTTATTTATTTTTTGATAGTGCTGCGGTCACGTGACCGGCTTTTTGCCGAGGTGACGGTCACTTGATGTTTTCTGACCATCAGCCCGCCTTCCTGTCTGTTGCCACGCCAGCGCCACACATGGAGGGAGTCACACACGTGCGCACGTGATCTCCCAGGTTGCGGTGAGAAGAACTCAGAAGGGAAAAGAAGTGGAGTCTGCAAGTCACGAGTGTGATCAGTGGAGGATGGAGCTGCATAGCGGAGCCTGAGGAGTCAGACTGGAGAGTGGAGGGGGCTAACCCCGCTGAGTCAACTCAGGTAGGGCTGGGCAGGGCACGTTACTGCAAGCAAAAATATCGCACTATGACAGTCAGAGAACTCAGTGTGAGTCTTGTTTTTGTTGAGGCACTGTACTAGCTGTGTCAGTGTGGCTAGCCTTAATCTAATGCCGCCCTCCTCAGGACTCAGTGAGTGTACTTGTCTTGTTTCTGTACTAGCTGTGTACAGTCAGTCTGGCTTAATCTAATGCCATCCTCCTCTGCTATTTTATTGCCTACAGTTACACACAATCTGTGTGTGTCTATACTGTGTAGCCTGTAAGCAAGAAAATAGCAGAGGAGAAGGGCGACATTAGATTATGAACTAAGTCTGTCTAGAACTTTGTGAAGTAAAGACAGTAACTAGTTGAACTAGAAGTGTTAGCTCAGCTGGCCTGGTACTGGTAGCCTAGCCGTAGTATAGCGGATCATGTGAGTGTGTGGGCACTGTCTGGAAAGCAAGCAGGCACAGTTACCGGCACAGATATGCTCTGTCTTCTCATTGTGCTTCAATGTGCATGGACCATGTGCTATAAATCTAGAGAATCTGAGATAAATGATATTGCAATAATGACGTGTTTCTTTTTTCTGCCTGGGAGTGGGACTGTATTATTGGATTCACAGTCACTGACTCAGCTATATAATCTATTTAATATGAATGGTCAATTAATGGGGATATCATTGATTTATACATCCCATCCCCTGATCCCCAAAATATGTACACAGTGTCACTAGTCTGCTACTCACTAATATCTCCATGATATACAGCAAGCAACATGAAAGATAACTTCTAATAAAAAAACTAGCTTCTCATGAAGGGAAAAAAAATGCACATTTTCTATTCAAGAACTTTTTTTTTTAATATAAAGTATGCATTCTTTCCCCTGCTTCATGAGAAGCCAGATTTTTTTATTAGAAGTTGGCTTTCATGTTGCTTGCCGTATATCATGGAAATATTAGTAAAGAGTAGTTTACATATTGTGGGGATGGGGATGTAATAAATCAATCTCATTAAATAGCTGTGAATCCTATAATACCCCCACCATTCTTGACCAACAAAAATTATATGGCCAAAAATTGCCTAAATCCAGGGGGGTAGGGGGCAGCAGGATTCTGAGTGCCTAAGGCAGCAGAAAACCTAAATACGCCACTGAATATATATTATTATTGTCTATGTCTGTAAGGATAGATAAATATATATATATATATATATATATATATATATATATATATATATATATATATATATATAGCTAGATTGCATGTAGCATGCTGACTGTTGTGCACAAGTGATATCAGCTTTTTGAATGCGGCAGAAAGAGTGCTCCTATTACAAGTTGAAAGTAAACGCCTTTGCGAGAGCACAATCAGATTTTAAGCTTGTCAAGTTAGCGAGACTGAAAAGCTTTTGCACTAAACACAACATAAATACATTAACAATTACAGTTACACTCATATAAACACTATGTGATAAAAAAATAATCATCAAAATATTATTTTTTATAAGTGATGAAAGTATATGGTTTATTTGTTTGACTGCAAAGGGCTATATTGTATATATACATACAAATACATGTCTATTTATGTGTATTTATGTATACTGTATATATATATATATATATACAGTATATATACTGTATATAAATATACATATATATATATATATATATAGGTGAAAAGATTAGTATTAGGCGCACAGGTTAAAGAACAATGACCTATTTAGTGTCAATATTATTGCCAGAGGAAAATGCTATACAGATATAAATCAGGCATGTTATATGTATCACCATATATTACATGAGTATCAATGTTAATATAATGATCTCTGATGAAGCGCATGTGCTCATGCGCGAAACACGTAAGATAGGAGCTTACCTGTTGTTTTATATGGAAGCCTGCTCCTAATAAACCTTCTTGCATCGACTTTTAAGACTCAGCGTTTCCTTTTCCTCATCTCCATTAATATAATGTAGTATAGTTTTACCTTATTCTTATTCGGTGTGAGTGGAAATAATTGGGTACAGCAACTAATTATTGGATCTTATACAGAAAGAAAAATTCCACAATATGTATATGTCATGTAAATAGGACCTAGTAAATGCAAAGAAGTGACTTTGAACAAAGTACACAAATAAATTAGTCCCAAATTTGTATAAGATTGTGCAGTATCAGTTCTTTTTTTCTTAATCTTGTGACATCCACATATTATAGGTGAGTGCCCACTTACTAGATTAAACCTCAATCTATGAGGTAAGTAAATGCGTCCCTTTAAGATAAAGTTGTCCCTCAACAATCCAGAAAAACTGCTTCTCTGCCTCCTCAGTGTGGTAGAAAGTTTATTTCTTCCTTCTTAGTTGAGTCTTTTGTTCTCCTTCCCGTGTCACTTGGTGTCATGCACATAGATAGGGGAATACAAATTTGGAAAAAATAGTGCAACACTGTTTGTAGACTTAAAATCATATATTAATTAAATATGTTAAAAATGCTCACATTCTTAAACCTCAATCCAATATGAGGTATCAGTTAGGCATATCAGGGTTAGTTGAAAACAACAGGTGCAATTTTCCAAAGCGTATAAGTTGGTTATGTCAGTCAAGTATGCAGGAAACGGGCATAAAAGCAGTTTGCAGTGTACAATTTAAATACAGTCTGTTTAAATTCTCTCCTAACGCGTTTCAAAGGTCTTTATAAAATAGGTTACCTTCTTCATCAGAGGTTGTATCGAGTGTGATGGCTGGTAAAGACTAGGGACTTAAATATAGGGTGTTGTTGATTAACTTTGAATTTGAAGGATTCTGATTGGCTCCTGCCTCCATGTGACTAGGGAGGTGTGTGTACTACTCCACCAATTAGGTTTTATATACTTTTTGCCACATAAAGGACAATAATGGGCAATAAATGGGCAAAAAAATTAAGTAAAACTACCCCTCTCTTTCAGCTGTATTAGCTTCATTATTTTCTCTAGTTTATTTAATTGCTGTTATATGCGACTCAGCCGAAACACCCAATCCAGATAAGGAAGTGGATAATGAAAATTGAAGAGGTCTAAATTCCCCAGAGTACTCAATGGTGGATCCGTATAGACAATTGGCGAATAATAATAGAAGGAACAAAGAGAATGAAGCTGGTTCATCAAGAAACCTACAAAATACACAAAGGGGCCAGGAGGGAGGTCAACAATATGGGTGGAGAAATGATAAAAAGAGGAGACAAAATGGTAGGCAACAATGGGAAGACCCTATCCATGAACGAGGAAGAGGGTGGAACAGAAACTATAAAGATCAATATAATAGTAGACCTAATGATCATTCCAGGGACAAAAGAAATTATGGAGATCAAAATGGTAGTAGAAACAGATTTCCTAGAAAGGAACAAAAATCCGGGTATTATAATCAAATCCATTGCAAACTGAATGGAAACTCGAATTGGAGAAGGATTAACCGATCCCCTCACCCACATAATGTGGGAAATAGAAGAAATCTCAATAATACAGGGATAACGGACAGTCAGAACTACAGAATAAACTCCACTCAGAAGGACACCAGACAACATTTTTTAGGATATGGAGAAAAAGAATACCGCCTTACAGATCCGAAGTATATACTCAGAGAGCCACCAGGACTCAAGAAAGGGGAGATATACCCCCAGGGACATCCCATGAGACTAGAGTTACAGTGGAGACAAAGAGGCCAAAAAAGGCAAACCACAGAGGATGCAGAGGAGGGAGGGAGAAGACATGGAAAGGAAAAAACAAAAATCATCCCCAATATGGGAAACGAGGATGTAAAGGCAAAAGTCTTCAACCTCTCATCAAAACCTCTAACGAAAGAAGAAACCACTATACTAGAGAAAGGCTTATCCTTTGCCCCCAAGAAGGGACCAAACTCATTCCAACTGTTCATTGACCTCCATAAATTCACTCGGAACTTAACCCTAAAGAGACATTTTGAAAAATTGTCCATTAAAGATGAAGGAGTCGGGCAGAAAACCTTGACCAAAGCTGACTCTGATCTTTTGAATCTCTTGGAAAATTTAGAAGATGAGAATGAGCCAACAAGTGGAAAAGTAACACTAAACAAACATGCCACACTTAAACCCCGCTCCACCTTTAATCCAGTCCATTCAAGAGGAAATCTGATTTTTTTTCAAATCTAGTACAAACAGATTTCAATCAACTATGCGATGGATACAAAATTAAGAAGGATAACCTCTAAAAGAAAGACAAAGCCTTTATAAAAAGTCTAGAGGAGGATAGTAATCTGATCATCAGGGAGGCGGATAAAGGGGGGGGGCATTGTAATTCAGGACCGTGTGGACTACATACAAGAAGCCCACAACTTTCTAAGAGATGAAACGAACTACAGGAAACTGCCGAGGGATCCAACCGACATTTTTTTTAAGGGAATACCGCCACCTGCTAGACAATGCCAAAGAGGAGAAAGTCTTAAATGAAGATGAACTAGCATATTTTAAGAATGACAATCCCACCACAGCAATTTTCTATCACCTCCCAAAGGTCCATAAAAATATAAGGACACCACCAGGAAGACAAATAGTCTCCGGTATTAACTCCCTGATGTCTAAGTTGTCTGAATACATAGACAACTTTCTACAATCATTGGTCCCAAGACTGAAATACAACCTAAGAGATACCCCGGACACTATTGGAAAACTGACAGAAATAGTATGGAAAGAAAATTGTATTTGGGTTACTTTAGATGTCAGTGCCCTATATACGAACATTCCACACAAAAAAGGAGTGGAAGCTGTGGATTATTGGCTAAAAACCCTAACTGATCTCCCAAAAGAAACACGTAACTTTCTCCTTAATTCAATAAGATTTGACCTGGAAAAGAACTTCTTTCTATTCGAGAAATAATTTTTCCTACAGCTCCAAGGTACAGCAATGGGCACTCATTTTACACCCAGTTTTGCTAACCTATACATGGGGCTGTGGGAGGAGTGCCACATATAACAATCCATTCATTACCTACATTAGGAGATGGGCAAGGTACATTGATGATATTATTTTGATCTGGGAAGGCCCTGAGAATATCCTCAATGAGTTTGTTGAATCCTTAACCCCTTAATGACCGGACCATTTTTCAATTTTCTTACCCTTAATGACAATGGCTATTTTTACATTTCTGCAGTGTTTGTGTTTAGCTGTAATTTTCCTCTTACTCATTTACTTTACCCACACATATTATATACTGTTTTTCTCGCCATTAAATGTACTTTCTAAAGATACCATTATTTTCATCATATATTATAATTTACTATAAAAAATATATAAAATATGAGGAACAAATTGAAAAAAACACACTTTTTCTAACTTTGACCGCCAAAATCTGTTACACATCTACAACCACCAAAAAACACCTATTCTAAATAGATTCTAAATTTTGTCCCGAGTTTAGAAATACCCAATGTTTACATGTTCTTTGCAAGTTATAGGGCAAAAAATACAAGTAGCACTTTTCTATTTCCAAACCACTTTTTTTCAAAATTAGCGCTAGTTACATTGGAACACTGATATCTTTCAGGAATCTCTGAATATCCCTTGACATGTATATATTTTTATTTAGAAGACATCCCAAAGTATTGATCTAGGCCCATTTTGGTATATTTCATGCCATCATTTCACTGCCAAATGCGATCAAATAAAATAAATTGTTTACTTTTTCACAAATTTTTTCACAAACTTTAGGTTTCTCGCTGAATTTATTTACAAACAACTTATGCAATTATGGCATAAATGGTTGTAAATACCTTTCTGGGATCCCCTTTGTTCAGAAATAGCAGACATATATGGCTTTGGTGTTGCATTTTGGTAATTAGAAGGCCGCTAAAATGCCCCTGCACACCACATGTGTATTATGCCCAGCAGTGAAGGGGTTAATTAGGGAGCTTGTAGGGAGCTTTTAGGTTTAATTTTAGCTTTAGTGTAGTGTAGTAGACAACCCAAATTATTAATCTAGGCCCATTTTGGTATATTTCATGCCACCATTTCACCGCCAAATACGATCAAATAAAAAAAAGACTGTTAAATTTTTCACAATTTTAGGTTTCTCACTGAAATTATTTACAAACAGCTTGTGCAATTATGGCACAAATGGTTGTAAATGCTTCTCTAGGATCCCCTTTGTTCAGAAATAGCAGACATATATGGCTTTGGTAATAATAAGGCCGTTAAATGCTGCTGCGCACCACACTTGTAATATGCCCAGCAGTTAAGAGGTTAATTAGGTAGCTTGTAGGGTTAATTTTTAGCTTTAGTTTAGAGATCAGCCTCCCACCTGACACATCCCACTCCCTGATCCCCCTGACCCCCCTCAAACAGCTCTCTTCCCTCCTCACCTCACAATTGTCAGCGCCATCTTAAGTACTGGCAGAAAGTCTGCCAGTACTGAAATAAAAAGCATTTTTTTTTTCATACTGTCTGCAGTGATGGATCCCCCCTTACCCCACAACCTTCCTGATCCCTCCATACATTTCTCTATCACTCCCCTGCACCCCCCCTACATATTTGCCTCCATCTTGGGTACTGGCAGCTGTCTACCAGTACCCAATTTGCCCCCCAAATTTTTATAAAGCATTTATTTTCTGTAGTGTAGCTGGCCCCCCTCAACAATCTACATCCCTCTCCCTCCCAGATCCCTTACTAAACTACAGAGATCCACATTCATCTGCATTGTTTTTTTTTTTAAATGCACATTGAAGCGATTGCTCCCAGCACTTCAAAAAGCAGAAGACGTACCAGGTACGTCAATTGTCACTAAGGGGAGTTTTTCCTATGACGTACCTGGTACGTCCTCTGTCATTAAGGGGTTAAACAACAATGAATTTAACCTTACTTTCACAGAGAAAAGAAGTACGTCAGAAAAAGACTTTCTTGATATCATACTATTCCACAAAGAAGGTAAACTTCATACCAAACTTCACTAGAAACCAACTGATAGCAACAGATATCTACTGGCTTCAAGCTGCCATAATCCAGAATGGATAAAAAACATCCCTTATGGTCAGTACCAGCGCCTTAGACGCAACTGCTCAAAAATGGAACATTTCGAACAGGAAGCTGTACTATTAAAAAGGAGATTCGTGGAAAGAGGATATAAGGAGACTGAGCTAGCTAAAGCCTATAAAAAAGCAAAATGTATTGACAGACAATCACTCTTACAAAAAAGACAAAAGAAGATACTTGGTGAAGAACTGAAGCTGAAAGACACAGCCAACTTCATTACAACATATAATGAAGGTTCAAAAGAAATAAAGATGATTCTCAAAAAACATTGGCACCTGCTAGAAAAAGATGAACTTTTGAAAGCCATAAAACCAAAAGAACCAAAAGTAATCTTTCGCAAAAATAAAAATTTGAAGAATACTCTTGCACCAAGTAAAGTAAAACAGCCCAAAAAACAAAATTGGCTTGGGAAATTATCCATAGGTTTTTTTAACCCCTTAATGACCACAATGTACCCTGTATGTCACTGGTCATTAAGGTTTTTTTACGGACATAATAGTACAAGTCTAGCAAGAACACGCTATTAATGCCCTCACTCCAGCAGGCTTTGTGGAATAGAGCAGTCTCAACGCTGGTGGCAAGATCGCGCTATAAAACAATCAAGTCCCAAAAAAAGGCCAGTGACATATAGGGTACGTCGCTGGTCCTTAAGGGGTTAAGTGCAATTGCCTAAACTGTGTCGCATGTGAACATCACTATAATGGACAAAAATCAACAAAAGAAATTAGGTCTAACAGTAACGGCAAATTATGCAAACTAAATACAGCTTGCAACTGCAAAACAGACCATGTCGTTTACCTTATTGAATATTCATGTGGACTACAGTATATAGGACACACTACACTCCCCTTTAAAAAGAGGGTGGCAGAACATGAATATAAAGGCGGGAGAAAAATCCCATAGCTTATCACTTCACTATAGAAACTATCATGACAAAGACCCAGAAGGACTTAGAGCTACCATCTTAGAATGCATCCCAGTCAGTAAGAGACGTGGGGATAGGGAATTATACCTTAAACGTAGAGAAACCTTTTGGATTCATACCTTAAATTCACAGATTCCTTTTGGCCTCAACAAGGACATAGATTTGGCAGCCTTTTTAGTAGAAAACTAAAACAATTTTGAATAATAATCAGGGGTTACACTATACCTACAGTATTGAAATTAGCAAGTACAAAAATATTTCACTCACAGGTATTTACGTAAACAATATTCATCCTGCAAGATGTGATATAAATAAAATAAAAAAATGAAAAAAGAATACATACATATGTGAAACCAAGCACGCATATCATTTATGTATATTTATACATCTATGTTTTTAAGAATAATCAAATGGATTTTTTTCCGGATAATTGTATCCACTCTGAATAATTCTATATATTCACTCTATTAAGTTCTTATCATTTGAAAGAGTTTTTATTGAGATATTATTTTAATGAGCTTTCACCGCTTGAAAATGGTTTTATACATATATATATATATATATATATATATATATAGATACCCATTGATCTATTCATTGATTGATTGATGCATGTTTTATTTCATATGAGGGATGTGTATACAATGTGACAAATTTGTACTACTAATATTTATTATTCATGGTCCTGGAATAAGTGAATCTTCATACAGAATTGTTAAATACAACCAAAAAAAAAAGAACCAAGAAAATATCTCTGATTACTCAAGTTTATTTTTAAAATCCCCTTTTTGCTGTTATTTTTAGCAGTGCACGGTTTTAGGAAATTTAATATGAAGGACGCTACATGCTTTTCTTGTTAGCAAGCAATGATAACACTAGTAAGGAAACTTCGTAACGGAAAATCCTTACCAAAGTAATAAAAACAGTCACCAGTCATACAGAGAGAAAGCGCAATAAAGATTTTCATGCATGCGCAAAAAATCTCACTCGTATGTAAGATCTATATGCAAGCACAAAGACGCACATTGCCCAAATAGAATAAGTTGAGGGTGTTACCACATAGAAATGATCGCAGAGAAGGAAGTATGCGTACATTTATCTACTGCAGCACACAAATAGTAACGCATTTAGAACAAACACATTGATGGAAGAGGGGAATGCTCATACTCTAACCTGATTGGAGGATCAGCTAAAACCCCCAAATCAAACACTAAGAGCGCTTCCTTCATTAGTACGCATGCGCAAATACTCCAATCGTAACAATAATGGTCGCATATAACAGCAATTAAATAAACTAGAGAAAATAATGAAGCTAATACAGCTGAAAGAGAGGGGTAGTTTTACTTAATGTTTTTTGCCCATTTATTGCCCATTATTGTCCTTTATGTGTAAAACCTAATTGGTGGAGTAGTACACACACCTCCCTAGTCACATGGAGGCAGGAGCCAATCAGAATCCTTCAAACTCGAAGTTAATCAAAAACACCCTATGTTTAAGTCCCTAGTCTTTACCAGCAATCACACTCGATACAACCTCTGATGAAGAAGGTAACCTATTTTATAAAGACCTTTGAAACGCGTTAGAAGAGAATTTAAAGAGACTGTATTTAAATTGTACACTGAAAACTGCTTTTATGCCTGTTTCCTGCATACTTGACTGACATAACCAACTTATATGCTTTGGAAAATTGCACCTGTTGTTTTCAACTAACCCTGATATGCCTAACTGATACCTCATATTGGATTGAGGTTTAGCAATGTGAGCATTTTTAACATATTTAATAAATATATGATTTTAAGTCTACAAACAGTGTTGCACTATTTTTTCCACATTTGTATTCCCCTATCTATGTGCATGACACCAAGTGACACTGGAAGGAGAACAAAAGACTCGACTAAGAAGGGAGAAATAAACTTTCTACCACACTGAGGAGGCAGAGAAGCAGTTTTTCTGGATTGCTGAGGGACAACTTTATCTTAAAGGGACGCATTTACTTACCTCATAGGATTGAGGTTTAATCTAGTAAGTGGGCACTCACCTATAATATGTGGATGTCACAAGATTAAGAAAAAAAGAACTGATACTGCACAGTCTTATACAAATTTGGGACTAATTTTTTTGTGTACTTTGTTCAAAGTCACTTCTTTGTATTTACTAGGTCCTATTTATATGATATATACATATTGTGGAATTTTTCTTTCTTTATAAGATCTAATAATTAGTTGCTGTACCCAATTATTTCCACTCACAACGAATAAGAATAAGGTAAAATTATACTACATTATATTAACATTGTTACTCATGTAATACATGGTGATACATATAACATATGCCTGATTTATATCTGCATAGCATTTTCCTCTTGCAATAATATTGACACTAAACAGGTCATTGTTCTTTAACCTGTGTGCCTAATACTAATCTTTTCACCCACACATTTTTTTCATAATTAGAAATAGGACGTTGATAGGTGGGGACCCATCATGTGTCCTTATTTCAGGTATTGGGCTGCCGGTTCATTCACAAATAAATATACCACTGTTCTTGGGGGGCACACCTAGCGCTGATCCTTCTAGTTCTCTTTCAAATAATATATATATATAAGCAAATTCCGGTCACCAAGCACTCACGTTATGTATAGATTGCCTAGGTGCAGTACATATAAGTATTACAAGTAGAAAGGCAGAGACCGCACTCATAGGACTTATTTCACCACCACAGTGGACTTATTTATTAAAAGTCCACTGTGGTGGTGAAATAAGTCCTATGAGTACGGTCTCTGCCTTTCTACTTTTTGCAGTACAGCGGTCTCACCACTTGCTCCCCCTCTCTTTTGCTCTTTCTCTCCCATCTCTTTTGTGCTCTCTCCCCCCTCTTTTGCGCTCTCTCCCCCTCTCTTTTGTGCTCTCTCTCGCTCCACCTCTCTTTTGCTCTCTCTCCCCTTCTCTTTTGCTCTCTCTCCCCTTCTCTTTTGCACTCTCTCCCCCTCTCTTTTGCTCTCTTTGTCCCCCTCTCTTTTGCTCTCTCTCTCCCCCCTCTATTTTGCTCTCTCTCTCCCCCCTCACTTTTGCTCTCTCTCCCCTTTATTTTGCTCTTTTGTGCTCTCTCCCCCCTCTCTTTTGCACTCTCTCCCCCTCTCTTTTGCCCTCTCTCTCCCCCCTCTGTTTTGCACTCTCTCTCCCCCTCTTTTGCGCTCTCTCTCCCCCTCTATTGCGCTCTCTCCCCCCTCCTTTTTGCTCTCTCTCCCCCTCTCTTTTGCTTTCTCTCTCCCCCTCTCTTTTGCTCTATCTCTCTCCCCCTCTCTTTTGCTCTATCTCTCTCCCCCCTCTCTTTTGCTCTCTCTCTCCCCCTCTCTTTTATTCTCTCTACCATCTCTCTCTCTCTCTCTCTCTCTCTCTCTCTCTCTCTCTCTATCTCTCTCTCTCTCTCCCCCTCTATTTTTCTCTCTCTCCCCCTCTCTTTTGCTCTCTCTCTCTCCCCCTCTATTTTGCTCTCTCTCCCCCCCTCACTTTTGCTATCTCTCCCCTCTATTTTGCTCTTTTGTGCTCTCTCCCCCTCTCTTTTGCACTCTCTCCCCCTCTCTTTTGCGCTCTCTCTCCCCCCTCTGTTTTGCGCTCTCTCTTCCCCTCTTTTGCGCTCTCTCTCCCCTCCTTTTTGCTCTCTCTCCCCCTCTCTTTTGCTCTATCTCTCTCCCCCTCTCTTTTGCTCTCTCTCCCCCCTCTCCTTTGCTCTCTCTCTCCCCCTCTCTTTTATTCTCTCTACCCTCTCTCTCTCTCTCTCTCTCTCTCTCTCTCTATCTCCCCCTCTATTTCTCTCTCTCTCCCTCTCTTTTGCTCTCTCTCTCCCCCTCTCTTTTTCTCTCTCTCCCCCCTCTCTTTTGCTCTCTCTCTCCCCCTCTCTTTTATTCTATCTACCCTCTCTCTCTCTCTCTCTCTCTCTCTCTCTCTCTCTCTCTCCCTCTCTATTTTTCTCTCTCTCCCCCTCTCTTTTGCTCTCTCTCCCCCTGTCTTTTGCTCGCTCTCTCCCCCTCTCTTCTGCTCTCCCCCCTTTCTTTGGTACTCTCTCCCCCTCTCTTTGCTCTATCTCCCCCTCTCTTTTGCTCTCTCTCTCTCACCCCTCCCTTTTTCACTCTCTCTCCCCCCTCTCTTTTTCTTTCTCTCCCTCTCTTTTGCTCTCTATCTCTCCCCCACTCTTTTGCTCTCTCTCTTTCCCCCTCTCTTTTGCTCTCTCTCTTCCCCTCTCTATTTCTCTCTCTCCCCTCTCTTTTGCTCTCTCTCTCCCCCTCTCTTTTGCTCTCTCTTCCCTCTCATTTGCTCTTTCCCCTCTCTTTTGCTCTTTCCCCTCTATTTTGCTCTCTCCCCCTTTCTTTTGCTCTCTTTCTCCCCCCTCTCTTTTGCTCTCTCTCTCCCCCCTCTCTTTTGCTCTCTCTCTCCCCCTCACTTTTGTTCTCTCTACCCCCTCTCTATCTCTCTTTCTCTATCTCCCCCTCTATTTTTCTCTCTCTCCCCCTCTCTTTTGCTCTCTCTCTCTCTCTCTCTCTCTCTCTCTCTCTCTCTCTCTCTCTCTCTCTCTCTCTCTCTCTCTCTCTCTCTCTCCCTATCTTTTGCTCTCTCTCTCCCCCTCTCTTCTGCTCTCCCCCCTTTCTTTGGTACTCTCTCCTCCTCTCTTTGCTCTCTCTCCTCCTCTCTTTTGCACTCTCTCTCTTCCCCTCTCTTTTGCTCTCTCTCTCTCCCCCTCTCTTTTGCTCTCTCTCTCTCTCACCCCTCTCTTTTGCACTCTCTCTCCCTGTCTTTCATTCTCTCTCCCCACCTCTCTTTTTCTTTCTCTCCCTCTCTTTTGCTCTCTCTCTCTCCCCCCTCTTTTGCTCTCTCTCTTCCCCCCTTTCTTTTGCTCTCTCTCTTCCCCTCTCTATTTTTCTCTCTCCCCCTCTCTTTTGCTCTCTCTCTCCCCCTCTCTTTTGCTCTCTCTCTCTCCCCCTCTCTTTTGCTCTCTCTTCACTCTCTTTTGCTCTTTCCCCTCTCTTTTGCTCTTTCCCCTCTATTTTGCTCTCTCCCCCTTTCTTTTGCTCTCTTTCTCCCCTCTCTTTTGCTCTCTCTCTCTCTACCCCTTCTCTTTTGCTCTCTCTCTCCCCCCTCACTTTTGCTCTCTCTCCCCCTCTCTTTTGCTTTCTCTCCCCCTCTCATTTGCTCTCCCTCTCTCCCCCCTCTCTTTTGCACTCTCTCTCCCCCTCTCTTTTGCGCTCTCTCTCCCCCCTTTCTTTTGCTCTCTCTCTTCCTTTCTCTTTTGTGCTCTCTCTCCCCCTTCTTTTGTGCTCTCTCTCTCCCCCTCTTTTGTGCTCTCTCTCTCCCCATCTTTTTGCTCTCTTTCTCCCCCCTCTCTTTTGCACTCTCTCTCCCCATCTCTTTTGCACTCTCTCTCCCCATCTCTTTTGCACTCTCTCTCCCCCCTCTCTTTTGCGCTCTCTCCCCCCCCTCTCTTTTGCTCTCTCTCTCCCCACATCTCTTTTGCTCTCTCTCTCCCCCCTCACTTTTGCTCTCTCTCCCCTTTATTTTGCTCTTTTGTGCTCTCTCCCCCCTCTCTTTTGCACTCTCTCCCCCTCTCTTTTGCCCTCTCTCTCCCCCCTCTGTTTTGCACTCTCTCTCCCCCTCTTTTGCGCTCTCTCTCCCCCTCTATTGCGCTCTCTCCCCCCTCCTTTTTGCTCTCTCGCCCCCTCTCTTTTGCTTTCTCTCTCCCCCTCTCTTTTGCTCTATCTCTCTCCCCCTCTCTTTTGCTCTATCTCTCTCCCCCCTCTCTTTTGCTCTCTCTCTCCCCCTCTCTTTTATTCTCTCTACCATCTCTCTCTCTCTCTCTCTCTATCTCTCTCTCTCTCTCCCCCTCTATTTTTCTCTCTCTCCCCCTCTCTTTTGCTCTCTCTCTCTCCCCCTCTATTTTGCTCTCTCTCCCCCCCTCACTTTTGCTATCTCTCCCCTCTATTTTGCTCTTTTGTGCTCTCTCCCCCTCTCTTTTGCACTCTCTCCCCCTCTCTTTTGCGCTCTCTCTCCCCTCTCTGTTTTGCGCTCTCTCTTCCCCTCTTTTGCGCTCTCTCTCCCCTCCTTTTTGCTCTCTCTCCCCCTCTCTTTTGCTCTATCTCTCTCCCCCTCTCTTTTGCTCTCTCTCCCCCCTCTCCTTTGCTCTCTCTCTCCCCCTCTCTTTTATTCTCTCTACCCTCTCTCTCTCTCTCTCTCTCTCTCTCTCTCTCTCTATCTCCCCCTCTATTTCTCTCTCTCTCCCTCTCTTTTGCTCTCTCTCTCCCCCTCTCTTTTTCTCTCTCTCCCCCCTCTCTTTTGCTCTCTCTCTCCCCCTCTCTTTTATTCTATCTACCCTCTCTCTCTCTCTCTCTCTCTCTCTCCCTCTCTATTTTTCTCTCTCTCCCCCTCTCTTTTGCTCTCTCTCCCCCTGTCTTTTGCTCGCTCTCTCCCCCTCTCTTCTGCTCTCCCCCCTTTCTTTGGTACTCTCTCCCCCTCTCTTTGCTCTATCTCCCCCTCTCTTTTGCTCTCTCTCTCTCACCCCTCTCTTTTTCACTCTCTCACCCTCTCTTTTTCACTCTCTCTCCCCCCTCTCTTTTTCTTTCTCTCCCTCTCTTTTGCTCTCTATCTCTCCCCCACTCTTTTGCTCTCTCTCTTTCCCCCTCTCTTTTGCTCTCTCTCTTCCCCTCTCTATTTCTCTCTCTCCCCTCTCTTTTGCTCTCTCTCCCCCTCTCTTTTGCTCTCTCTTCCCTCTCATTTGCTCTTTCCCCTCTCTTTTGCTCTTTCCCCTCTATTTTGCTCTCTCCCCCTTTCTTTTGCTCTCTTTCTCCCCCCTCTCTTTTGCTCTCTCTCTCCCCCCTCTCTTTTGCTCTCTCTCTCCCCCTCACTTTTGTTCTCTCTACCCCCTCTCTATCTCTCTTTCTCTATCTCCCCCTCTATTTTTCTCTCTCTCCCCCTCTCTTTTGCTCTCTCTCTCTCTCTCTCTCTCTCTCTCTCTCTCTCTCTCTCTCTCTCTCTCCCTATCTTTTGCTCTCTCTCTCCCCCTCTCTTCTGCTCTCCCCCCTTTCTTTGGTACTCTCTCCTCCTCTCTTTGCTCTCTCTCCTCCTCTCTTTTGCACTCTCTCTCTTCCCCTCTCTTTTGCTCTCTCTCTCTCCCCCTCTCTTTTGCTCTCTCTCTCTCTCACCCCTCTCTTTTGCACTCTCTCTCCCTGTCTTTCATTCTCTCTCCCCACCTCTCTTTTTCTTTCTCTCCCTCTCTTTTGCTCTCTCTCTCTCCCCCCTCTTTTGCTCTCTCTCTTCCCCCCTTTCTTTTGCTCTCTCTCTTCCCCTCTCTATTTTTCTCTCTCCCCCTCTCTTTTGCTCTCTCTCTCCCCCTCTCTTTTGCTCTCTCTCTCTCCCCCTCTCTTTTGCTCTCTCTTCACTCTCTTTTGCTCTTTCCCCTCTCTTTTGCTCTTTCCCCTCTATTTTGCTCTCTCCCCCTTTCTTTTGCTCTCTTTCTCCCCTCTCTTTTGCTCTCTCTCTCTACCCCTTCTCTTTTGCTCTCTCTCTCCCCCCTCACTTTTGCTCTCTCTCCCCCTCTCTTTTGCTTTCTCTCCCCCTCTCATTTGCTCTCCCTCTCTCCCCCCTCTCTTTTGCACTCTCTCTCCCCCTCTCTTTTGCGCTCTCTCTCCCCCCTTTCTTTTGCTCTCTCTCTTCCTTTCTCTTTTGTGCTCTCTCTCCCCCTTCTTTTGTGCTCTCTCTCTCCCCCTCTTTTGTGCTCTCTCTCTCCCCATCTTTTTGCTCTCTTTCTCCCCCCTCTCTTTTGCACTCTCTCTCCCCATCTCTTTTGCACTCTCTCTCCCCCCTCTCTTTTGCGCTCTCTCCCCCCCTCTCTTTTGCTCTCTCTCTCCCCACATCTCTTTTGCTCTCTCTCTCTCACCCCTCTCTTTTGCACTCTCTCCCCCTGTCTTTCGCTCTCTCTCGCCACCTCTCTTTTGTGCTCTCTCTCCCCATCTCTTTTGTGCTCTCTCTCCCCCCTCTCTTTTGCGCTCTCTCTCCCCCTCTCTTTTGCTCTCTCTCTCCCCCTCTCTTTTGCTCTCTCTTCCCTCTCTTTTGCTCTTTCCACACTCTTTTGCTCTTTCCCTCTATTTTGCTCTCTCCCCCTCTCTTTTGCTCTCTTTCTCCCCCTCTCTTTTGCTTTCTCTCCCCCTCTCATTTGCTCTCCCTCTCTCCCCCCTCTCTTTTGCACTCTCTCTCCCCCTCTCTTTTGCGCTCTCTCTCCCCCCTTTCTTTTGCTCTCTCTCTTCCTTTCTCTTTTGTGCTCTCTCTCCCCCTTCTTTTGTGCTCTCTCTCTCCCCATCTTTTTGCTCTCTTTCTCCCCCCTCTCTTTTGCACTCTCTCTCCCCATCTCTTTTGCACTCTCTCTCCCCCCTCTCTTTTGCGCTCTCTCCCCCCCTCTCTTTTGCTCTCTATCTCCCCACATCTCTTTTGCTCTCTCTCTCTCACCCCTCTCTTTTGCACTCTCTCCCCCTGTCTTTCGCTCTCTCTCGCCACCTCTCTTTTGTGCTCTCTCTCCTCATCTCTTTTGTGCTCTCTCTCCCCCCTCTCTTTTGCGCTCTCTCTCCCCCTCTCTTTTGCTCTCTCTCTCCCCCTCTCTTTTGCTCTCTCTTCCCTCTCTTTTGCTCTTTCCACACTCTTTTGCTCTTTCCCTCTATTTTGCTCTCTCCCCCTCTCTTTTGCTCTCTTTCTCCCCCTCTCTTTTGCTCTCTCTCCCCCCTCTCTTTTGCTCTCTCTCTCCCCCTCACTTTTGCTCTCTCTCCCCTCTCTTTTGCTCCCTCTCTCCACCTTTTCTTTTGCTTTCTCTCCCCCTCTCTTTTGCTCTCCCTCTCTCCCCCCTCTCTTTTGCACTCTCTCTCCCCCTCTCTTTTCTGCTCTCTCTCCCACCTCTCTTTTGCGCTCTCTCTTCCCCCTCTCTTTTGTGCTCTCTCTTCCCCCTCTCTTTTGCTCTCTCTCTCCCCTTTCTTTTGTGCTCTCTGTTCCCCTCTCTTTTGCACTCTCTCTCCCCTCTCTTTTGCTCTCTCTCTCCCCCTTCTTTTGTGCTCTCTCTCTCCCCCTCTATTGTGCTCTCTCCCCCATCTTTTTGCTCTCTCTCTCCCCCCTCTCTTTTGTGCTCTATTTCCCCCTCTCTTTTGCGCTCTCTCTCTCCCCCTCTCTTTTGCTCTCTCTCTCCCCCTCTCTTTTGCTCTCTCTCACCCCTCTCTTTTGCACTCTCTCCCCCTGTCTTTCGCTCTCTCTCCCCACCTCTCTTTTTCTTTCTCTCCCTCTTTTTTGCTCTCTCGCAATCCCCCTCTCTTTTGCTCTCTCTCTTTCCCCCTCTCTTTTGCTCTCTCTCTTCCCCTATCTATTTTTCTTGCTCTTTCTCCCTCTCTCTTTTGCTCTCTTTCTCCCCCCTATCTTTTGCTCTCTCTCCCCCCCTCACTTTTGCTCTCTCTCCCCTCTCTTTTGCGCTCTCTCTTCCCCTCTCTTTTGCGCTCTCTCTCCCCCTCTCTTTTGTGCTCTCTCTCCCCCATCTTTTTGCTCCCCTTTCTATTTCTCTCTCTCCCCTCTCTTTTGCTCTCTCTCCCCCTCTCTTTTGCTCTCTCTCTCCCCTTCTCTTTTTTCTCTCTTCCCTCTCATTTGCTCTTTCCCCTCTCTTTTGCTCTTTCCCCTCTATTTTGCTCTCTCCCCCTTTCTTTTGCTCTCTTTCTCCCCCCTCTCTTTTGCGCTCTCTCTCTCCCTCTCTTTTGCGCTCTCTCTCCCCTCTCTTTTGCTCTCTCTCTCTCCCCCTCTCTTTTGCTCTCTCTCTCTCTCTCTCTCTCTCTCACCCCTCTCTTTTGCACTCTCTCCCCCTGTCTTTCGCTCTCTCTCCCCACCTCTCTTTTTCTTTCTCTCCCTCTCTTTTGCTCTCTCTCTCTCTTTCCTCCTCTCTTTTGCTCTCTCTCTTTCCCCCTCTCTTTTGCTCTCTCTCTTCCCCTCTCTATTTTTCGCTCTCCCCCTCTCTTTTGCTCTCTCCCCCTCTCTTTTGCTCTCTCTTCCCTCTCTTTTGCTCTTTCCCCTCTATTTTGCTCTCTCCTGCTCTCTTTCTCCCCCCTCTCTTTTGCTCTCTCTCTCTCTCCCCCTCTCTTTTGCTCTCTCTCCCCTCTCTTTTGCTTTCTCTCCCCCTCTCTTTTGCTCTCCCTCTCTGCCCCCTCTCTTTTGCACTCTCTCTCCCCCTCTCTTTTGCGCTCTTTCTCCCCCTCTCTTTTGCTCTCCCTCTCTGCCCCCTCTCTTTTGCACTCTCTCTCCCCCTCTCTTTTGCGCTCTTTCTCCCCCTCTCTTTTGTGCACTCTCTTCCCCCTCTCTTTTGCGCTCTCTCTTCCCCTCTCTTTTGCGCTCTCTCTCCCCTCTCTCTTCCCCTCTCTTTTGCGCTCTCTCTCCCCCTCTTTTGTGCTCTCTCTCCCCCATCTTTTTGCTCTCTCTCTCCCCCTCTCTTTTGTGCTCTCTCTCCCCCTCTCTTTTGCACTCTCTCCCTCCTCTCTTTTGCTCTCTCTCTCTCTCCCCCTCTCTTTTGCTCTCTCTCTCTCTCCCCCTCTCTTTTGCTCTCTCTCTCTCACCCCTCTCTTTTGCACTCTCTCCCCCTGTCTTTCACTCTCTCTCCCCACCTCTCTTTTTCTTTCTCTCCCTCTCTTTTGCTCTCTCTCTCCCCCTTTCTTTTGCTCTCTCTTCCCTCTCTTTTGCTCTTTCCCCTCTCTTTTGCTCTTTCCCCTCTCTTTTGCTCTCTTTCTCCCTCCTCTCTTTTGCTCTCTCTCTCCCCCCCTCTTTTGCTCCCTCTCCCCCTTCAATTTTGCTCTCTCTCCCCTTCTCTATTGCTCTCACTCTCCCCCTCTCTTTTGCTCTCTCTCCCCCTCTCTTTTGCTCTCTCTTCCCTCTCTTTTGCTCTTTCCCCTCTCTTTTGCTCTTTCCCCTCTCTTTTGCTCTCTTTCTCCCTCCTCTCTTTTGCTCTCTCTCTCCCCCCCTCTTTTGCTCCCTCTCCCCCTTCAATTTTGCTCTCTCTCCCCTCTCTTTTGCTCCCTCTCTCCCCCCTCTCTTTTGCTTTTTCTCCCCCTCTCTTTTGCTCTCCCTCTCTCCCCCCTCTCTTTTGCACTCTCTCTCTCCCCCTCTCTTTTGTGCTCTCTCTCCCCCCTTTATTTTGCGCTCTCTCTTCCCCCTCTCTTTTGCGCTCTTTCTCCCCTCTCTTTTTGCGCTCTCTCTTCCCCTCTCTTTTGCGCTCTCTCTCCCCCGCTCTTTTGCGCTCTCTCTCCCCACATCTTTTGCGCTCTCTCTCTCCCCGTCTTTTTGCTCTCTCTCTCCTCCCTCTCTTTTGCTCTCTCTCTTCCCCCTCTCTTTTGCTCTGTCTCCCTGTCTCTTTTGCTCTCTCTCCCTCTCTTTTACTCTCCTTCTCTCACCCCTCTCTTTTGCGCCCTCTCTACCCCTCTCTTTTGCGCTCTCTCTCTCCCCCTCTCCTTTGCTCTCTCTCCCCCCTCTCTTTTTTGCTCTCTCTTCCCCCTCTCTTTTGCACTCTCTCCCCTCTCTTTTGCGCTTTCTCTCCCCCTCTCTTTTGTGCTTTCTCTCCCCCCTCTCTTTTGCGTTCTCTCTCCCCCCTCTTTTGCGCTCTCTCTTCCCCCTTTCTTTTGTGCTCTCTCTCCCCCCTCTCTTTTGTGCTCTCTCTCCCCCTTCTTTTGCACTCTCTCTCTCCCCCTCTTTTGCGCTCTCTCTCCCCCCATAATTTTGCTCTCTTCTCCTTCTCTTTTGCTCTCTCTCTCCCTTATCTCTTTTGATCTCTCTCGCCCTCTCTTTTGCGCTCTCTCTCCCCCTCTCTTTTGCTCTCTCTCCCCTCTCTCTCTCTCCCCCTCACTTTTGCTCCCCCCTTTCTTTTGTGCTCTCTCCCTCCTCTCTTTTGATCTCTCTCCCCCTCTCTTTTGCACTCTCTCCCCCTCTCTTTTGCTCCCCCCTTTCTTTTGTGCTCTCTCCCTCCTCTCTTTTGATCTCTCTCCCCCTCTCTTTTGCACTCTCTCCCCCTCTCTTTTGCTCTCTCTCCCCCTTCTCTCTCTCCCCCTCTGTTTTGCTCCCCCCCTTTCTTTTGCGCTCTCTCCCCCCTCTCTTTTGCTCTCCCTCTCCCTCCCTCTCTTTTGCGCTCTCTCTCTCCCCCTCTTTTGCTCTCTCTCTCTCCTCCTCTATTTTGCTCTCTCTCCCCCCTCTCTTTTGCTCTCTCTCCCCCTCTCTTTTGCTCTCCCCCCTCTCTTTATCTTTCTCCCTCTCTTTTTCTCTCTCTACCCCCTCTCTTTTGCTCTCTCTGTTTCCCCCCCTCTAATTTTCTCTCTCCCCCTCTCTTTTGCTCTCTCTCTCCCCCTCTATTTTTCTCTCTCTCTCCCCTCTCTTTTGCGCTCTCTCTCCCCTCTCTCTTTTGCGCTCTCTCCTGCCCCCTCTCTTTTGTGCTCTCTCTCCACCTTCTTTTGCACTCTCTCTCTCCCCCTCTTTTGCGCTCTCTCTCCCCCCATATGTTTGCTCTCTTCTCCTTCTCTTTTGCTCTCTCTCTCCCTCCTCTCTTTTGATCTGTCTCCCCCTCTCTTTTGTGCTCTCTCTACCCCTCTCTTTTGCTCTCTCTCCCCCCTCTCTCTCTCCCCCTTACTTTTGCTCCCCCCTTTATTTTGTGCTATCTCCCTCCTCTCTTTTGATCTCTCTCCCCCTCTCTTTTGCGCTCTCTCTCTCCCTCTCTCTTTTGCTCTCTCTCCCCCCTCTCTCTCTCCCCCTCTGTTTTGCTCCCCCCTTTCTTTTGCGCTCTCTCCCCCTCTCTTTTGCTCTCTCTCTCCCCCCTCTCTTTTGCGCTCTCTCTCTCCCCCTATTTTGCTCTCTCTCTCTCCCCTTCTCTTTTGCTCTCTCTCCCCCTCTCTTTTGCTCTCTCTCCCCCTCTCTTTTGCTCTCTCTCCCCCTCTCTTTTGCTCTCTCCCCCTCTCTTTATCTTTCTCCCCCTCTCTTTTGCTCTCTCTACCCCCTCTCTTTTGCTCTCTGTTTCCCCCCCTCTATTTTTCTCTCTCCCCCTCTCTTTTGCTCTCTCTCTCCCCCTCTCTTTTGCTCTCTCTCTCCCCTCTCTTCTGCGCTCTCTCTCCCCTCTCTCTCTTGCACTCTCTCTTCCCCCCTCTCTTTTGTGCTCTCTCTCCCCCTTCTTTTGCACTCTCTCTCTCCCCCTCTTTTGCGCTCTCTCTCCCCCCATATTTTTGCTCTCTTCTCCATCTCTTTTGCTCTCTCTCTCCCTCCTCTCTTTTGATCTCTCTCCCCCTCTCTTTTGTGCTTTCTCTCCCCCTCTCTTTTGCTCTCTCTCCCCCCTCTCTCTCTCCCCCTCTGTTTTGCTCCCCCCCTTTCTTTTGCGCTCTCTCCCCCCTCTCTTTTGCTCTCTCTCTCCCCCTCTCTTTTGTGCTCTCTCTCTCCCCCTCTTCTGCTCTCTCTCTCTCCCCCTCTCTTTTGCTCTCTCTCCCCCCTCTCTTTTGCTCTTTCCACTCTCTTTTGCTCTTTCCCCTCTCTTTTGCTCTCTCTCCCCTCTCTTTTGCTCTCTCTCCCCTCTCTTTTGCTCTTTCCCCTCTCTTTTGTTCTCTCTCCCCTCTCTTTTGCTCTTTCCCCTCTCTTTTGCTCTCTCTCCCGTCTCTTTTGCTCTTTCCCATCTATTTTTCTCTCTCTCCCTCTCTTTGTATCTGTCTCTCTCGCTTGGGCGCAACTGCGCCCGGACCCACCATCCGCCACACTCGGTCTTCGTCCGGTCCTGCCCCGCCGCACCCGCTCTCTCCCGGCCCACGTCCACTCCCACCCACCATTGTAACGCCGCAGACAGCAGATCAGGTAGACTCTAAGGCCAGGTGTGTTTGTCCTCGCGCAGTCTCTACTGTGCATGACAGCTTCGGACAAATACGCTTGGCCTTTTATATTATTTGGATATATATATATATATATATATATAAATTTACATTATGTATAATCATTTTAATAACTATTATTAATATTTTATATTTAATAGTTCAAGAGCACACTTTCAGATTACTTAATCTTCTTGTGTGCTAACCCGGCACCGCCTTAAACCTAAAGCGCAAAACCCTTCGCTTAAGCATATTTTACATTCCTATGTTCTTCACATAGAAACATTTTTTTAAATTTTTATTATAAAATATGTAAAATGTAAAATATATATCTATACCTATATATCAATAGTAATAGATATACAGGTATATGTATATACAGATATAAATATATATAGAAATATGTATTTACAATAAAAAGGAAAGAGTATGGATTTTCCTTTACAAATATGGTGGCTTTGTTTCTAAGATAGCTGTCACAATGTGGTCGTACAGAAAACCTGAAATCATATTTGTATAGGAAAACTGCACAAGAGCATCTTCTAGTGGGGACTAACCATGGGGAAAGACTGACTCATGTAAAATCATAAAAAAGCAGCTACTCTTGCCCTTATGTAACCGCATCTTCTAATGATTTGAAACAGCCAGGAAGAGAACTGTTGAAATGGGGGGCCCTTTTGCAGCCTTGTCCTGCTATGGTTCAGTGACATTTAGTTACACCAGTGCACTGATCTGTGAATGTGCAGCACTTCTGTTACAGAGTATAACAATACTAAAATTCTAAGGTGACGGTGCTCAGTGTGAACATGCAGAACTTCACTAACCAGGACTTTAGTATATGTATGTATATACATATATACACATATAAACACATAAATACACATGTGCGTATATATATATATATATATATATATATATATATACACACATACAGACATACACATATTTATATACAGTATGTATATATATATATATATATATATATATATACAGTATATATATATATATGTATATATATATATACAGTATATATATATATATATATATATATATATATATATATATATATATATATATATAATTATTGCAGAAAGAGTTCAGTAAATATACCACTAGAACCAAAGTACGACACGGCTGCCCCAAATACTAGAAAATTAGTTTTTTTTTTAAAGATAAAAAAGACACAAGATATGCCTTAACCTAATAAACCTCTTGTATCAATAAAAAGAGAGAGCAGATGAATACAGATCATACAGAGTATTATTACATTATATCCACCACATGCTAGAATGTACCTAAGCCAACATAGAACAGTTTCAATTACTCCGGACTCATAGTGTGAAAACATGCTCCAGTTAAGCAAGACTAAATACCGTCACAGACATAGATTAGTCCTCAATTATTCCAGGCACTTGAGTGTTAAAACACGCTCCGGTCATTAAAGACTTGTACTATCCCGCAGGAAATCACCCTGCTTAGATAGCAATGCTGTGTATCTTTATGGGCCAATATCGACTCCTTTATAACTCAGGGTAGTTATCCCTGGTGGGTAGAAGCACCACCACCTACTTAGCAAGACTTATTACAGCCCGGCTTACCTTCACTTAGTCGTTCTGGTATGGTGCCTGTTTCCTGGCTACCTATTACCTGTAATGATGTGCTGTGTGCCTGTGCAGTTCTTCACTTGTTGATCGTGTAGGTGGGGAACTTTTCTCCTCTGTAAGACCCAAATCAGAGCTGCTCCACAGTAATAGCATCTACCTCCACACTACAAAATTACACACTCCAAACATTACGCATTTCGCCCCTCCCCCTTCAGGGCTGGAATCGAGGCTTCATCAGATGTATGATGTTGCCACTGAAATCAGTGTTTAAATATTTTCATTGTTACAATTGTTGTACACCCCTTATTTCTTTCTTAAGGGGACCACTCACTATTACACAGATTTCAAACTAGCACAGTATCTTATTCATATTTCCATATTTAAATCTATATACTCTAAAAGTGACACCAAAATGGTTTCGATGTTAATGATATATACAGCATTTCTAAGCAATGTACAGGTAGTTTAACTAAGCAATATTTCATAACCTCATACATTGGCCAGTATTTCTGTGGAGGATAGCTGCCAACAATACTATTGAGATTTAAATAAACTGTAATAGTAAAACCGGCAAACCATTTCCCATATTCAATAAAGTCACAGACAATATGTTAATACCTGCTTGAAACAAATTCAATTTATTAATAAAGCAAAATCTTAAACTGGAAGCTAAAGTTGAAGAATTGGAGGATAGAAGCAGACAAAACAACTTAAGGATAATTGGGCTAAATCAAGAGGTAAAACCAGACAACCTGATACACTTTGCAGAAAAGACTTTGCCTTCACTACTGGAAATGGAAGGAGGAGGGGCTAGATTTGTGGTAGAAAGAGACAAGACCAGCCAGACCTAGAGCGGTGGTAGTGAAGTATTTATGCTTCCAAAGTAAATGGGCTATCCTGAGAGCTTACAGAAAGCTACACCAGCTGACTTATAAAGAATGCAGAATCTTAATCTTCCAAGACTTTTCAAATGAGACTGCAAGTAAAAGTGTCATGAACCAAGCCTCCAGACGAAAAAGAAAAAGAAAAGATCTGGGAGGCATTCTGCTAAGAAGGGCTGTGTGGGGATTTGAACCTGTGGCTCTGTGGTTGTTATTTCTGTTTGCTTACATGTTGAGCCACAGCCAGTTCTAGGAATAGCATGGATCTTAAAAGATCTGATAAATAACTATTTCCCTTACTTGTTATTACACCTGTGCAACACACAGGTGTCCTCAATTCTGGAATTAATCAGAACCAACCCTGTGCAAAACCTCCCTATTTAAGGATGGCTTTTAGTCTGCATTTTTGTCTTCACATTGGATCTGTTTTGTCAAGTCAGAACCTGTTTCCTGTATTTCTTTGGAGAAAGATTTCCTTTGCACCTGTTTACAAGGTATTACCAGGAGAAAGCCTTTACCTTTAAACCTGTTACCAATCTTCAAGTTTGTATCCTGCCTTGTGCATTTCCTGCACTCAGCAATTACAAGGAGAGAGACTTTACCTTTAAACCTGTTACCAGTTTGCAAGTTGTTTCCTGCATTGTGCAATTCCTGCACTCAGCAATTACAAGGAGAGAGACTTTACCTTTAAACCTGTTACCAGTTTGCAAGTTGTTTCCTGCCTTGTGCAATTCCTGGACTCGGCAATTACAAGGAGAAAGACTTTACCTTTAAACCTGCTACCTGTTTACAAGTTGTTTTCTGCCTTGTGCAAATCTTACATTTCAGTTATTACCAAGAGAAAGACTTTCCTTTTTGAATCTGCATCTCTGCTTACTAGTTTTCTTTATTTTCACTCCTGCTGTATGTGGTCTTAACATACCTGAGTAGCATATTTAAATATTCTGCAAGTATTTGCTTAAACAAAGTATTTTGTTGTTTAAATAAATTTGTTTTCATTTTCAATCAGTATGGCTTCTACTAATCTTCCTTTAAAGCAACTGTTCCAGACAATGAGGCTCTCACATGATATCCTGAGACAGAACATGACAGAATGTGAAGACCTTAAAAGAGAGCCCTCTGGGATTATTGCTATATTGGATTCAGTGTTAAAGTTTATTAAGGACATACTCATTAACTTTATGGAGCTGGTGGAAATGTTATCTCTCCCAACCGAAACCGTGTCTAAAGTTACCTCCCAAACAAGGAAAGGTTTTAAAGAACCCTTAAGAGAAGAGGAGAAAATTCGACGAAGACAGCTTAACCTCTGTTTCTATTGTGGGGGAACTGGTCACCACATCACAGGGTGTCCAGTAAGACCCCCTAGAGGATCAAGTCGAGATATAGCCAAGTTTAAAATGGACTCTGATGTTAAGGGAACAAATTATTCTTCCACTAGCAAACTTAAAGATACTCCTGGAGAGGATCCAGCTACTGAGAATACATCAATTCTACAAACAACCGTTTCTAACACGCTTCAAGAAATGGTACCTGATTTGAAACAGATGGTCATTGGGAGTACAACTCCAACTACATCCATTACCCATACCACTGCGTCTGTTTCTGCATCAACCACATTGGGGAACTCTGCAAAAATACCTCCTGGAAATCCTGCACATTACCTTGTTTCTGCCCTGGCTGGAGATCCAGCTAACAAAAGTCACTCATCAGACATAAAAGTGACAAACCTTCCAGCTGAATCAGACTCTGCCAATTCTAAAGATCCACACCTCCTTGTACCACCTTCACCCAGCTACTCATTGACTGAGAAAGAATTGGATGAGATGGTTGAATTGGATATAAATGACACAGAAAATGAATTCCTGGACTCTGAAGGAGAGGTCATACCTTACCCGGAGGTACTCTACCCATCAGGCAGATATGACCCAGATAACGAATTCCTTGACTCTGAAGGAGAGGTCTTTTCCTACCCGGAGGTACCCTGCCCATCAGCCAGTCCATTGCAAGCTGCTGGGTATAATCAGGAACCTCTAAATCAAAACTGTCTTGGTTTTTCAGCTCTTGTTATGCCTACAGGGATATCTTCTAAGGGTCCCCAATCTCAGGCAGCTGTTCCAAGCAAAGAATCCATTCCATCTGATTGTATTAGGGCTTCAAATGGAACACTTGTTAGTAAATCCCACCTTCAGATGTTTGAACAGGCTTTGAGCGCCCAGAGTGCGCTCTTTGGAGGGGGCATCTGTCATGAACCAAGCCTCCAGACGAAAAAGAAAAAGAAAAGGTCTGGGAAGCATTCTGCTAAGAAGGGCTGTGTGGGGATTTGAACCTGTGGCTCTGTGGTTGCTATTTCTGTTTGCTTACATGTTGAGCCACAGCCAGTTCTAGGAATAGCATGGATCTTAAAAGATCTGATAAATAACTATTTCCCTTACTTGTTATTACACCTGTGCAACACACAGGTGTCCTCAATTCTGGAATTAATCAGAACCAACCCTGTGCAAAACCTCCCTATTTAAGGATGGCTTTTAGTCTGCATTTTTGTCTTCACATTGGATCTGTTTTGTCAAGTCAGAACCTGTTTCCTGTATTTCTTTGGAGAAAGATTTCCTTTGCACCTGTTTACAAGGTATTACCAGGAGAAAGCCTTTACCTTTAAACCTGTTACCAATCTTCAAGTTTGTTTCCTGCCTTGTGCATTTCCTGCACTCAGCAATTACAAGGAGAGAGACTTTACCTTTAAACCTGTTACCAGTTTGCAAGTTGTTTCCTGCATTGTGCAATTCCTGCACTCAGCAATTACAAGGAGAGAGACTTTACCTTTAAACCTGTTACCAGTTTGCAAGTTGTTTCCTGCCTTGTGCAATTCCTGGACTCGGCAATTACAAGGAGAAAGACTTTACCTTTAAACCTGCTACCTGTTTACAAGTTGTTTTCTGCCTTGTGCAAATCTTACATTTCAGTTATTACCAAGAGAAAGACTTTCCTTTTTGAATCTGCATCTCTGCTTACTAGTTTTCTTTATTTTCACTCCTGCTGTATGTGGTCTTAACATACCTGAGTAGCATATTTAAATATTCTGCAAGTATTTGCTTAAACAAAGTATTTTGTTGTTTAAATAAATTTGTTTTCATTTTCAATCAGTATGGCTTCTACTAATCTTCCTTTAAAGCAACTGTTCCAGACAATGAGGCTCTCACATGATATCCTGAGACAGAACATGACAGAATGTGAAGACCTTAAAAGAGAGCCCTCTGGGATTATTGCTATATTGGATTCAGTGTTAAAGTTTATTAAGGACATACTCATTAACTTTATGGAGCTGGTGGAAATGTTATCTCTCCCAACCGAAACCGTGTCTAAAGTTACCTCCCAAACAAGGAAAGGTTTTAAAGAACCCTTAAGAGAAGAGGAGAAAATTCGGCGAAGACAGCTTAACCTCTGTTTCTATTGTGGGGGAACTGGTCACCACATCACAGGGTGTCCAGTAAGACCCCCTAGAGGATCAAGTCGAGATATAGCCAAGTTTAAAATGGACTCTGATGTTAAGGGAACAAATTATTCTTCCACTAGCAAACTTAAAGATACTCCTGGAGAGGATCCAGCTACTGAGAATACATCAATTCTACAAACAACCGTTTCTAACACGCTTCAAGAAATGGTACCTGATTTGAAACAGATGGTCATTGGGAGTACAACTCCAACTACATCCATTACCCATACCACTGCGTCTGTTTCTGCATCAACCACATTGGGGAACTCTGCAAAAATACCTCCTGGAAATCCTGCACATTACCTTGTTTCTGCCCTGGCTGGAGATCCAGCTAACAAAAGTCACTCATCAGACATAAAAGTGCCAAACCTTGCAGCTGAATCAGACTCTGCCAATTCTAAAGATCTACACCTCCTTGTACCACCTTCACCCAGCTACTCATTGACTGAGAAAGAATTGGATGAGATGGTTGAATTGGATATAAATGACCCAGATAACGAATTCCTTGACTCTGAAGGAGAGGTCTTTTCCTACCCGGAGGTACCCTGCCCATCAGCCAGTCCATTGCAAGCTGCTGGGTATAATCAGGAACCTCTAAATCAAAACTGTCTTGGTTTTTCAGCTCTTGTTATGCCTACAGGGATATCTTCTAAGGGTCCCCAATCTCAGGCAGCTGTTCCAAGCAAAGAATCCATTCCATCTGATTGTATTAGGGCTTCAAATGGAACACTTGTTAGTAAATCCCACCTTCAGATGTTTGAACAGGCTTTGAGCGCCCAGAGTGCGCTCTTTGGAGGGGGCATCTGTCATGAACCAAGCCTCCAGATGAAAAAGAAAAGGTCTGGGAAGCATTCTGCTAAGAAGGGCTGTGTGGGGATTTGAACCTGTGGCTCTGTGGTTGCTATTTCTGTTTGCTTACATGTTGAGCCACAGCCAGTTCTAGGAATAGCATGGATCTTAAAAGATCTGATAAATAACTATTTCCCTTACTTGTTATTACACCTGTGCAACACACAGGTGTCCTCAATTCTGGAATTAATCAGAACCAACCCTGTGCAAAACCTCCCTATTTAAGGATGGCTTTTAGTCTGCATTTTTGTCTTCACATTGGATCTGTTTTGTCAAGTCAGAACCTGTTTCCTGTATTTCTTTGGAGAAAGATTTCCTTTGCACCTGTTTACAAGGTATTACCAGGAGAAAGCCTTTACCTTTAAACCTGTTACCAATCTTCAAGTTTGTTTCCTGCCTTGTTCATTTCCTGCACTCAGCAATTACAAGGAGAGAGACTTTACCTTTTAAACCTGTTACCAGTTTGCAAGTTGTTTCCTGCATTGTGCAATTCCTGCACTCAGCAATTACAAGGAGAGAGACTTTACCTTTAAACCTGTTACCAGTTTGCAAGTTGTTTCCTGCCTTGTGCAATTCCTGGACTCGGCAATTACAAGGAGAAAGACTTTACCTTTAAACCTGCTACCTGTTTACAAGTTGTTTTCTGCCTTGTGCAAATCTTACATTTCAGTTATTACCAAGAGAAAGACTTTCCTTTTTGAATCTGCATCTCTGCTTACTAGTTTTCTTTATTTTCACTCCTGCTGTATGTGGTCTTAACATACCTGAGTAGCATATTTAAATATTCTGCAAGTATTTGCTTAAACAAAGTATTTTGTTGTTTAAATAAATTTGTTTTCATTTTCAATCATTATGGCTTCTACTAATCTTCCTTTAAAGCAACTGTTCCAGACAATGAGGCTCTCACATGATATCCTGAGACAGAACATGACAAAAAGGAAGGCATTTTCATCTATTTGCACTCGGTTAGTGAAACTGAAAATTAGAGCAGGGGAGGTTTTTTTCGTTTTTGAATCCCCTGATCAGGCCCAAAGATTTTTGGATAGAGATATGGAGCCCAACTAGTTTTTGATTGATGGACTGCCTATCACTTCTTAGTGATGTTTTTTCCCTGGAGGACTAAAGAAAGAATATATATATACATTTTTTTTTTTTTTTTTTTTGGTGTTATAACTGAATATGCCATATTGGTTTTGATTTTAGTCACTTATAGAGTTTATATACTTACCTGTTTGATGAAAATGTGTGAAATACGTGTAAAACAATTAGG